>NC_092433.1:3543897-3869260 GCF_036169615.1 Heliangelus exortis
TAAAATTCCCCTCCAACCAAAACCATGCATTGCTGGTTTGGATTAAGAACACATTACTGCTGAGCTCCAAGATGTCCTTACCACGCTTCTGAGCCCTCAAATGACCATTTCATGCTGCTAACATTCAGCTGGTTGATATATCCAGAAAATTCAAATCATGTACTACCCTACAGTATGCACTAATTACCTCAAACATCAATTACAACTCTAATAAAATAATTTGCAAGGGATGATGGTTAGAAGCTTGCCAGGATTTTGTGTCATTCTGTATTATTAAATTTGAAATCTATTATCATTCTATGTTATGCAAGCTAGACTATAGTTAAGCTGATTTACCAAGACATGTTACACTGCCTGGCCCTTAACACATGATCTTGAAACAGGGAGCTTATCTATAAAAAGGCACATAAAAACACTGAGTTCATAATCGACTTGAACACCCAGAACATGACAAAAGAATCATTAGTTCAATATCAAAAGAGTGTTTCAAGTTTACAGTTAGTTTACCCCAGTAATCTCTTCCAAATAAATCAACACCTACACAAACGGAAGTGACTACATTTATTCTGCAATTACTGATAGAGGGGTAACAGATATGTCATTTTTATTAGTAACTGTAACTGTATTAGTAGCAGAGGGTAAATTTAATGTAAGTCTGGTAAATTTACACTAACTTCATGTATCAAAAAACCTGCAAAATATCAGACTAAGTCACCCATTTAATGGATAATTCAAGACATGAGTAAAAGCATTAACAAGGGCACTACAGCTACTCCATTCTATCCAATTTTTCCCCTGGAATAATCTACTATACCTGGGGTTTATAACATGCTAAACCCTTCAGAGCACAACCAAATCTAACAATGCATCAGTTTATTATAATGTCAGAGAAATTAGGGAAAGATTATACAAAGAAAAGGAGAGTGACCTTTTAAAACCATATTATCAGCTCACATCCAGTACTGTCAAAAGAAATTAAAAATTGGTTCAAAACATCCTCATTATATTTGGTGTGACAAACAGATGCTATTAGGCCCAGTCTTTTCCTTGAAGTAACTGGGAATCTAGAAAATAAGCCCAAAATTTCAAGAGAAGGTGATCACTTTATAACAGTTAGAAATAACAGTACCTGCTTCATGCCTTAAGGTTTTGAGTGAAGGCATGTCAAAATAAAACAAAAGTGAAAGAACATGGGTGAAACTATTGACATTTAAAGCTGAAGGTGAGAGTTGTCTGCTATCTTTATAGCTTTGTCCCTTATTGTATCAAAAGCATTTAGAAGTAGCTTATTTTGTGTGCTCTTCAAGCAAAATGAAGCCAAAGACAAGAGGGCTCTTTACTGAGAGTGGTAAGGGACAGGAAGATGGAACTTGTACTTTCTCTCTCCACTTATGGCAAAGGAGTTTAAAATCCTCACTTGCCAGCTTGTCACTCTTTACCTGTCAACTCTTCTGTATGTTGGCATATGCACAGAATTTTCTTTTTGCCCCAGATCAAACTTGGCTAAATTCTGTTCATTTAAATACAATCAGTAGAAGTAACAAATCAGCAGAGATAGCCTGGAGACAAGTAAGGTCAAAGTGTTGGAAAAAAGCTTACCCACTAGAGAAGAAAAATCAGGATAGACATATATTTAAAACACCAAGCAAAGCACCTGGGAGGCGGACACATAGGACCCATCCTCAGAAAGGATAAAAAAAAAACCCTGCTCCTAAAAACCCAGCACTTTTGAAGTTGGAAAGTGTGGAAAGTAATATGCCAGACAGCTGCTCTAGTACCAACACTACTTGGTTGGTACCAAGAAAAAAGTTTGTTCAGTTTGCCAAACCCCATATGAAAAACAGGAAAAAATTCTTAGGGATTCCAAAAAGCTTCATGTAACTACCACCTAGTTCCAAATTCAGCAAGAAGTTATCAAAATAAGGTAATTACATTTGAAAAGCCACTACATCGAACTCAATTGCTAGTTATTCCTTTATCTTTCAGCTACAATTTCACCTTATACTTCCACCAAGAAAAGGCCATGCTCCATGAATGGGTGAACTCATCCTGTGGTTGAAGAATCTTTTAGTTGAGAACTAAATCCTCTGCAGCAGCTCTCAGTCATCTCACTTGTTTCTTTGGGAGACTGGAGTTGTACAGAACCAACTGAGCACCCAAAACCCTCTCTGAAATAACCACCTAGACAAACAGATGTGAGGAAGGGACAAGAACTACACATACTTCAAAGTTTTGAGACAGAATATTATGTTTTCTTAGTTTTTCCATTCATATTTTCCATCCCTGAATCTTCCATAATCATGGAGATACAAACCCCTTACTTAGGCTGCTCCTTCTCTTCAAGCCTTGCTTGTGTCACTTGATAGCACAATCCTATCTCCAAATACCTTCAGTATGTGATTTAAAAAAAAAAAAAAGTCTTAAATTCACTTACTCACCAAGTCTATCCTTTGCTGATTTTTTAACTGTAAATCTTCACCTTGCTACTCTTGAGTTTCACATGCTGCTGACATCTGATGACCACTAAGGGTAAGCTTGCTATACCACCTGCCCAGAAAATAAAAGCACTTCCAGTTAAGATGACCCCACACCTCCTGAAATTCAGTGGGTTTTTCAACACCCTCAGCTTTTACTGAGATGGACAAAAAGCAAGACAGAGCTGCAGCCCCCAGAACCTGTGAAGGTTGGAAGCCTCCTTCTGAAACAACTCCAGAGAGAGAACCTGACCTGCAACACACTTTTCAGTAGTACCAACAGGAACACAGTAGGAACTTCTGACTTTGGATTTAAAATGAATGCTTTCTAAGCAAGGTGACACTTAGTCACAGACACATTTTAATTGTATTTTATGTTGTATTTGTGGTCAGGTTCTCCAAATTCCTTTTCTGCAGGGGAAAAAGAGGAAAGAGAAGGAAGTCTTGAGTTTTCTATGTTGTCTGCTCTGGAAGGATTTTCTGTCTTTTCTTACATAAAGAACAAGTTTTCCATTAATGCTGAAGATCCGGCACCAGATGGTTTCAGTAGAAAGCACCAGCACTGTAACTAAGCTTTCTACACCTACTTTCATGAAAAAAAAAACTTGAATTTTTCACTCCTGACATGTTAATGGCAAATCTCCATCTGAAACTGTGTCGAAGACTCTACTAGATGTGTTCACCTGCATTCTTGATGTAATCCCTTATCCCCTGATGCCCAGATCTCCAACACATACACTTAAAAATAGTGAAGAGTGTACAGCACAGAAAACAGTAAGCCAAATAAGCCTCTTGTTGGCTGCCACTCCTGCCTGCTCTGTAATCCACTTCATTGGCAGCTCAAGCAATAAACCAAATAGACTCAGCAGTTTTAATATCCTACTGCTTTGTCAGCAATCCCAGATACTGAGACTTTCAGGGTAAGAGTGCCACACTTATTAGCTCTTCTCCTAAACCCATTAACTTAATTAAAAAAAAAAAATAATAAATCAGACAATTATTCTGATTTGACAGGTAAGGTTTTGTTTTGGTTTGAGGTCTGTGGGTTTTTTAGTAAGTCCAAGTAACAGCAAACTTCTTACTATGCCCTTTTCTACTGCAATGTCATGATTCCTTCTGCCCTTTCCCACTGCAATGCCAGGACCACTTCTCCAGCATAATCTAGTTGAGAAAGTTCATGTTTATCACCTGCCTTAAGTGTTGTACAGTAGCAAAACACTTACCAAGTAGGACACTGTTTCATGGTTACCCAAAACTGCAATTAGGTTCAACTCAAGGAGGTCTGCTCACTTGTCATTTCATAGATTTTAAAAATATGAAAATTAAAAAAGAAACAGAAAACCCCATTCTAAGAATACCACTGTAGTAAAATAAATACTTGTTGTAGAAAAGTGCTCTCCAAGAAAGCAGGGGGAAAAAAAAAAAAAGAAAAAGCTGCCCCCTCAACTTTAAAGTCAAAAACCAGAAGAAATTTCACCCTATAGAGAGGATCTGGCTGCTATGCAAAAGGACAACTTAGAGGCTCTCTAGGGTGAAAAGGTATTTGGATATTCCATGCACTAGCAACATAACCACTGAAAAAATAAGGTAATATGGGTTGCTTAAGTCAAAGATGCTGAAGATCTGACACCACAATATATTTTCTAAATTAAAACGCAGATCTTAGCATAAAATCTCCCTGGGCCTCATTTGCAGTGCATTTTCCAGGAGGTAAAAGACTGCTGTTTGGAACAGCAGACAGGGAAGTCAGTCTCTCTCCACCCCCTGTGGCTGCTAAACTTAGAGACAGCTACACCATGGCTGCTCCTGAGCCAGCCCACATTTCATAGCACATGAAGGCAGGGTAGAAATCACATCTCTCCCTTCTGCAGGGAGAAATAGCAACAATTAGAATAATATCACATCCTAGGCTTATTCTAAGGTGCAGTGAAAAGACTAAAATTTATTTCTCAACATCTTCTTAGCCACCCAACAATTTCTGGGCATCAGCCTCCTCCCCAGCAAGCAAAGGGTTTGGATTAGCACTGTGGGCACCCAGGGGTGAGGTGGGAAAGAGCTCTCTGCTAACAGGGAGGAGGGAGAGGTGTTTAATACAGATGTTTTGGTTTTTCCTACTATCTGTGCTATATTTAGTTCTCACTCCAGCTGTGCAACAACCACAGAATATTCTGGTGGGTGAAGGACAAAAGGTACCAGTGCTGTTTTGCTATGTTTGATTGACCAGAGGTAAAATAAAGAACACCTGAAACCCACTGAAGAGATGGGGTTGGTTTGGGTTTTTCTTCGGTTCATTGGTTTGTTTATATTTTGTTGTTTGGTTGGGTTTTTTTACGAAAAACTAGCAGGTAAAGGGAAAGGAAATTTTCTAACATGTAATTAATATTGTCCACATCACTGTTGTGGAGAGAAACATGATTTTTTTCTTAGGTATCAACTAAGTTAGTAAGCACAGCTAGGATTTCCAGTCTGTCTTCACACTGCAGTCCATGGATTAATTCAGCTCAAGGTGTCCAAGACAAAGAATCACCCTGGCACAAGAGCAGGAGACAACCCAGCCACCTCAGCAACAGCTCTTCTCCCTGAGCTACTAAAGGACCAAATCCAAAAACAACCCCTGTACACAGAAATAACACAATTAATAGTCAATAAGTTTGTGCTGTGTAGCTACCTTTTGATGTTTCTAATCCTGTTTTACCAACAGGAAGTTTTAACACCAACTTTGATGCTTAACAGTGGATTACTGGTCACATTCAAGTAAAAATACCTGCAGCTCTGTGGGTAGTACATGAAAGAATTAGATCTTAGTGTTAAGTTTGAAAATAAATCCAAACGACTTGCATCCCCCTGAAGGAAATGAAGAAATAAGCCCATGGAAAATTGTCATGCGAGGCCAAGATAACAGATGGACCCCAGACAAACTCCTGGGAGTGTAGGAAAGCTAAGCAAATGCAAATTTAAATTTGGGAGGGGGTATCTGTAATGCTTTTAGAAGAGCTAGGCAGAGTAAGCAGAGAAGGAAACTTCCAAGAAGCTCTGCTTTCCAGCTACATGAAAAATGAGTTCCCTTCCTGAGGAGGAAGCATGCCCAAAAAACCAAGGATGTAGAGAAAGAACCTTTGTCTTTCAAACACAGAAAGAGAATGGCCAGTAGGAACTAAAAATGCAAAAGTATGAAGTCACTTGATGTCTAAATATAGCAGTCACAGGAGAGATGATAAATTAAGCCAATTGAGAAGTCAGTCTTCTACCTGCAGTGTTTGGGGTCATAGTATATTGAGACAGGGATTTTTACACACTGAGGAATACCTGAACATTATTTTTGCTGCATATACATAGTCCAAGGATGTCCAGTTGCTACATAAGGAAGCACCTAACCCTTCTATCTTGTCAAAATACAGATACCCATGTGGCACAGCACCACAAAAGCCAACTTGCTTGCCCACTCCATCCCATTCCTACAAGAATATTAAAAATTAAGTTACAGGACTTGATTAGCAGTCCCATGTTTACTAGAACTGGATATCCTCCCCACTAGCATCCTAAAGAATAGCCTCAGGAGGTGAATTAGGAAAGATCAGGCAGCAAACCCCAAAACTGAGCCCATGATGACCTGAAAAGGGGAACCTTTTCCTTCCTTTTTACAGTCACTAATTCATGGGGCCATGGGGATGATCAGAGGGCTGGAGCACCTTTCCTGTGAAGACACTGAGAGAGTTGGGGTTATTCAGTTGGGAGAGAAGGCTCCAAGGAGACCTTATTGGAACCTTCCAGTACCTGCAAGGGCTGGGGAGGGACTTTAGGATGCCAGGAAGTGATAGGACATGGGAGAATGGATTCAAACTAGAGGAGGGGAGATTTAGATTGGAAGTTAGGAAGAAGTTCTTCCCTATGAGGGTGGTGAGACACTGGCACAGGTTGCCCAGAGAGGTGGTGGAAGCCCCATCCATCCCTGGAAGTTTTTAAGGCCAAGCTGGATGGGGCTCTGAGCAACCTGATGTGGTGGGAGGTGTCCCTGCCCATGGCAGGGGGCTGGAACTGGATGATCTTAAAGGTCCCTTCCAACCCTGAAAATTCTATGATTCTTAGTTTAGTGGAGTCAATGAAATTCTTCAATGCCACATTTACTTAGGTACTCTTGTACCAATTCATTTTTCTAGTTTTAGTCCTCCTGTATCTCATTTTTCTAGTTCTAGTCCTCCTGTATCTCATTTTTCTAGTTCTAGTCCTCCTGTATCTCTCTTTTGTTGGCTTCAAACCCCACCCTGTGAAGTCTCTGTGCCTACTTGCTGTACACTACCCAGGACCTCAGCCCACACTGACAGGGGCTCATCCTACAGCTGGGTTTTCCAGTTTGAGGAAAGGATCCTGGTTTTCAGATACATTTAGTCTGGACTCAGAGTAAAGACTTCCAACAGACACTTTTTTTCTTAATTTACTCATCTGCATCTGGCACATAACAATGGGATTTATCAACTTTAAAAGAAGATTTTCAATTCAAAAGAACAATTACCATATAGAAGGTCTCACACTGCAAAGCTACAGCTGATGTGTTCAGCCATTCTTTGTTACTACATTCTTGAGTGCACTGGGGAGAGCAATAGTACCTCTCCACTTTATATTAAATACAAAATTAGCCACAGGAGAAGAGAACAACTTATCTGCTTTGACAGCATCACAAGCTTCAGAATCCTCAAGGCATTGCAGCTTACTTTTGCTATTATCACTGCATCCCAGGCATTACTACTTATTGCAGCTTAGTCTTCTGTTTGGAGCAAGTCAGACTTATAATTAGAGATTTAATTTTTTCCATCTCCCAGGAATCTACCTAATGTGTGGAGATCAAGTTATCCTCCATTGTCATTACTCTTTGGAAACAGACACAACCTGCTCAAGTGAAAGGAAAGAACAGGCTTTGTAGCTGAGAAAGAATGCAATTTCAACTAAAAATCACTACCTGATCAGTTGGCAGAAGGCTACAGGCAGCACACCCGAGTCTTCCCTGTTACTTTCTTCAAATAAAAGAATTTAATTGGTGAAGATAATACATTGGACATAAATTATTATGACAGACTTCTTTAAAGAATGCCATTATTTGGAAGAGGAGCAGATCTATAATAGTAAAAAGAGATCACTGCTAGCAATCATTCCTGCCTGAATGGGAACTGTGCCCAGTTAACTCTCACCAATAGGAACATCTCAGCTGAGCACAAGGAGTAAAGTGAAAATCCCCTGCTTAGCTGAGCAGGTGACATAGATTTGAGCTATTTTGTTGGCATTTCAGCTACCAAGGAGCATGATGGTGACTTACAAATTGGCTATTTGCTTCTAAATGGATTTTTTAAATGTTCTTTTCATGACACTGTTTTAAAGGGAAACCTTGCATACTTTGCACTCAGCATAGCAATCAGATCTATCAAAACAGGAATGAATCATTTCAACAAGTTTTCTGGATTCTAAAATTTTAAACCAACCAACCCAGAAGTAGAATTCAAGGGCTTGGTTCAAAAAATATTAAGCTGGTTACAGTTCATGACTGTAACACTTCAGTTGTGGTCACTGGTCACTCTCCTGGGAATATCAAGAATCACCCCCAAAATTACAAAGCCCATCACATCAGTTTTAGTTGAGATTCATTATAACAGTATCAGGCTGCTAAACAGTCACTTCTACACAAGGTATTAATTTAGCCAGAACACAGGAGCATACATTGACATTATGCATGAAGATTAACAAAATTATCCCAGATAAGCTACAATATTAAAGAAAGCTCTGGTGGCCTTTCCCAAAGTTAGTTACCCATGTAAAGTTAGTTAAGTGTGTTGGTAATACCAACCTATGCAATATTGCATGGGTTGTCATAAGCAAAGTATATTCACTTAATTAAATAACATTCTCTAAAAGGGACTCATCATCCAATTTAAAGAGGTTTACTAAGTTCCTTCCCTCACAGCAAAATGAGTCCTGAAACAGTTTAAGAGGGTCACACTAGTCCACACTTAAAAAACACTTCTGATAATTTCTTAAGAATTGGGGAAGCATCTCCTTTTTGAAAATGTCCACATAGCACAGAGCTGCTTAAAAAAAAACCCCAACAAGTCTCACAGGAGTAAAGATAGGAGACTCAGACAAACCAGACTGACACCCAATTCCCTAGCAGTTTGCCTCACTCTACAGTAAAAAGCACAAGCAAGTTTCTAATACTACACATTGCCTTTAGGGGTAAGAAAGGTCAAAGTAATAATACATTTTTCATGAGCAACTAGAGGTAAAGATCATGGCTTTTTTCAGTGAGTTCTGGTGATGGATCACATTGCATAATAATTACAGCTTGGTGCTAGACAGCTCTGTCCTGAAGAAAAGCAACCCCACTCTGCTAGATTTTTCTCTTTTAAAATTATACCTGCTTTGGGAGGGAGCAGGCAAGAAGACAGGAAAAAAAAAAAAAATCTTCAATCTCCTGGTTAGGAGCTACTCTCAAACACATATGGACAGGGGCAAGATGGCTGTAGGAAGTCACAAGACGGTTGAAAAAATTCTGGTGGGGAAACTCACCACCCAGCACAGAAACCACTGCAAAATGAAAGCCTGGTGTCTATTTTTGAACACCAGTATCAGCACCAGTTTCTCAGTGATAAGTTCTGAGACAGGAAAATTTACACCATCTTAAAGAAATTGTCAGCATATTAAGAAAGAAGAGATTGTTGGGAAAAAAAAAAAAAGATTTTTTTTCTCCTCTTGTAAAAACTGTTTTCTTTAAGGTGAGGTCCAACTGAAGCACTGAAGATGCTCATCTGTCATTTAGCCTCTTGCACAGTCTGCTGCCTAGATCAGATTTCAACACAATAAATTCAATGAAAAAACCAGTGTGTTCACACACATTTGGAGACTACTTCACATGTCCAACCTGAGTCTCAGCTCTAGAGGAAAGCACTTTGGTCCCAGGCACATGTCAAAGGGGGAAATGCAGAGTACTGGGGGACCTCACAGTAGATCCCAGGTAACAATTCTGACTTGTTCCATGTGAACATGAGATTTCATCTATCACCCAGTTTAATACATGACAGAAGACTGTATTGCTCAGACACTTGTGTACAACCAAAAACCCCTTTAATCATGTTGCTGTGAAGAGATTTCTGTATGTAAATCACCTTTTAGGATTAAAAGCAGCCTGTGCTGCTTAACAGATAATCCAGGTTCAAGTCCAACAATTCCTGTTTTCAAGCAGCAAAAACCAGGGAAATAACAGACCATAACATCAGCAACAGTGCAGGAGCAGCAACTATCTCCTTGCCTCCCTTTCTTCAGGTCTCAGAGTTTACAGTTGTACAAAACCCTCTGATTAAATATTGAGAAGCACCTGGAGGGCTGCTCCAGCCCAAGCTACAGTGGAGGAGATGTTTCACAGGAGCCCAGCACTGACCCATCGAGTTTCACATCACCAGAATTGAATCAAAGATCACTACTTATTGCTTGTATTTAAGAAGCCTGAGATAACTACTGTGAGGCAATTTTTACTACCTTCTTAGTTTTCTTTGAACTGCAGGGCAGAAGTAGCTATTGAATTGCCCCTGCAGTCTCAGATCACAGTTTCACAGTCAGAGAATCATTAGGGTTGGAAAAGACCTCTAAGATCAAGTCCAACCATCAACCCATCATCACCACCCAACCAAACCATGCCCTCAAGTGCTATGTCCACAGGTTTTTTTATATCCTCCAGGGTTGGTGGCTCCACCACTGCCCTGGGCAGCCTGTTCCAATGCCTGGCCACTCCTTCCAAAGAAATTGTTCCTAATATCCCATCTGAACCTCCCCTGGCACAGCTTGAGCCCATTTCCTCTTGTTCTATTACTGGTTTATGCGGGAGAAGAGACCAACCCCAACTCAAGCCAGAGAGTTTTTAATCCATTGAAGGGTACCCCTGCCTAAGCCCTGAGCCACCAGCTTCTCTAGGAGAACCGTGGGAGACAGTGTCCAGGGCTTTACTGAAGTCCAGGTAGACAACATCCACGTCCTTTCCCTCATCCACCAGGTGGGTCATAGAAGGGATCAGGTTGGTTAAGCAGGACCTGCCTTTCCTGAACCCATGCTGGCTGGGCTGATCCTCTGGTTGTCCTGCATCCACCTGGTGAGCCCACTCAAGATGACCCACTCCAGAATTTTTTCAGGCACTGAGGTCAGCCTGCCAGGAGCTAGACCCAGGTATAGCCAAGAACATGAGTCTCAGGTAAGCAGGAGAACAGGATCTGGTGTCAGGGCAGTGATTGGGGTGGTCAGAACACTTGGCTGGCAGGAGAGAACTGAGATAATGTCTCCAGCTCTCTGGAAGAGAAATAAAGCCTACATTAGTCTTCTACTGAGATTTCATCAGACAAATCCGGCCGACTTAATAGGAGTATGAGGATGTGAGCAAAATATCCTTGGGAAGTTTCCCAACTTTCCTGCCATGCTGAGGCTAATAGATTTAATAGACACTGTCAACAGTGTTTTCACTGGGTTAAAAATACAGTGAGGCAAACCAGGACTACAGAATAACTTGTGGCCAGCCTGGGGGTGTGTGCCAGCTGCCCTAGCAAGGTTTGTATTCAGCTGCCATCCTCAAATTCACTGCACCTTCCTGATGTAGAGTGAAAATAAAGGTCTTGGGCTCAGTGAAAGAGTCTTAGCAATTACTGGAGAGTTATAAGCACAGAAAGTTCCCACAAACAAGTGTTCTGTATAAGTCATAGCAGTCACAAAGCTTATCCTTTCTTTATTCAAGCAAGACAACTCAAATTCAGTTTCCCTATAACCATTCCTTTGACTTCTTTGTAATGCCATTTGAGCAGGAGATGGCTGCAGTGGGTACTTTGGATGTCTGGAGGATTGAAAAGGAGATAATAGGAGGAAGGGCATTCTGTAGACACAGTTCTGAGTTCAAGCAATCCCCTCAGGTTGAAGAAGAACTTGGTATTGCTCGTGAGAATGATAATGAATGGAACACTAAGGATCTTCTAGAACAATGTTTCAAAATTTCACCCAGTTTAGTGGTTTTGTCTTACATTTAAGGAGCTGCAGGCAGCAACAAGTTCTTCCTTGCTTGCCTGCCACCTCTCCCAAGTTACCACATCCATACTCTGGTAAAAGCTCCATGACAAAATAATAATTGAAAAAAAACCAAAACCAAAACACAACAAAAGATGTTTTAAGATTAGAATAAACCCTTTTTATTATTTTAACTACTTTTCTTTGCTTTGGGTGCTTCTGGAAGAACACCCCTTTCATCAATACCTAACTACAGGAGATGGATAGCTACTCTGAGTTCACTCCTGCAGAGGATACATCTTAAAATTATTCAATCACAAATTATTTTTATGACTGCAGTGTTTTTCTGCCACATTTACAAGCAGAAGATCCAACAGCTAGAAACACGTTAAAAGTTCTGTTTTTCACTCTTGAATGCTGGATGTCTGCTCTGTCATCCCCATGAACGAGCAGTTGATTGACAACCAAGCTGGGGGAAAAGGAATTTATGCTGTGAGCACACATCCTTGTGCTGTGATCTTAGATTTCTTACTTCTAGAAAATGAGATTATACCTGCGGGCTTTGAAAAATTGTCTCTTAGGCAAATAGAGAACACTGGTTAAAAAAATATAAAAATACTCTTATAGGTTTTATCTGGATCCTATTAAAATAATCCAAGCCCTTCACCTAATTTGGAGCTGGATTGAGCTCTGTGGATGTATTTTCTAACTACGTGGCATATTCTTTCAGAATTAGCTGTATCCTTCTTTTCTTCCAAGTATTTGTTGTAATGTCTGGCTAACCTCACCTGAAGATGCCAGGAATTTGTGAAGTGTCATTGTGGTTTCTGACTACGTTCTCCAAAGGCCACAGTCTGTAGAGCTCACTTGTCTAACATTTTAGAAAAAAAAAAATTCTGGGAAAAAGCTCACAGATAAATTGTTGCAGTCAGATTATCATTCCATGGTACTCTCTCCTCCCAGCATCCACTATTCCCACACAACAACCACACAGGCAGCAGGAGCATTCCCAAGCAGTGCTAACACTTCACCAGCACTGGTGTTACAACCTCAAACTAGACAAAAAGTTTGTTTTCTCCTTTTCTGCACGACAAAGTCATTCTCTCAACACAAGCACTCGAAGAAGTGGTGGACTCAATTAAAAGCTGAAAATAGAATCAAGCCTGAAAGCTGAATATAGATTTTCCTTTATTCAGCTCTAGCCAGATCATTTGCATTAGATCACAGCCCTATCTGCATACAAATACCCCACTTTTGAGGTCTCTAAACCAGAGAGATAAAAACAAAAACAAAAAAACCAAAAAACCCTAAGCTATATAAAGTGGGAAACCCTCTCAACTTTTTACTTCATAAACTGACAGAAACAGGAAGGGTCAGATGTTTTACTTTTCTGTTATTAAAGCCTGACATGGCACTATACAGTTAAAGTTACCTGCATGAACTGGAGAGAAAAGATACACATAGTTTAAGAATCACCAGCTACCCTCCTGCCTAGGTCAGGCAGAAAGCTAGGTAGAAAAAAAAGCAAATGATCTTTGAGGAAACAAACACTTTTCCCAACTTGAAAACAAGTAATCAAACACTTCTGATGTGGGTCTATATACAAAGTTGGAATACAAGAAGAAAAAAATCAAAATACACCTAATTCTCCACAAGGAACCATTAATCATACCTCCTAGTAGCAAGTGAAAACTCGAAGGAGTATTTCCCACTACAGTGAATTCTTGTTTTCCTGTCACCACAAGGACCTTGAGCACAAATAGCCCTTTCTACTCATGAGCAAAAGACACCAGTGCAGAATCTGAAGAAAGCCAGGCTAAAACTCTTATACAAACAGCATGACACACACATGCACCTTGGGGTCCATGGTGCCATTGGATCCTGACAGGCCAAAAATTTCAAGTGCCAACATAGCAAGAAGTTTTGGATTTGAACAGCAATGCTCAAATTAAATTTCTGGAGGAACACATCTGCAGAATGTAGTCTGAACCAGTTTCTACTTTGAAATCATCAGTGAAAGGAAGATGAAGTGAATGTAGCAAGGTAAGCAGCAAGAATGAAGAAGAATGATAGCCTGGCTCCCTGCAATGCCTCCACTGCAGCCAGCATGACCAGAATTGCTAAGAAGTCCCTCTGACTTTAGCACAATTACAAAATCCCAGCTGCATTGCAGGGTGGGAGATTAATGCCCGTTTGCAACTCTCCCTGGACACTCTGCATGGCAACTGAACGTGACCTGGAGCAGTCACATGCAAAGACTTGGACCTTTTACCTCAAGGGAAATCCACACAGCACAAGCAGGACCTATGGTTTACCTCTTAACACTGTTTCCAAGAGTGTGTCCATGGAACAGAAGCAAGTTACCTCTGCAACAGGCTTGACTGAACAGGACATTCCTAGATGCCCTCAAGGTTCAATGCTGTGTGTGTCCATCCCACCAAGAAACCATATTGAAATAATACTGTTACACATCAGAATACACTAGAAGTGATTTTATTTGCTTTTGCTTTGTCAGAAATTCTTCACTCTTGTAAAGAAGTTTCTACATTCAGAAAAGCCATGCTAAGAGATCAGAATTACCACACAATGTGACATCCTTGAACCTAAACTGGAGGACAACCATTTGTCTAGAATCTCTCATGTACATCCTTGACATTTGTTGTGTTTCCAGGATCATTAACACTATGCAGGGGACAATCAAACAGTAGATTTTATGTTCCCCAAGCAGAAGCAGAGAACTATTACATCTGTAGAAAGACCTTGAAAAACAACAAGTTGCTGCAGTGAACCTCTGAAATAGAGACAACTTAAACTAGTCAAGTGAACAGTGATGATGTTCACCTCATCTTATTAAACTATCCCATTTCTTATCTGTAACCAGGCCCATCAAGATATTGATCTAGATATTGAGGTCTCCTGATGCAAAAGTGTGCAGTCCACTGCTAAAAACTGTCACCCCCCAGTATTGGTCCTGAGCAGGAGGTCACACCTGGCAGAGGGCAAGGATCCCCCTTCACTTCTCCCTGTGCCTGCTGGGGACCACTGGCACAGAAGAATTGCAGACATTCAGGCTGATACTCTCCCTTTACACCTTGATAAAGAAGCTACCACTCCATCACGCCTTGTCTTATTATTTCAGTAATAATCAGTCCTGCTCTCCTCATTTAAATGCAGTCAGAACTTCAAAGAGATTCTTCCTTGGTCACAACAGCATTTCCTAGGATGACAAATAATCATCTCAGAGTAACTCTAACCTGGAAACACTTCATTTTCACTGCTGCAGAAGCCAACCTCTAGAACAACTCAGTGTTGGTAGAAAGGAATCCTTACCATATTCACTGATAAAATTTGCTTGCTGTCAGTTTTAAAGATTATTTCAACAGCAACTTGACTGAAGTAATAATCTTAAGGGCAAAAAAGAAAACCTTCTGTGCTATACAGGAGACCCAAGCTGGGTTCCTCCTCCTGCTTTCCCAACTTGGAGAACAGTCAGAGCCAGTGAAGGCTTTGAGGCAAGGCAGCATTCTGGACCCTCAGGCCACCAGCTGACCAGGCAAAAGCAGCAGACATTGTTCAATTCCCTAATTCAACTTGGAGCCAATTGAGCCACTGCCAAACTAAGTGTCATGTGTAATTAACCTCATGAAAGAGCTTACACACACCCTGAACCCTCCAGTGATCCCCTCTATGGCATTTTAATACACCCAAATGAACAGTGAGCCCTTCAGGTAGTGCTCCTCAGGCTCCCCTTCCAGCTGGCCCTCCCTTCAGAGCCACACCACAGAGCTGGGCAGGCAAACTCTCCCTCACTGCTCAGATCTGGCTCTTCACTCCACAGTAGAAAAATAGAGGAGAGCACCAAAGTCCCCCCAGGACTTGGAATTTGGTCACAAGGTTAGCAGAGAAATGAATCAGCTAAATGGAAGATCTGTTTCACACAACTCAAACTGCTTGACAATTAAAGGTGGAAAAAATTAATGGAGGGTGGCACAAATAGTAGCTTTAGCATCATTCTCAATTTTTGGTTTGCCAGTAACCCAAACTTCTTCAAGTATGCAGCTTGATGCACACTGGTTCAACACTGGGAAGTCAGTAGGGATTTGTTTACTATGGCAGCAGAGCTTCAGAAGAACTCCATGAGGATTGTCACAAGTGCTACACCACTCCATCCACAAAGCAAAAGTAGTACAGCAAATTCCAAACACAGGCTGCCAACATTAAAATGGGATATTTCAGAGATTCAAAAGAATCCTTCCAGGATCATATCTGAAGTTCTGGTGCAAATGCACATTTAGTACAAAGCTCAAGACATGGGTCATTATCTCACCTTGGTCAACAGTCATTTCAGCAGACAGACCTTATGCTACTCAAGTTTACACCTAAATTCTGGAAACACCTAATAAAAAGAATAAAAAGGAGGCACAGTTGGAGAAATTAAGTTGCAGACTAATAAGTCATCCTCACAGAAGAGAAAGCTGTTGTTCCAGCAGACAGAAAACTGGTAAGGTGACTAAGAAAAACAAACAAACAAAAAGCATTATAAATGGTCAAGTTCTCTTCTTTGAAAGCACTTCTAAAATTATATCCACAAGACAGTGTTTCACATTCTGCAGGGAAGGGACTTCATTAGCCTCAACTTCTTTGTAGGTCTTCCAGGTGATGACCCTCCACAACTCAGAGCCTGTCCCTTCTGGCATGAAGTACCATTTGATAGTCCAGCTTGTCAGTTAAACTCTCGTGGCAGAAATCAGTTTGCAAAGATGGGCACAACCAGATCCCACAGCCTGGACAAAATGCTTACTGCTTGGCAAGCCTGGCTTGTTAACAAAATGTCAGTCTGTTCACATTCCAGTGCCCAGAAAGAGTTATCAAAAGCTCCTATGAGTGGTTCACATCTCCTGCAGCTATTTCAGTGAGCAGAAATTCAGCAAAGATGGAGAACCCTTGACAAACATCAGCTCCCAGATGCATTTTAAATTTTGATAAAGGACAGGAGGACTGTTTCCCCATCTTCCTTATTCTGAATAATTGGACAAATAAAGCAGAGGAAAGTGCTCTTTATACTTAGTAAATCTGAATATCTGTGGTGCAGTAAAAAATGTATTACATGTATGTCTTTGTCTCTACTCATGTTTTTCAGGGAAGTCTGACTAGAAATCTTATTAATGTGCAAATAATGTATATTATGTTTCAATCCACTGCTACAGAGAGCTACTCAGGAGCAGCATTTTTCTTATCTCACACAGCAGTAGGACTCAGTCTGCACAGACACCTTACAGCAGAGCAATCTCTATTCCATGTTTATTTTTAATTGTGCTATTTGATAGGGAAATTCACCTCTGCACTTTAAAACACTAGAAGGAAAAACTTAACTCACAAGAAATCTTGAGCCACATTCTTAGTGCTCCTTCTCATGCTTCGCAGAGACGCAAAGGCAGAACAGCTGCTGCCATTCAGAAGCAGATTCTGCCCTGGATGGGTCTGCAGGAACGCACAGATCCGGACGGAACCGGGACGCAGTTTGAGAAGAAGCCGGCAGAGGGGGCAAACGTCCCTGAGACGGGACTCATCAGAATGATGGGGTTTGGGGAAAAAACGAGACGTATTGATATCCCAATCAATGAGCTGCTGGAAGAACAAAACACTCAGGTTTTCAGATTCTCTTGTAATATCTGTCCTGTTTACGTGAAATATTTTGGCCGCTTTGCAGAAACATTATCAAATACATCATTAAAAACAAACAAGTTGGTAGGCAACCTAGCATTAAAAAAAGCTTGATTGTCAAGGGGGGTATTTAATGCAACCATTTTTCACCTAAATTTCTGAGCAACCTATTGAGAGGTGGTGGTTAACATTAACATTGGCATGACCACCTGCAAAATAGCAACCATAATCATTAGTGCTTAGTTGTGCCAAGGGCAAACAACAGGTCACCAGCTGGGACTAAATCAGAAATCAGTGTTAGGGGTTGGAAAGGATCTCAAGATCACCACCCAACCCCCCTGCCAGAGCAGGAAAAAGAAACACTTCTTAGTCCTGCTTGTGCCCCTAATCTCAATACCATGGCAATGACCACAAAAGGGTAACCAAGTCTCATCCAGATTTCTACTTTGCACAGATCAACGTTGCTTCCACTCCAACACAGCAAGCTCCAGCACTGACAGTCCTGGTATTGCAAAGAAATACCATGAAGAAGCTGCAGAGGAGCCTCTGGAAAAGGAGATGGGGGGGAAAAGGAGCAGCCCTCATCAGGCACAGCTACCCAAGACCTAAAATCCAGCCAAATACACAAGCATATACTGTCTCTTCAAATCATACAACTGCACCAAAGCCTGCTCAGATTGTCCAGATTTCAACAGTTCTGCTGAGAAAAACAGTACAATTAGGCAAGGATACAGGCAGAGTGTAATTATGACAACAGGCTCACTGAGCTAAGATGAAAGACAGGAGCACTGGCAAGAAGAGCCTGAAAGTACCTGCAGGCTGCAAAACACAAAAAAAGGTGGAATCAACATAATAGAGAGGGTATGAGGAGGAATGACAGAATCAAATTAGAGCACCACAAGTGTGGGCTACATATTAGGAAGCACTTCTGGCCCGCAAAATCCACTTACTTAAGAAGCTTCCCACACACCCCCTCGGGTGAGTAGCATGAGATGACCTCTTTGCCACCTGCATGCAGAAGGCAGGAGCCCTCAGACAGAACAAAGCTCTGAATAAGAAGCACTTAACTCAGCTGGGTACAGGCTGCCTACCTTAGAGGCAAATTTTCCCATATTAGGGATTGTCATCACAAATAAGACACAAAAATCAGGGAAAATTCAGTATATTGCAATGTTTTGCCAGTCTGCACAGCTGTACCATAGAGCCACCCACAAAATTAAATAGTGTCAAAGTGGAAGACAAAGACAAAGTAGTGTCAAAGTGGAAGTGCAGAGAGAGCAACTGTGGCTGTTCCTAACCAGCCCCAAGCCCATGAGACAGTCAAGGAAGAACCCATTTACTTCTGCAACTGCTCTGTGAGCAAACCCAGCAGCTCAAGGCCATAGCCTGGCATGCAACACCAACTCCAGCACAGCAGCTCCACTTCAGCATCACTGTCCAGTGCAGGAATAAAAGCCACCTAGTTTTGCTGGGTGTAAAAAAATGAAATTACACTTGAGATGCTACTTGCAAGAAGCATTTAATAATTTACTATTTTAATTTTAATAATTTAGTCTCATCAGTATGCTGTAACACATTGAAATACCTTTTTCTTTTTTCCTCATAGCTTCTATGATCTGCCATTGAATCTTCCTACAGGTAATTCTATGATTGTGATTTATTTTACTTCAGGTTTTAAAAAAACCTGCAACTTTTTTTGCCAGAACATACCTTCCCTAAGGACTGATGGAGATCTGCCTTCTTATGCAAATAACCAGGAAAATGAAACATTCAGAATTTAGACTTTGTTACTTTAAGTGGATGGGGACAAGATTTAGCATCCCTCACTCAAGATGAAGCTAAGTTCTTCAAAAGTGCTGTGCTTGGCACATTTGGGAAGGGGGCTTTAAGACATACTCTTGACTAGTTACAGCAGCTCTCATTTGCTCACAGAAGACCTGGGATCCATGAACACTGCCAAGATATTTTCCACAAACAGATCTTTGGAAGAGCATTTCAATTTTGACAGTGAATTCATAAGGAAGAACATCAAAGCACTAACCAGCATGTAAATGCACTTTGTTCTTAAAGTTCAGAACACAGGAACTCCAAAGTTAGGAAGCTCAAAAGTTGTGTTCTGTGTCAGCAGAATAAAAGGCTTCACTAGAGCAGGATTTCAGATCCACTCAGTACTTAAGGTCTGGTCTGCTTTAAATGGGACAAGTCTACTTCAAGTTTTGAAGCCATCTTTAAACTCATTATGTTGCAGGATGGGTTGCTTTCTGCTGTATTTGTTTTCCACTCCCAAAACAACATGTGTCCTTGCCCCTTTCTTTGGAGACCATATTTTCTCTCCTGCCTTTCCAGGAATTTTCTTGATACCAGTATATTATTTTGTCATTTCTGTGGTTTTTTTTTTGTTTGTTTGTTTGGGGTTTTTTCAGCCCTCCTTTTTTAAATACTTGTTATATTAGTTTTTCAGTACAAATCAATTTTCAAACTAATTTGTCTTAATGTGTTATCATTTAGCAGATGTTAAGTACAAGAATTTGCCAATGTGCCAGAGATCCAAAATTATTTAGTTGAGCTTGGTTTGCAAGTTCATGTCTTATTACCCCTCTTCCCACTACTTATTTCCTGTCTGCCAGAGCAACAAATGCCTCTTCTAAGAGATGCTCACTCTGCTGATGTACAAACCACAATTATGATGCTGAAATGAGTGCTTGAAAAGCACACTCTTCAGTGTCAAATCCTTACTCTTATAGCTCAGAAGTCATACTGTTCCAGTTATGCATTGAAAATAAAATTAATAGAATTGGACCATTTTAAGATACAAGCTTACATTCTGCCCAACCTCAGAATTATTCCATCTCCATCTACTACAGGCCTGACAGAATAGGTAGCATACTGTGATTCTGAAGTGCTCATTTTGGACACAAACTATGTTTTCCACATAACTATGCTCTTGATGAGCAAAATAAGCTAAATAGGTAGAGGTTCATCCTTTAGTGGTAACTGCACTTCCACTGCAGATTTCTTCCATCCAGACTACCCATCACATACCTCACTGTCCTACACAGCTCTTGTAGAAATGAGATCCCAAAAACATTTTATCTAGATCCTTGGTGACAAGACAGAAGAGAAAGCAAAACCTTGCCCAAACATGAGAATACTTCACCAGATGCTGGATACCTCTACTTCTCCAGAGCAAACAAAAACCAGCTGCTGTTCTAGGGCAGCACAGGCAATGAAGTATTATTTATGTCATTTTATCAGTCTGTCTCAGTGAAGGACATCTCTGGAGGGGGGGGAAAAAAAAAAAAAGTCATGCTGGTCTCTACACTAATGCAATCTTTGGCTTCCTGCTGAGACTGTGTGCAAGAGGAGGATTCAGTGCCAGCAGTGACATGCAAAGCCACAAGCTCGTTTTATGTAGGGCAGAAAGCAGCCCTCACATGTGACCATCACCAGAGCAACAACTCCCACTTAGGAGATGGCATCAAGTACACCTCAGCTGAGACCAAGAGTGTCTTCTAAACACAGTGAGGATTTTTTAAAGCTCTGGATTGTTACTATTTTTCCCTGGAGAACAATGACACTCCTAGATTAATTTAAAAATAAATGAGTCAGTCTGGGTGCAGAATTTCATCTGAGTTGCACAGAACAGCCCTCTAAGATGGTTCTGGCTTGGCAGACAAATACTCTCTACCTCCTGCTCAAACTCTTACCAGGCACTTTCTCAGCAGAAAAGCAGCAGAGTTTTTAACTTGATTAGGTTAAGTACAAATATCACTCCCTAAGCTGGTAACACGCCGATGCTGAATTTTCAGAGCTGGAAAAAAAACATACTTGTACAGATTTGAGAAGATCCAGTACATTAATTTTTATATATTTATACTAAAAAGTGCATTACCAAAATGGATGAACATGCCTTCCTTACCCTGAGGATCTGAGTTGCAGAGTTTCTTGCTAATTTCTCAAAGTTAAATGAAATGGATTAACCAAAAATCAGCCTTATACAGCTTAATGAGTTAAATACCTATTGTTATCTTTAACATACTGATTCATTACATCTCACAAAGCCTTGTAATCAACTCATTATTCCACCTGTGCATTTTTAGACTGATTTGCACTCTGCAAATTACTACAAAATTAAGCAAAACAATACCCAAACCTTTTTTGGTATAACCTTCTTGCAAGATAAGGAGTACAACTGCACCTGGTAATCCACCCCTCTGTCCTTCCTCCCTCAGACAGCAACCAACACAACAAAATTTTCCTTTCTACTCCCATCCGTTTCTGCAAGGACACAAACCAGAATATTTTTATGCTACTGGACTGGTGGCTTTTTTTCTTTTGGAAATCTATCAGAGCACTTGTTCACAGTTGCCCACAAGAGATCAAGCTAAAGAATTCATACAAACATGCCAGCTTTCCCAAATTATTTAAACAGTCCTCAGCAATATATTCTTCCTCTTGAAAGAAAAGAAGTTTTAAGACGTGTGGGGGTTATATTTGTGGTTTTGTCTTGTTTTTTTTTAATCTTTAATTAAGTATAAGAACTAATCATAGGCATAATATCTTGTATAACATTTCCATGCTTCCTTTTGTATCCCCCAAGTTAACAACCATCTGGTAATATGAAACATCTGCCTTGGCATCAGTGCCAGTGATCCACATGGGCTGAACCACCACGGGGACAGGAATCTAAGCAATTTAGATAAAACTGTTCAAGTCCCAAAGTACAAAGCAGTAGAGAAGATTTGAGTACTGATATCTTTACATATTCAATGAATAGAAGCCCAGTTTCCTTTAGAAAGGATTTCAGTCACTTTGGCTTTGAGCTACTGAAGGGTAAGGTAGAGGAATGATCAAGAGAGGTGCACAAAGCAGTTCTGCTGCCCCTGGAAAGGGGAGGACAGGGAGATCTGTGCACTGGGGCCAGGAGGGAACAAGCTGGGACACCCCACCTCACAGGCTGCCTCTCTCCTAGCACCAAAGATCCCCAAGCAAGCACCTCTGAAATCTGGCACTGAACTGCAGCAAACAAGGGATCCTCATTCCCCACCCAAACACAGGCGGGGTGCATGGGACACCTAATGCTGTGGAAACTGACACCTGAGCCTCTGAACAGGAAGCTACAAGCACCCAGAATCTGCAGGTTAGGTTTGCAGAAAGCCAAGATACCTGTGGAACTGGGAGGAAGACTTTAAACCATGGGTTATTTTCTATTTTCCAAGTTGAAGACTTTGTCCATCTTTTGTGCACAGCTAGAGAACAAACTGATCCTGTGACTGGAGTGCTGTCCTCACTCCCTGGCACCCAGAGCCTCAGCAGCCATGGCCACAGCCCCCACCCAGTGTAGCCAGGGAGCCCAGATGTGAGATTCACCCATCCAGCCCACAGAACCTCCTGTAGAAAGGAAGAGGCTTGCTCCCTACAAAGGGAGGGGATGACACAGACAGACACGGCATGACTTGGGGGGCAGTATTCCCAAGATAAAGGTATCCCTGAAAATCTGCTTCCCCACAGACCTGCAGCAAAGGGCCCAGCCCAGGACCAGACTGGCAGAGAGGGCTGTCTCCCTGCTTCCCTCCAGGCTATGCCTCAAACCAATACAACTCTGCCATAAATATCCCAGATTAATTCTGATCCCAACATCAAATCCACTTAAGAGACTTAAAAGCCTCCGAGTCCCCAGAGCTGCCTGCCCGAAAAGGGCTCTGCAAACGAGTCTTGGGCTGGAGAAGGGAAATATTATCAAACAAGGCAAGCCATTTGTACAATTTTTAGTAATGTCATTTGCAAGAGACAAATGGGACAAGGTAGCTGAGTTGACATCTTCTGCTGGAAGCACAGTCACAAAAAATCCTTGGGTACTGGACATGGGGCAGGACTTGTGTATATATTCCACATTTTCTGGAAATAGCTCTTTCTCCTTGTAGGAATGATTGTTAAATTAGAGTGTAGTCTCTCCAGACTGCTTAACAAGCTGTTTGCTGAGTTTTCATAGAAGCATCTCTGTTCAGAAAGAAGCCTTAGAATTATCACCCCAGCATCGAGGAAACAAAACACCAAACACACCAAAATAAAACTGTTAACACTGTCAGCACGAAAAGAGTCAGGGAGGAAGAGCTGCTTCCCTTTCCACTCCGATAGACCGAGAGGTGCAGGGCATTGGGGACCAGTCGCAGGCAAAGGGCCACTGACTGACCGACCAACCAACCACCCCTTCCCTGCCTCCTTCAACCTCCACACCAGTACGCTACGAAAACACGATTTCAGAGCACCATAATTTTAGGAGTCTCTAAGCAGCAGCACCTCCTACCCTGCCCATCCTGCTGAGGGCACCAAGATCTCCACGAGATCCGAGACAGCTCCTCCAGAGCCATAACCCCGTGGGGCCAGCCTCCCCTCCCCGCAGCCGTCTCCCCCGCCTCCATAAGGGCCTTGAGAAGGAAGACGCGGCCAAGACCGCAGGCGACCATCCCAGCCGGGAGGCAGCCGCAGCCCTAAGCCCTCGTGTCCACGAGTCACCCAGCACGGCCAGCGCCCCGTAACCCCCCGCCGTGGGGGACACCGGGCGGAGGACCCTAACCGGGGCTGTCTCGGGGCGGGGGGGGCTGTCCCAGCACCGAAGCACTCACAGCCCAGGACCCAGGCTGGCGAGGAGCTCTCGCATCCTGCTGGCCCGGGGAGACGGAAGGCGTTTCCCGGGGCGGGCGGTGCCGGGGGACAGCGGCGAGCTGGGCTCTGCCCAGGGCTGGGTGGCAGCCGAGCGCTCAGGGACCCGGAGCGCACCGGCTACACACGACCCATTGTGCTGTATTACAGCAACGACGTGGGCTCTTAATACGATGCATGCTTCTCCCACTCCACTCAAGTAAAACTTATGTATAAAATACTTTTCCGTAAGTAGAAACCCGTCGGATAAGCGCCACGACTTCAGTTCTTGCTATTCTTGAATTCCTGCTAAAGAATCCCGCGCAATTAAGCAGCTTTCCGTACGCTGCAAAGACGGACACGGTTAATTACGGATTATAGAGGCTGCAAATAGATGCGAACGCTGGGAGCGAACGCATCTCCGAGATGGGCAAGCTCACCCTGGCACGGGTCAGCCCGTTCCGTGGCCAGCGGCCAATGTTTACTGACCCCTCCTCGGGTCACTTTCGATAGCGGCGGGAGCCCGCAGGGTCCCCACAGAGCAGCGGCTCCCAGGCACGGCCGAGGGGCACGTACCCACCCACCCACCCTCCCTTCGGGGCATCGCCCGTGGGACCTCACCCCACCGCCCCTCCCGAGGCCGGCGGCTTCCCGGGGAGGCCACGGTACCCAAAGCGGAGAGAAGGGCTGAACTGGCCCCGCACCTCCTCCTATCACCCCACTGTTGCTACTCTGCAGGGAGGGCGGCGTGCCCGGGGCATCCCCCAGCACCGAGGGCTGACAGGGGCGGAGAGCAGGCAGTCGGCACGAAGGAAGGGAGGGAGCGAGGGCGGAGGAGCCTACCCAGGGGAGCCCCCGTGCCGCTGCTCGGACACCCCCTCCCCTTCACCCCGGGGCCCGTTCTCCGCGGAATCCCAGCTGGAGAACCGGTGAGACACAGGCACCGCGGCGGGCTAGGGGCGTAGAGCCTGAGACCACCCCCTCTGCCGGGGCTCAGCCAGGGTCCCCGCCTTCACGGCGGGCTGCCCACCGAGCAGAGCGCAGCTCGCTCCCGGGAACCGGCTGCGGGAGGTCCCGCGGCTTCCCGCGGCTGGTGCGCAGGGCGGCTTTGGAAAACCGAGGGCAGGAGGCGAAAAGGAAGGGAAGCCCCGCTACAGAAACACCTTTCTGGAAAACAGGCAAACGAACCCGCGCAGCGCTTACTTTTCGTGCTTGGCGTTCTCCTGGATGGCGCTCAGCACCCCCGGGTACGCAGGGGGGACGCTCTGCTGGAGCCTGCATGTGGCCAGGTGCCGGTGATGCTCGTCCTGCAGGCAGGCGTTTTCGTGGTACAACTTAGCCACTTGCTGCTCCAGCTCGTCTATCCTTCGCTTCTGCTTCTCTAGCAGCTCCTGCTGCGTCTCAATAATCTTATTCAGCTCCTTCAGGTACTCTGCCGCCTTGCTGGGGTTCTCCGCGGGGCTCTCCATGGCCTCCCCACACCTTTCACCCTCCGGGAGGCAGGTGGGGGGCGCAGGTGCCGGCCAGCCCGCTCCGCTGGGAACTTAAGCGAGAGGGAAGAAATAAATAACCCGCCGGAAACCAGCCCCCCTGCCGGCTCCGCTCTTCCCCTCCTAGAGCAGCGGCTGCCCAGGCCAGCGCAGGAGCGGCGCGCAGCCTCCCCTACTCCGGGCCGCCATTGCTGCCGCTCGGCTTCCCGCTGCCGAGCGAGGGCAGAGCCGGGGGGAACCGCGGGCGCCCAGCCCCCGGCCGGAGCCGCCCGGAGCCCCGCCGCGCTGGCGCACGGCCGCCGTCCCGCCCCGCTGGAGCCGCCGCCGGGCTCGCCCGTCGGCTGGCAGCGCCCGTGCCCCCGCCGGGCCGGTAGCCGGGCATGGGGGCTCGGGGCCCTGGCTGCTCCCGGCCCGGAGAACCGCTCCCCGCCCCGGGCTGCTGCCGCCGGGGATGCGCTTTAAGGAGCCGCCGCTGCCTCCGCTGGCGGCCAAGCGGCGCAAAGCCCACGGTCCGCGGGAGCGGTGGGCGCCGGCAGCCCGGCCCCGCGGATAGGGGAGAGCCCCCGGGGGAGGTGGGGAGAGAGCCCCGGAACGCGGGGGAGGCCTCAGCCCCAGGGTGCGTCTGCCCGGCGGTGCGGGGCGGCCCCGGGAGAGGCGCGGAGGCAGGCGGGGTAGGGCAACCATGTAGGGAGCCCGCTCTGCGAGACCTGGGAGAAGAGCAGAGCTTTTCCTTGGCACATCTGGGGAACACTTAATTGTTGTTCAATAGCAGCGGGGTGCTGCTCCCACGGGGGTGGGGGATCTCCATCAGGCTGCCCCGAGTCAGACTCGTGGTGCCTTCGCCTTTTCCATCGGCAGCCTTGGCATTTTCAGCCTCTCTGGGGGAAGCCCTGCTCCCCATGAAGGCTGCATCGAGCCAAGAAAAGTTGCTGAGATTTGGGTCCTGGATCATCCCCGTGACTGCATGTCGGGAATGCTTGTAAGGAGCGGGAATAGGAAAGGCAAATGGAGATACTGCAGGAAGAAAATAGGAAGATGAAGACATGCTTTTCTCCTCCTTTTCTCTTGATGCCTCATTTTGTTCTCATTTTCCTACCTCTTATGTCCCCCTTGGAACTTTGTAAGTTTCCAATTAGTAACATTTTCTTAGAACAGTTGTCTCTGCTGTCAGGGAAGTACCATCCCTTTCTTCTGGAGTCAGCTCTTCTGGCAGTTGCCAGGATGCTCTGCTTTTGGATTGTGCCCCGTTGTAGTGGGGGCAGGAGGTGGGGGACCACAGCAGCCATGGCTACTGGAGAAGTTGGACTCTTTGGGCTCTCCCCATCTCTCCTTGATGTGAAGCTTTTGGAATGGGGCTCTGGAGCAGAAGGTGGATTTTTCAATTTCTCCCTTTCTGCCTCTTATGTCTTGTCAATATGGAGGAAAGGGGCATGAGGGGAGGGCAAAGCCTGGAAATGCAAAGATTCGTTCATCTAACAATTTTCATATGCATTCTCATTTTAGGCAGACAGAAGATATTGGCACCACTATGACTTTTGCTGTGCACATATGTGCAACAAAAAACTGCTGTGACTATTCAAGTGACTCAAGCATGACTGATGTCCAGTACTAGTGGGAATCCTGGGTTCACAGAAAAGCCTTTGGCTGCTCCTTAAAGAGGCCAAGCTTCTTTTCCAATAACTTGATAAGAATTTTTTATCAGAATTGTTGAAATTACTGTTATTTTTTCCCAAAATACTGTTTGTTCAGAACATACTTTTCTAAGAGCAGTTCACTCATTGTGGAAAGAAATGCTTGCCCCAGTATCTCACTGAGACAACCCTGCATGGTAGTGTTTGAGGCAGCCAGAATATTTGTCAGTGGTTAAATTGATAAGTAAAGCAAGTGAGCTTGCTTCTTATATGCAAAATAAAATGCAAAGTAAGACACTCAGAACTCATTAATGTATCTGCAGACAATAAAAGCTTATTAAGCACTTTACAGAAAGGACAGCTGGTGAAGAGCAGCAGCAGTTAGTACAAGTAGTTATCTGGAAGATCTTTTTAGGTAGAAATCACTGAGCTCATGCAATGCTGCAGAGGAGGCATGAGCTGTTTTAAGTGTGATTACTTCCTTTTTTCTTTAACAGATTACAAGAAAATGTCTCAGTTCCTAACTGGGAAAGGTGTACCTTGTTCAGTGGCTTGCAGTCCTGTTAGGTAAGCTGTCTGAGGAGCAAGAGCTGGGCAAGGGGCTGGCTTGGCTTCTCTTTTTTGTCTAATGGATTTTGGAGGGTGTTTTTGACAGGATATCAGTAACATGATAATGAACTTGACCTGCCAGTGAGAAGCTCAGCTGCTTGTGCTTTCCCATGGATGAAAGAGAAAACCAAACCTCCTGGAAACACTTTTCCCAGGAAACCATACATTAGACTGAAAAATAGAGTAAGGCCTCAGGTTCCAGCTCTGGAACTGGTGTGTTTGTTATGTTACTGGCACTCAGCATGTAGAACCAGGAGTGGTCAGTGTCTGAGGGGATTGTTTCTGTGAGCCTCTAAAGGTCTGTGTGCCTCATCACACTCCCTAAATTAACAGGAAGAGGTAAGATGAGAAGATAAGCATATTAATGGAATCAATAATACATTCCCTCCCTATCTCTCTGTAACACAGATTGTAAAAGCAGATCCAGCTTGTTCAGATTTGCTCAGTTAGAAAATTAAGTGACATCAAGCCTAACCTTTTAAAATATGAAAATTACCAAAATAGCATTCTTATTACTTGCTAACATCTTCCTTCAGACTGGCCATTTTTATAAGCTTAGCAGCACATGGTTAATTCTTGCGTGGGAAAGTGCCAAGGAAGATTTAAATATGAAAGGAAATGTTGCACATTCAGTAAGTAGAATTCTCTTACTAATTAATTATTAGTAATACATCCCATTACTCTTCAGAAGAACCTTAGGATAGCCTTAATTTTAGCCTGCCTCAAACGTTGGTATTTTCTGCACAGGGATACCCTGCAGGGTACCATTTGTGAGGGCAGGGTATTTGTTCCCATGTCTGGACCAAAGAGACTTCTCTGTTGCTTGTGAGACTCCATCTGCTGTTAGGTGCCCAATGGAGATCAGGCATTTTTGCCTGTCCAGTTCTGAAAACCTGGCTCTTGTACTTGCTACATGCCTGTCTAAAGAGGCTTTTTTAGTTTTAACCTTATTGTGCTACTGCATAAAAACATAAAATGTTGCCATTTTAAAAGGGGTTTGGTGTGTCTAATAATGCCATGAGTGAGCAAACAGATGAAGTAATTTTATCAAAGTAAGATAAGACCAGGGAAAAGCCTTTGATATGTATTTTCCATGTAAAATTAATTAGGTCAGAGTAATATAAAAAACAAGGACCCAGAAGTCATGCAGTGATTTGTGCTCAATCTTAACTCTGCCCTCCATCTCTCTCTCTCAAAAAAAATCCTCTTGGATTTTTTTTTTTTGCCACTTATTTCTTGCTTGCATTTGTCTCTTACTTTCACCCTCCTTTCATTCTTTCCCTCTCTCCTTTGTTTTGCTGTGTTCTGTTCAGACACTAAGGAAATTTATCTTGTTACTGGAGTTTTTATGTAGGTACCAAACTCACACCACGTGTCTAATTATATATATACAGAAACACACAGAGACTCTTTCATGTGTCCTAATACACAACATAGATGGTTGCTACCTCATAACTGTACTCACCATGGACCCAGAAGTGCTTGTTCATCTCCAGTGGGCTGATGGTGGAGAATCAGCTCAGTAATTGTTGAAAATCCAATGTTCTTTGTATCCTGTGCTGCATGCTTTTCAGATTCCCTGGAGAGAGAAGGCAATTGAAATCTGCTGGCCTGAACCATTGCCCCAGTGAGCAATATACTACCCTGGAGACTGATACCTGACTCTAAGCCAAGGTATTAAGAAAAAAAAAAAAAAAAAAAAAAAGGCCCAACCTTGAAGACCTGAACTATTTTAGAAACTGAGGTGTTCCTGGCTCGTTCTTTCCCCTCTCCTGCTCATGTATAAACCCACTTTTGAAACTTGTCATTCTGTATTTCTTACCAGTATCTCAAATTGCTACTTACAAGCATGAAACTTCCCTATCCTTTTCCTAGCACAAATCTTTTTTGCAGTAGCCTCTTACAGCTTCTTATTATATGATCATAATATCATTTAACATTTTTTTTAGATAAATGGAAAAGATTTATACTCACTCTATCTACCTCAACCCCTCTTCTATAAGGGGAGAATACTTGAACACCTATAAGATCAGCCTTGGAGGTTTCTGTGCTTTATTCTTCCTGCATTACCACATGGTGCCTGTGTAGCTTTTATAGCACTTGAGCAATAAGGCTTCCTTTTTTTCCATTGACCAGCTCAAAACTATTTGAAATATCAGAAGCTAAGCATGACAAAATTACAGACCATTTTTTTAAGGCATATACAAAAGGCAGCAGAAAGTTCGATTTTAATTTTGTGAGTTCTGATTCTGAGTGCACCAATCATTAGTGTTTGTATGAACTGCCTTCTGATTTATGAAAGAAATTATAAATTGGCTCTTTTGGGTTCTGTAGCATAATCTGGAAGTTTGCCTATGGAGTTTGGTCCAGAGCTAATCCATCTAAGTACCTAACTTTAACCCAGTCTGTAATGCAAATGAGCCTTTCATAGAAGTATTCCTGTTGTGGTTTTGTTAATTTCTGTGAATTCTCTCTTTTGTTTTGGTAACCAATAGCAGGGAATGTGAGTAGGCAAAAAGAAGGGTGTCCTGTCGCTGTCCAGCTACTTGGGAAAGGACTGTGCCTGTTTTTTGTGATGTGAAAAATAAAAGACACATTTAATGCAAGCTGTCAAGCAACCCCAATAGAAAAGCATGGGATAGATTAGCATGGAATATTTTGCTCTTTGAGGAAATGGGAAAAATCAGTGATGAATTTATGAAGGAAAGGGTGGGCTGTTTGAAGAGATGGTTCATGTTTTTTTTTCCATGAGCATGATGTGGCAAGGTGGCAGTGGCACTGCCTGCAAGGTTCAGTGTGCAGGGGATATGTGCAGGTGCTCTGGGCTGGGAGACAGATCCTGCCTTCTCCTGGAGTGGGAGCAAGAGGAATAAAACCATGTGGAGCACTTGAAAATGCAGCACCCAGTTTGATGTGTAGAGGAGGAGCTGCAAACCACCTCATAAGCCCTCGGGGACCAGGAGTGCAGGAGCCTTGGAAAATGCTGTATTAGAGGATCACTATGAGAAAAAAAGCATGGAGGCTTCTGCTAACCATCCGTGCAAGTGAGTGTCATTCCCCTCTGCTGCACAGACAGATTTACTTCTCATATGTGGCCAGACAAACATGATTTCTAATGGTGTTAAATGCCATGAGGGTATATAGGCTATAAATTTACCTTAAGCTAGTTGAGCTTCCTGGTTGTGGTGATCACAGAAGGTGATTTATTTATGACAGTTTGTGTTGAGAATGGGGCTTAAGAACAGCTTTGGAATAGTTCTGCAGCTCATTTTTCTACTCAAATTAATCTTTTAGGTTGAAACCAAACAAAATAATTTCAATCCAGAATGAATTTTGCTATAAAAGTGGCAAGATGTTTTAAAAAAAGGGATGAAATTGAACTTAAACTCTAATTCAGCAAGATATATATAATGAAATCCAGAGTACATCTGTATTTGTTAATCTGTTAATTAAACAGGTTACTTTATAAATGATGAAGAAAATAATTTCTTGGTACGTAAGGTGAGACAGAAGTCAAATCAGAGTTGGAATGAAAGACACTTTTCAGTGAAATATAATATTTTAAGCTGTGGAATAAACTGGGACTGAAGGAGAAAAATACATGCTACAATATCAAGTACCTAGTGTCAAGAGCAGATAAATGCCAGAAGAAAATGCTTCACATTAAATAAATACTTGTATAGATAAAGTATTAGATAAGTAATTCACGTACATATTGACAGGGACAATAAACCCTAGACATCAGATTAGGAAGCTGAATGCTAAAAGAGGAAAGTAAATAAAACCCTCCCAAAATTACAAGTTCATAAATGCACTGAGAGCAAGGAGAAACATCAAATGCTAAATATCCATATCAGTGTTTTATCACTGTTTCTTGTTACTAAACATCTCCATGCCTCTTAGCCACTACGTGTTATCATTTGAAATTTTGTATTCCTAGAAATGGTTTCAAACAGCTAGTATTAAAAGTAAGATACACAGCTCAGCCAGGAAGCATTTCTGTGATTGGAAATTAAGATTATGGTAAAGATACAAGCTGTTACTGCCACCTATAATGTTTTTTTTTTCTTGTGTGTTTGAAAGGTTTAGTGAATCCTTGTCATCAACACAGCTTGGAAGAAACAAAACCTATTTAGTCATTTCAAATGAATTGCAACAAGATATAAATCATGAGGGCTTGGCTTCCCAATCCTTTCCTACAGTCCAGACCACCTTTTAACTGTGTATGCCCTTACGTAGATCTGCCTGGTGTTGGAAGTGATGTGGACCATTTCACCTGCTGTGTCTAATTAGCATCCCTAGGACAGACACACTCTCTGCAGGCAAGACTAAGATACATAAAGTAACATTTCACACTTGAATGTATGTTAGCAGCTAGAAATGGGCAGTGTTAATTCAGGCAGCCATTAACTAAAACAGGTCACTAGCAAATAATTCTAGGTTGCTCCTGAGAACCACTAATCACAAGTCCATCTCCTAACTCTGCCATAACAGGCAACAACTTTCAATCTTCATGTCTGCAAAATGGATGACATAATGCATATGTCTCTGAAGTGTGTCTTGAGGCTAAAAATGCTTTTTCCACTAACAAAACGCACAAGGCAAAGGTCCCAAAGAATGCTGTTACTTTTACAGTGGGAAATGCAGAGCTGGCTCCAGTCCCACAGCCTGGTTCACAGGTCTCCACCTTGTCCTGTATAGTGAGGCTGAACATGAGCTTCCCTGATGGAAATGAGCTGTGAGCATTCTAGGGAAAAAAGGCTTTCTTGAAAATCAGGACTTATAAATGGCATTTTTACCAGAAGGGTGGGGGTATATTATTTCTCTTGCCTACAGAATATTTATTTACAATGTACATTTCTCTTTGTCCTCCCCCTGAATGAAAAGATGACCTAGAGATTGGTGGCAAAAGATGGAAAAAAGTGAAAATGACAAACTAGTTCTGCCTTTCAGTTGTTGCTCTGCTATGAGAACATTGGTAAATTCTTGATCCTTAATCAGTCTTGGTCTTTAAGGTATATTTGTACAGAAGCAGTTAGGAGACTGTCTTTGCTCTGCCTCACTGTATTTTCACTCTTATTGGTCTGCAGTTATTCATGTGTTTGTACCATTTACTTTTTCCCAGGAAGAAACTAGAAATACATTGCTAAGACAGCATATGTATATATACATATATATATATATACTTATATATATATATGAAAAGGAGAAATAACATTTCATTTGCAACAGGGAATAAAAATCATACTCCAGCTTTATCACTGACAACAGCTGAGGGAAATTTAATTTTTTTCCATTTCATTGCAGCAATGCTTAAAAATAGATTTGCAGATTCAGACTGGAAGCTCTTCTATCCTTTTCCAAAAAATAAAATACATCACAATATGGACAAATCAATTTCAGTTGCTTCTTGTGCAAACAAACAGTGCTAAACTTCAAGATGTCTTAAGTAAAGATTCAAAATCAGGAAATGAAAAACTGAATGAGAAAATGCTGAGATCAGACAGGATCAACCTTTTCTTATCCCTTCTTTTTCAGGCTGTTGGGAAAGAGGGGAGGAAATGTGTCGATGCTGGCCTGTGTCATTAGTATCAGTCTGTTATTTACAGTTCCAGCCTAGAAGCCTTTAGTACTTTATCACTTGATCTTCAGACTAATGTTTGTAACTCCTCTGCCTCTCTTCATTTCTGAGCATTTGTACTGCAGCTGCATTGAGGAGCCCTGGAGCAATGTGGTTAAGCTCTATTGAACTCCATGAAGGTTTAAAGATAAGGGAGTTATTTCTGTCAAAGCTAACGTGAAAAAAAATCATGCTGCTTCATAATTGCCAAATGATGTTTAAAAAAGGGCTTTTTTTATTATTATTTCCTTTTTTCTGCTCTCATAATGGAAAGCTCCTCTTGCATAAGCAAGGGCTAAGAAACACTTGGGGAGCTCTGGTCTCAAAGGTCTGTTGTCTGTATGTGGGTCTGTATGTGGCTTTAGCTGCATGTTTCCTGTTACTATTAAAAAAACTCACAATTAAAATGCTTCACATGAACGTGGTGCATCCCCAGTCCCTTTGGAGCTGGTTGTACAAGCAGGGCTCTTTATGTGCTGGTGAGCAGGGATGCTCAGAGTACAGGCTTCCCTTGGAGCAGTGCTCCTAAAAAGCATTGATCCTGCTCTCATCTTAAAGATCTGAGAAAAAATGCTGTACTTCCTGGAAGCTTTTCCAGCTAGGTTCTTTCCAGTTGAAATTTTTTTTTACAAAGATAATACACTTGATTTTAGAAGGGTTTTTTTCTCTTTTTTATAACTGAACCATCTCTCAAGAGGAGGCTCTATCACAGACTGAAAATCTGTCATATGGAATGACAAAATATTGTGGCAGCAAAATGTTCAGTGAAGACTTATGTGGGGGATTTCAGACTGGCAGAGAGAACAGATTTTAAGACAAAGGAAGTTCCAGGATTGACCCTGCCAATGAGTATCTGAAGGCAAAAATTACTTGATTCACTCTGAAGACAAATTGGACTTCTGCTTAAAAGGAAAAGTAACAAAGGAATGTGCTGCTTCTACAAAGAAGAGATGGAGATGTTAGCTCTGGAAATGCAATACAAAAAGAACTCTGTTTTTCTTTGTAAGTCTGCTTTGTGCATATTACTTTGTCAAAATTAAACTGGGTCATTTATCCAGGGGAGAATAATGATCTAAATCATCTTTGTGCTCTCCAACAAAGTCCTAATCAGATGCTTAGAAGTGTCCCCTTGGCTAGGCTCTAAGAACACAAGGAGAAACACCCTAGCAAAACAAGTACAAATCACAAATTTAGTTTATTCTCAGTCCTCAACAGGACTTAGACTTTTAAAAATAAGTAATGGATTAATTAGGAGCTTATGACAAACTCATGTGGCTTCTTCTGAGCTCAGGACCTTTCTGAAGTATCTTGCATCATGAGATTCCCTAAAGAGTAGCAGTCACCCCAAGATAAATTGCTGTGCTCATACTCATCATTTACCAGGTTCTATGAGACTTGTGTGGACACTGCATGAGCCTTCTTTTTACTCTTCAGTAACCTTGGAAACTTTACTGACATTCTACACACAGTGAGAAGAATACATAGAAATACAATGGCTGGGTGTTAGGGAGCATCCTTGACATTGTCCTTAATTCAAGTAAAGCAAAGCTATGAACAAAGGAAAATGTTAACACAGTCCCAGACAGCTAACATAGTTGCAAAGGCTTATAAAAACCCAGCTATCAGGAAAGAAAATGATACCTAATCCAGGTCTGTAGGATCTGACATGTGGTAGATTCTACCCCTCATTTTGGGGGGCCTCAGTGTTTCTGTACACTTCAGGGTTCAGTGACAAAAGAGGAACTTGGACTGAAGTGTGTCAGGTTTTCCAACATCTTCCCCACTCTTCTGCAATGGGCATAGGACTGATGTCAATTTTCTTCATAAGTGTTTTGATCCTCATCATGTTCAGGATATTTATCTGTACTGATAACTAAGTGCCATTTACCTTTGGAAATGCAGCTGCCTTCTTAGTAGAGAAGGTGCAGTTTAAATTATGTGATAAATCTGATTGATTTCCCACATGGCAAAACTAATCCTGATCTCCCTATAAAGCTTTTTATTGTGCTGAGCTTTGTATTTCATAGCCCCATGTAATCAAGAACTCTGCTCTCTGTATCTTGAATTAATTCACGTGAGTAACTCTTTACTGAAGCACAAAAATGGCACTAATCAAATCCTTTGTGGTGAGTGATCTTGAAACCTGTCTTTGAGGAATACTATGACAAGACTGGGAGCTTTGATTTGCCTGACAGTGATCCAGACATTTGAAAGTCTCTTACAGCATTTAGTTGCTGAATTACTACAGGAAAAAGATGCATTATTAATGTTTGGGTATACCTTCCACCTAAAAAAGGTATTTTCCAAAAGACAAGGTAAAGAAAATATCCCATAGTTGTGTTTGTATTACTCAGCTCTGTTGAGGAACATTGTTCTTCCATTAAGCCATGGTTTGAGACAGTAAGGTTTTTAAAAAACTGCTCATCAAAAAGTTATTGTCGTGTCACTTCTTTATTAATGCTAGCTAGAAAGTGACATTTAAAATAGATCTCCAGGGATTTCTGAGGTAAAATGAAATAAATGCAGTCCTTGAGAACAAAAAGGGATCTCAAAAAGGTGTAACTACAACTGTGAGCAAGTTCCAACCCACGCCTCTTTGGCTTCAGTTCTATTATTGTCTGATAGGTTTTTCCCCTTTCAGCTCCCAGAATCTCTGCCACTCCATCTGCCATGTAAGCTCTCAGAGTAAACAGGGAGCAGTTACCTAATACAAACATTCCTCCTGAAGCTGGGTCCCACCCCAAGCAAAAGCCCAGCTTAGGAAACCATGCAGGCCTTTGCTTTGTTGTTTATCATTTCAGAGAATGCCTGACAAAAAGGGATTTATCTCTGTAATATTCAGCCTCAAAAAGAGAAGCAGACAAAGCCCTTCTGCTCGCTGCAGCCACAGCTGTAATCTGACATGACTTTTTTTTTTTTCCTTTTTTCTTCTTTTTTTTACCTTCTTTCCCTTCTCCTTTTTTCATTTCTCATTTTCCTTTCTAGTTTTCATCAGAAAGGTGCTGATGACATTCATCAACCAGATTCTATTTCAGAGCAGTCACACTGTGAACTCAAGGTCAGCAAAACTGGAGTTCAGACACACAACTCTTCATCTTGCACTGCCAGTGCAAAATTCTGAAGAATTCTGGACAAGGTCTGCCATGTGCATATCATTCCTTCTAAAAAGAAGGAAGGAAGTATGCTGCTTGATGAAAGACTGCCTATCAATTTTTACAGAACCCATCTGGCAAGGAAAGCAGGCCCTTGCTATGCCAAATCCTCGTTTGTAAACAACATTCCACCTTTAAATTGATTTTCATGCTTCATGTTGGAGAGCTTATACACTTACTTTCTTAAGATAAACCCACTACAAGTGCCATCTGGTGGCAGAAGTAAATTGAATTAACAAAAAATGTTGTATTGAGTCGTTAAGGGGAAAATTTCCATCAGAATGCAGAAGGATTTAACCATGCAATTCCCATGAGGGGCGCATTTCTGAGTCTGTGTTACAACACGTGGATCACTCCAGGATGGAAAAATTCCTACAAAGATGGGACAACGTGGAGTGGAAATGTAACCTGGTCCATGACTGATTGTCATATGAGGATAAATGCCATCTAGGTACAGATGTTAGAGTGTAATAATTCACAATTTCATCTAAAAAAAACCCAAAAAAACACAAAACAAGGAAGCGAACAAACAAAAAAATGAACACAAACCCCAAACTCCCACATACCCAAACATTAAACTTGTTTCATTTCCTGTCCAAGTACCAAAACCACCCCCATTCAGGAGTTCTGGCTAATGGACTACTCAATGCCTTCTAGGGAGAGCCATCTTTTCCTTCCTAAAGGGAAAATACACAGTACTGCATATCAACTGTTCCATTCTGCATCCAGGCTATTTTGGTATACATGACTTATTGCAGATAGCCCAAACCCTTAGGGTCTGTAGCCAAGACTTTGGCTTTGTGCTTGAACTCTTACTGCTATGACATTTATAAAAAGGTTAAAACTATCTGAGATATATCCTCTCAAGGTAAGTGGATGGACTCTTTTCCTGGGATTGTTTCCTTGCTGGTACTTTGGCCTCTGTCATAAGTATTTGCATATCTGGAAATACCTTTTTCTACAGCAATGTGCATTTTGGCACCCATATGAATCTTAACACAGGTTCCCTTTTCTTAGTATGCAAGAAAATGGTCAGACTTGAGAAGGCATCTGCTGTGTGGCAGTGTTACATCTGTTATGAAATCCTTCTGAAAAGAGAACTGAATAATAAGGTGGATTTGCTTTCTATCTTTGTCTCTAGATGTCAGTTCTGGAAGCAGAGCTGCTGACTAAGAAACACTGTTTGGTGTTGGGTTACAATTCTCAAAAGGAGCTTCTTGAATGCCTATGAAAAACTCAGCTGATGCATAAACACCCCTGCAAGTAATCCCTGCAAAATATGTGAATTCAGGTCACTAATTAATGCTTCACTAAGAAGATAACTGGATTTTGATTTGAAAAAGTCTTATTCTGGCTGAAAACATTTCAGTCTTAAGAATCATATTTCATCAAGCTGATTTTTCAGGCAAAGTGGCTGCTGACAGCCACACCCAGCTGCATGTACCTACCCTGTTTCCACCCTGCACTGAAAAGGGGTGAGAGCCAAGTGGTTGGTCCCCTTGAGCCATCTGCCTTACCAGTGCTGACTCAGTATGTGCTCCTTTTGCTGCAGTTTGTCACAACAGAGAGAATCATCCCGCCCCATCACTCTGTCAATGCCATTCACCTCTCTCTGGTGTCTGACTGCCTAAGACAAAGTGCAGCTCGTATACAGTGTCTCTCAGCTGTGTGCCTGTCCCCATTCCTGGGCATTCCTAATATTTCCTGACATTCCACAGTGGGCTACAAAGATGTTGGCAAAAGTGGCTCAGTCCACTGGTGTCTGGCCCAAGGCCATCCGAGGATATCAGAGAAAAGTGGCCTCTAGCATTTGGCGCAGAACTGAAGGTGCCAAACTGTATCTTACACTCATGCTTTTAAGTATCCAAAACAACAACAACAAAATGTGGACAAATATAAAGTAAAGGATTGAAAACAAAAATCTATGTGAAGTGTTAGAAGCCCATCCCTGATGAAGCTGCTTTCTGTAGCTGAAACAACAGCAAGGGATGAAGTCATCACTGGATGCCACCAACAATTGCCTGTTACGCTGCTGCATGAATCAGCTTTTTGAAGAGAGCCCACAGCAACCTGTAATTTTCACATGCAGAATGTCCAATTTCAATGCAGTGAGAAGTGAGAGGGAGGAGAGCACATTTAGTTGAATCACTCAAATGTGTAAGTGTCAACAGGTACTGTCAAGCCAAAAGAACGTGAGTCAAACATAAAGCAGCATTGTTGTTTTGAGGAAGGGCTTCTTGTAGAACACCCAGCATAGAAAACATCCAGCAGCTTTCCCAGCTCAACTCACACCCTCACTTGGCACTGCTGCCTTTAGTCAAACAGGATAAACTGTCCCAGGCCAGCCAGGTTGGCAAACCATTTGCCCAGATGCCACCATCTGTCCAGAGGCCACCACCCCACTGCTAAAAAATGCAGTCTGAGTCAGGGAGGGTGCATGTGGCGTCCAGCACACACTCACTGCTGCACCTACCAAGCTTTGACAGTCTTGGTGCCTGCTACAGCTTCACCTCCTCAAATCCTAATGCCATCATTTCTCTAGCCATGTGACTTCACCATTCTGAGGAGAATGGCATGGAAGCAGTTCTGGGTGTGCTAAAACTGGCTGTGTGCAGCCATAGTTGTGAAGCTGTGATCCAGGAGCCACCAGAGCCACCTGGGAGCCTTCTCCACTTGGCCACTGAAGAAAATGATACAAGAGAGAAGGGTCAGGGATTTGAAAGGGAAGCATTAGAAAGATGGAGAAGCACTGCTAGGCTACTTATTTTGGTAGGATGGAGAAAGACTCCCATCACTATCTGTATTTCTGTGATACGAGCCTTAGAAAAGTCTGTTGTGCTGTGAAATGCAAACAGTATCCTGGAGCAGGAAGCTGACAGAGGGCTTGGAATGGCATAGCTGCAAAACTCTCTTCCTGGCAGTCAGAGTAATAAACATTTTTTACATTCAGGATACCAATAAAATAAAAGTCCAATCAGTAGCCAAATGTTTAACAAAAATATTTAACGAAATGAACCCAAGTTTAGATACAAAATTTAAATTAAGAATAAAAGAAAAAAGGAAAAAGACCAAAACCAAATCAGAACAGGAAGGAACAATTAAATAATCTAGTTCTCCCATTTCTCCAACACTGTGGTTTTCCAATTTACTAGTAATGAGGCAAGGCAATATTTTCTTTGCCATATTGTACTGATTTTCTAAACATAGCTAAGAAGGTCAAAAAGCTGAAATGCAAACAGAAACACAGTAGTTGCACTGTACTAATGAGAAGAGCTACAAACAATCAGCAACTGCAATACTGCTGGGGGACAGAGCAGGAAAGGGTGAAATCCTAATGCCAGAGAAGAGAATAAGATACAAGTATGAGGTTAACACCAGGAATTTTCAGAATAGTCCACTGAGGTTTTCTTGAGGAACTTGAAAGTTTTGAAAGTTTTCCCCAGATAAAAATTGGGAGCTTCAAGATCTGAAATCCTCCCAGCTGACTGAGGCAGGAACCCATCCTATGGCAAGAGAGCTGTCTGGCTGCACCATCATTGTGCATTTCTCACTCAGACACATGCACACCATTAGCATCCTGGTGTCTCTACACTGCACTTTGGAGCTTCTTGCAAACAAACCACAGGCACTGAAGCACTCGGGAAGGGCTTTGCTGAGCACCCAGACCCTGGTTTGGAGCTTGAGCAAAGCTGCCATGGAGACACGGGCAGCGTAAACCCCTGCCTGATGCCTGAGAGATAAGGAGCACTAAGGAACTCACATTGGCTGTTGTTTTCCAGCTCTTGTCTACTGTTCTTGTCTACTGAAGGACTCCACATCAATTAACCCTGAAGTAGTTCCCAGGGAGTATTTTAACTGCTGAGCAGAAATGTTGACACAGAGAGCTTAACAACCACAACTGTTTAGGTACCTCCAGTGCACATTTAAGACTGATTAAAGTCTAGGGGTCCAAGTTACTTTCCCTGCTGCTGCCTCTGTTTATCTTCAGCTCCTGAAATCTTCAAACTCTCCCAAAATAACACTGGTCTTTGCTGTAATCAGACACAACTTGTTTTCAATACAATGCTGTGGGCTTGGCACTTCAGACCCTGAAGCTGTTGATCCCCAGAACAGTCGGTGATCTTGTCATGCAGTATTTGCTTCAAGACATAGACTTACATCACTATTAAAATAACAGACCATCAGTCTTTTGGCTTGACTTCAGACCACAAGTGTTGCTCTGGAAGCAGCAACTGCCTCCATAAACTGCCTTTCAACTAACAGGCCATAGGATCATTTCTCAGTTCTTCTCTGAGCAGTTGAAAAGCTGACCATATCCCCCCACCCTCCATCTGGGCTGTGTGGATGAATTGCAGTGTCCATAGCAATTGCAAGAGCACTTTAAATTAGCTCTTCAATCTTATTTTAAACTGATCTATAGAAGAGCACCTTTTAAAAAGCATGAAACCTCGACTTCCTGCAGAACAGCTCCTCTACCTGCTATCAGCAGTAAATGTCTCAGGGTGGGGTTTCTGTGTGATAGAAGGGAAAAAAAATGTGAGGTTCTGAAAGTCATTACATTTGTGTGTGAGTAATTAGATCTATCTCACCGCTGGCATAGACAATCACAACAAACTAATTTGTTGCATTGTGCAGTTTCATACTGTAAGGTAAAAAATATTTTCACCTAACCAGCCTTAGAGCTTTAACAAAGCAGTAAACCTTAAACAACCTCTAATGTTTTCAGCTGATTTTTTCAAGGGTTGTGACAGGAGATGCTGATTTCATGAATCGATACATACTACTCATAGAATATGCTTTTCAAAACGTAATTTAACATAATGGAAATTTCCTGGGAAGGTAGATATTAATTTTTAAAAGATTCTGATCATCCATTTAAATTTAACGTACACAATTTCATTCATCAATGCCTAATGCAAATTTCTATTTACAAGAGAAATACCACAATTCATACATGACAGATACTCAGCTAATGTAACACCTCTGTTTCACCCTGCCTTAGTTAGGGAAATACCAACAGATTAAAAAGTTCTCAGATTCATAAAACAGTTTGGAGGGTGGTTTGACAGCATTATTACAAATGTCATGAAGCCCAGTGCATCTGAAGCTTGCATTCTGCATTTAAATTAGAAAAAGATGCAGTGAACCACATGAAAAGATGGGAATGTCATATTCCTCTGCAGATAGATGTAGTTTTAGTAATTCTGTAGGAGTTATGTAGTGCTTTCCTGGATGGGCCTACTTCAGTCTAATCATTGAAGGTTCCCACTATGTTTATACCATCTGCAGGGACAGTGTAAGTTAATTTATCTACAGGAAAGTGCCACAATAAGCAGAAACTTCAAAGGAGCCAAAATAGGGCTGTGTGAAAGACAGAAAAACTTACCCTCTCTTTTAGTTTAGAAATAGCAGTAGTGCAAAGGTTATTAATGGTTTACATAGTACAGCACCTGACCTGATTGTAAATAACATTTATTAATATGTGCCAAACTAATGTGATTTATGGCCACAGTTGCTGACAAAAAAAAAAATCTACATAACTGTGGGCTGTTCAAATCAGGACTTAAGTTTTGATTGAGTAAATCAATTACTTACACATTGATTTTACTGTGCATGTTTGCTCAAATGGACGACAACTGTGAATTTGGCCCCCAAGTTCTCAAGCATCTGTTGAATATTTACATCTAGCTTCTGAATACAAGCTCATTTGTTTCTTTTTGGCTGGAAGCATGGGCACAGAAGTAAACATCTGTTTGCAAAAGGCCAAACAATCATATTGTACCCTGCAAAGTACATTTGGTTACTGAGTGGCCTAAGGGAGAGAAGATGCCTTGCCTGGCTGCAATTAGACCAGAATCATAATAGATGCATGTATTAATTTTGTAGAACATAATACAGAGAAGAGAAATAGGTCTCTGTTTAGTGTATCCATGGAGCTAAGTTTTCCTTCCTATTTCTGAGTTTTACTGGAAAATCTGTATGAATTCTTAGCCATACATGAACTCAAAACACAGAGAAAGGAGTTGTTATATGCATATAAGCCTGTAAGAAACAGCCTTTTGCACTGAATATGTCAGGTCTTGTTGACTTCAACAGTTATTGAGGAAGTACAGCTCCTTGCTAGGCATGGAATGATTTCTGTACAAATCTGTATCAAGCATGTGCTTTGAATGGGAGTGTAGAGTTTCTGCAATGAGTACCCAGAATTGGCTGAAGCTAAGGGAAGCAAATGTAAATATGACATTATTGGGATCATATTTTGGGAAGTGATGATCGAGTAGGAATAAGATAGAGAATGCAAAACTGATGTGATGTTTTAAAATGAGATTTTAAAGTCAGGATTCAAACGTCTATTGCACAGAGCTTTAAGTTTATGCTCTCACAGTGCTATATAAATCTAGAGTGGAAGACAGATTTAATCCCATTAAATATTTGTCAGGGATTTAATGTAGTAGATAATATAACAAGTGCAATTGGACCTGGCATTACAATTATCCATTTTTTCCAAACACCCATTTCCATGGCTTCAAAAAGAATTTTGCTTGAGACAGGACTCAGCAATTGGATTTAATATTTCTTTTGATTTATCACAGTCAGATGTTAGAGCTGCTATTGCTTTCTCAGCTCTTTTTATCTATTAATTGTAAGCCTATCTTTGTTTCCTTTAGAGGTGTCCATTGGAAAAGGCTGCAACAGGAACATTTCTATAACCTTCCTTTTAACAGAAATATGTCAGTTTCATCAACTGATTCTGTGTGTTTTTTCCTGTTCAAAAGCAAATATTATTATCAGCCTTCACACAGTTAAAGGGTCACTGCCAAAATTACTTCATTTGCTAAGATAGTGACATACACTGATTCTGCAGTCCATTTCAGTCAAAATGTTTAAAACGTTAGAGTAGAGAATGCCTGGCAGCCAGGCTGCTTGTGCAATTTATTTTCAAGCTTTTATGCTTGACTGAGAAAAAAAGTAAGATTAAAAAAATTTTGAGCTTTGCAAATGTGGGAAATGTTTTCCGTTGCACCTAAGAACTTGGGATGGATGAGGCATTACTTAATTTCTTTTAAATAGAAAGCCATTTAGACATATTAATTTATACTCCCTTTTTGTTTGTTTGTTTTCTGAGGACTTTTTTCTGGAGTTCTGTAGCAACTACCACCACACAGCAAATGGGAAGTGTTTTTTCAGATTAGCATCTGACTGCTCTGTCCATAGAAGTTTAAAGCTTCTGGGTCATCAGGACCATCCTTGTGGCAACTAATTTTAAAATGGTGTGAATGCATATACTTGGTTGTTCAGGTTTTTAAAAATAGTAGTTTAATTAAGCTCAACTAATTAATGTGGAATTAATTAATTCTTTAATTATTCTCTTGTTTAAAACTTTTCATCTGTCAAAGACAGACACCGAAAGAACAACTGGTGATTTCTGACTGTACACTTCATGGCTGAAGGGAACCATACAGAGTTTGTGGCTTCACTGCAATTTGTTTGATGAACAGATGTAAAGTGAGAACTTTCAACATGGAGACACTGATAAAACTTTTGTTCCCTTGTGCAGAGTAAAAGTTGTTTTTGAAAACTTTTAATGATGTGTTTTGTATCCATGCATCAAGTGATGTTTTCTGTCTAACAATGGAAGGAAGTAAAATAAAAAAATGTGTTATCATAAACTAAAAGTGTTTTGGAAATTCGTGCCAGGTTTCATTTGAAGATAAATCATATCCTTGCTGTCAAAGCATACACTCTCCACTGACATACTATCAGCATCCCAGGCAATAGTGAAATTACTCATATTTGTTAAAAGTAAAACCATGTATTTACCAGTTCTTTCTCTATAGTTTTAGGATTTCCAGTTGTAATATGAAGGGGAAAACTAAAACCTAGTTTTAGAAAAGCTAATTCACTTTCCAGCAAGACAAGAAACACACATTAGGACATAGGGAAGCCCAATTATCCTGTTTTGGGTTTGTTTGTTTTTTTTAAAGAGGATGGAATTTTTTCTTTCTCCCTGTCTTTGGCACCAGGTTTGCACTACAGTATCTGAAGAGGAAGGATGTTCTGAGACTTGGGTCCCTGGGTTCAAATCCTCACAGCTTCCTACATGATGAATAAATGAGTAAATCTGTTATTTCCTTTCTTTAGTGGGGCACTTGGAGACATGGAAGTTAGAGATTACTGAGTAGGATGAAGTGTTCCTCATGTCTCCATGCCAAACTGTGTCATGCTCCTTGACAGACAACAGTAACATTCCTGGATAGCTGTTTTTGCAGAGTTCCATGTAAAACCTTTTCACAAAAGCTATTTGGGCAAAGACATGATTAGAAATTCTTAAAACACAGCAGATGGATGGTTCTCTACTTGCTGCCCTGTTCACTGATTTCTAGTCCTGGCTTTCCTAAAACTTCAGTTCAACTTTTTACTTTAACAGTTTCTATCTGACTTTCACCTTGAGCTGATGGCAAATGTCCCCTCTATCCTGGCTCCAAGTCCATTACTTTTCCCCTAATCCTAAACATTTTCCTTCTTCACAGCAGGATGAAGCTGAAACTCTCATATTTTTCATGGTGAAAGGGGTGGGAAGGAAAGGGGGGGATGCCCAGGGATTGTTATGATGATTTGGTCATTCTCTTTAAAGCAAAAAGATTCAACTTTAATTTATCATAATAATAAGTCCCTCTGCTTCAGTGAAAATTGTGGATATTCCCACAATAAACACAGTGATAGATACTCACTGGAGAACTGAATGCATACTCTTTGGGTGCTTAGATATGACGTGAACACATGTTTTCAGTCTGGTGTGAATTCACAGATATGGACTGGGTCTTTTCTACCACAAATCATTGCAGATTGAAGTCTGAATCTTCATGACATTTCCCTTTTCTTTTTTCTAAGCATCTGTTTCTCCTAAGAAGTATAAATGAAAGTGCTAGTGCTCACCCCATCTGAATTCAGGGCATGGTATTTTCCAAGCCTAAGAAAACCAATGTTTTGAAGTGCCTCAAACAGTACCTACCATCTTTTTCAAAAAGTGAGAGATATCAGAATTTAAGGGTGGGGAACACAGAGGGTTAAAACAAGAATGATTACAGTAATGCTGTTTTAAAGCCTGACTTCTCTTTAGCTGTGAAACACACTGCATAACATTGCTCTTGTCAGCTTTATATTAGTACTACAGGTAGTACTCTTCCCTACTACCAGGATATTGAATTTAAAGCTCTAACTGGTTCCTCACAATCCAGCAGATTCCATTTGACATACATAGTTTCAGAGGAAACAAATCCCACTCTTCCTGCCTGTGATAGTCTCACCCCTTGCTATCGTTTATTTTCAATAAAAATCAGATTTGCTTCTTTACCCTGTAGAACACTCAACAGCAGAATCTTTGAAATCATGCTTCTAGAGTGAAAAAATAATAAGAATATATTGTAGCAGGTTTAGAATGCTGTTCTCAGATCCACATATGCCACAAGATTTTTGATTCGGTGCTTTAAGTCCATTCAAAAGCCCAGAAAAGGTGAGAGGCAGGCATCCTGCCCTGAAAAATTTATTTCTTTCATACAGCATTATGAAAAGTTATGTTCACCAATAAAAGCTTTTTAATTAGAAATATTTCTGTTTGTTTTCATGGATCTAAACCTAACAGAATATTGAGGGTAGGGAGTATTACATACTCAGATGTTCCTGTCACATAAATGTTATTTGTTGCCAGATGCATAAACTCCCATTTGCCAGGAATGGGACAGAAAACTTGAATATTCAAAAGACCAACACTTGCAACAAAAGAGCAGCCAATATCTACACATATTTCAGAAGCCCAAGTGCCTTATTACCCATACATTTTGCATGCAATAAATCACTGTGCATAACACCAAACCCCTAGCTCGTTGCTCACAATTAGATGTATAACTCTAAAATTGTTTCATTACAAATCACAAACTTCAATAAGGTTTTGGATTCTTCCCTTTCCCAGCTGTTTCCGTTGATCCATATTTGGATATTTTCTTTTTCCTGATTTTTGTTTTTACTTCCTTTCTGGGTGATGTTTGAGAAGAGCTCTGTTCTACTAAGGACACAGATAATTGTATTCAGAAAAATTCTGATCTAGCTCCTTGCTGTCTGGGAGTCATAACCCAGAATCCTTAATCTTTGCTTCTGTAGCATCATCTAAGTGTAATAGATTTAGAGGAGTCACTGATGGCCCTTAAAACCATCTTCTAATGAGAGCTCTGAAAAGGAGCACTTGAATCTGAATGAAGTCTTAATTACAAGCATGACTGTTCACAGAACTGAAAGCCCAGGAAACAATAGAATTTCATTCTTGAGAGTAAAATGTTCCTGTGTTCCTTCAGCTTCAGGAAAACCTGACATTTTAAGAGAAGAAACAATTTCTGCTTGCAATAAATGCAGTCACTTTGTAGAACAATGTTGAATACACTCAGACCACAGACTTCAAGAAGAAAATGTTACTTGTCTGATTGTAGAAGTTGAACCTGGAAAGTATTTGTTCAGCTGTAACACTTTTCTAAAAGTAATATGTGAATATTAAAGACAGAGAGCATGGTGGCTTCCATGGAAATGGAGACGTATCATAGCATTTTGGCTCCATAGCTACATTTCTGTAGAGAAACAGGATGGAATAGGAGGAATTTTTAATGGATATGGGCATTGTTTATAGTAATCAACAGAAAGGGCACTGGGATTAGTGTGTCTGGGTATCCTGGTAGCCAGAGGGTAGCCAACCCCTATGGGAGAAATGAGAGGCTTGATCTATAGTGCCCATGAGACATGGTGATTTCAGAACCAAAATGTCCATGTGGAGCTTCTTTGATCAAAATTCCACATTTTTAAGGATTAAGAAATTAATTAGAATTTAAGAATTAAGAAATTAAGTTCCCATGACAAAACTCTTCCATCTCTCAGCAAACTGTATGGTATAAACAAGACATACATTTTGAAATACCTGTTTCCCAATCTATGAAATGCCTAAGTACCAAAAAGACAATTAAGAAACATAAGTAGTAATTAATACTTACAGGACTATAAAAGGCATTGGAGTAATTTGAATTTCTATCTCACATTTCAACTAACACTCTTAAAAAGCTTGGATAGGAAAAACTCTTGGACAACAGGTGGCAAGTGTAAGTATCACTATTAAACCCAAACCTGTCACAAATCAACAAGAAAATCCATTAAAAGTCAAGAGAAGGAGAAGTAGCTTTTTGTAGCTAGTTTAATAACGAACTATGATGTAAAGCTAATCTATTTAAAACAATCTCAGTGAAGATTCAAAGAAAAATTGGAAGAGCTTTTATGAAACACACTACCCACATGCCTAGTGTGGGCTCCCAGGAGCAGTGTTTTACTTTTTCTCAACTCCAAGAGCCTCGCTCTTGCTAGCAGAGATCAGTGGGAGGTTCAGAACTGGACTGACTGTCATTGTTGGTTAGTTATAAATTGCCACTGTTGCCAAAAAAAACAGTGAAACAATTTAAACTTAGAAAGAAAAATAGCATTTTGCCTGCCAAGAAAGAAGTTATGTCTAAGAAGACAGGAAGAATCAAAGGAAAGACAAAACCATATATATGATTGTAAAAAGTCCTTGAAGCATAAATTATTCCAGATGCATATAAATTAATATTAGTTAGATAAGACATTCTTTAATAATGGAGATAACACTATTAGTGCAATTACTGGATGTCTGGTCAGGCACTGGGAAAGAATGAAATACACTACACTTCCAGATAAAACTAAAGTAAGCACCAATTTCAAGTCCTTTCCAACTTAAAGAACTGTCTAGTGACTCACTCTAAATGGGTCCAATGCAGCAGCCACATTCTGATATCAATGCCAGGTTTTAAACACCAATCATCAGAAAACACTTTCATGAGCAAGTATTTTGGGAAATAAAGGGTTTTATCAACACTATGACCAGAGTTGTTTCCTATCTTTTAGCCATCCCCATTCCCTGAGTTAAGTACACTCCTTGGGAATGGAATTCTTAATGAACCATGTCTTTTGCTGCTCTTATTTCATGAGCTTTCTTCCCACAAACATCTTATCTGTTATCCATTAATATTCACTATATGCAAAGAAAGCACAGCTCTAATAAAACAAAAAGGATGCATTGACAAACACTGTGAAATATTTATACAAAATACAGGAGCAATACCCCTGAATTGTTTGCACCTGTTCCATTCTGGTTCATTATTGCCCTGCATTAGACCTGGATTGAATAAATTTTTTCTCTTGCTTTTTAATGCCTCAGTCTCAATCTATATGAACATGGAGAGGTTTAGATGTCTATCAAGTTTTGAGTTCATATGCTGTGTGCCACTGTAGTGCTTAATTCTCTTCACTACTTGTCATGGGTGAACTGCTCACATTAGTCATAACTTTCAGCCTCTGCCATTTGGCAGATTTCCCACTGTTCTATGTATTATTATTTGTTAGCAAAGAAAACAGCAATTTTTTTCAGGTGACAAAGCTTGTAGAACAAACCTGTCCCATTCTGAAGCAAAGGTAATTCTCTCTCCTGACTCGTTCTGACTTGGATCAGTATTATGTTGTGGGGCAGAACAGAGCAGGATAGGGAAGGTGAAGTGACAGAGAGGGATGGAGGGAAATGATTGATGCTGCTGGAGCTTCCTTACACACGTTCAGCAACGGCTCCAGTTTGTACTTGCAACAAGCAGCAGATACACCTGCTGCTGTAGTATTATCTTCTTCCTATGATGAAAGCCTGGAAATAGCCTTCCAGAGACCTGAAACTATGCAACAGCATTTCACAGCCAACTTCTGAGGTGTGTGTGCTACTGCCTTCATGCCCTTGGGGACAAATGCCCACTGCCCTGCATCCCCTGCTTGCTGAGCACCAGCCCTTAGGTCTGAGGACACTGACACAGCTGCCAGCACTGGGGCAGCTTTTAGTCAGTTCCCACAGCTTTACACCCAGTTATTTTTCCTTATTCATAGCACCACGTGCCTAGGAATGCTCCCTGCAGACCAGATGCCACAGTGCCATGTGCAGTACAAACAATACAAAAGAAGACTTCCAGTCATGGGTAACTGCAGTAAGCTCAAATAAAGTTAAAGAGACAGAGTGATGCCATCTAGAAAAAAATCTGGCAGAGAACACTATTGCAACATTGAAAAAACACAGTTAAAGAGGAGCTCCTTGGAGGGGAGGGTGAGGAGGAAAATAATCTCAAATCCTTTCTTTTGTGTCAAGTAGCTGCAAACACTGAGGATGCTTTGGTCCAATAAGAAAAGTAATTCTCTTCCTATTTCTCTCACTGCCCTTGTTGAAATACTTAGTATGCTGTGTTTGATGCCTGTCTCTATAAACTTTATACATAAGATCATTAAAAACTGAAAACTGATTTTCTTTAATGCAGAAAAACAGAAAAAGTGTTCATTCATCACTGTACCAGAAACTAATTTGCAAAGGCTTCCAGAAGTACAAGCACAAAACCCTGTATTTTGAGCTATCTCCCAAAACATGTGGCTCTCTAGCACATGAACACTTATCAGTGTTCAGATTTTCTTGCAAGGTAAGATGAAAAGCTTACCAACAGGCACTTCAGAAATCCAAATATACTTTAAAGAACTGGAATACCTTGAAGAAGTAGTAAAGAGGGATCCACTTCATTCCTGGTATAAAAAGGATTAATAAAATACTCTTGAATAGTCAAGTGTAATAGTTAAAAGGTAATTTTGACAGCTTATCAATGTATTTATAATCATCTGCAGTCCTACTCTCATCTATTACATGTTAATAGATGTTCTGAATTTGTCATTCAATGACTGAAAAATGTCATGCTTCATTTCCCTGACTCAGTTTCTTTTGGGAAGTTGTAAATTCTTTGACAAGAAAATGATCTACAAAAAGCTTTTACTTCATAAAAGTACCCTTAGTTTCCACCACTTTTTGAATAAAGTTTGGAAACATTTAATTCTTAAAATAGAAAGCAGATGCCTTCAGATTTCTACATTTATTTATTACATTATTTAATGAATTGTAGGACAAAAGCCAGAAGAAGCTGGCTCAGAAGACATTTTTACCATCAGGTAGTTATGCTATCCAGTCTTCATTCATGCAAGAATTCCAAAAGAGAAACTCATGTAGTCAAATAAATCCACCTTTAACCACACAGGCTACTCTCCCTGCTTTTGCAATCAAGTAGAACCTCCTCAAAAACATACAGATTTAAAAATAATAAAAGAAGTTTTAACTGTCCAGTGACTGTCCACTGTCACTAGCTTGCTGAGACCAAGTGTATTACATTGTGTTTTTTTCATGATTTCTGACCTCTTGTAGTATGAACCCAGTTTGCTTCAGGTATTTTGGCTTTTAATTCCTAAAAGAATACAGTGAATGACTAAACTAGGACTTGAAATCAAGTAGTGGTGGAAGAAGCAGAGTATTATCAACATATTGCCAGGGGATGAGGAGAGTATGGTGTAAAACCTGCAATTGTGGTACAAGGGTTACAGTTTGTCATCAAACTGGATGCAGAGCAAAACATCATCACACAAATTGGGAACAGGAAGAACAGAGCAGGTCTTCATATTTTGAGATTTCCAGTGGTAAAATGATTCAACTCACCTGTCTTTCTAAAGATCTGATAAAGGATGATGACATTAGCATGCATGATCCATACTAAAGGTAATACTATAGAACAGCAGCCAATTAAATTTCTTTTGGTAAAAATGCCAGGTGTCATAGCTGAACCTTTTAAGACTGAATCCTTAATTCCCCATTCCTTGTGCACCAAACAATCACAGAGCATTTGTCAGAAGCTTTGTATATACAAGAAGAATGTAGTATTTTTTATCACCAAAGGTAATAAAGAACAAAGAAAGTAACCTTGGCAGATCACAATAAAAACGATGATGCCCCATGGAGAAGAGGAAACAGACTGGGAGAGGATTTGATTTAATCAGGATGTGAAGACCTTTGTTTCTCATGCCATTAACCTTTGCCCTTTTAATGGCCTCTGGTATAAAAGCCTGTTAAATTAGTTTCTCATTGAAATTTTAAATTCCTTTATGTACTTGAAGTTAATAAATGTTTCAGTTTAACCTAGAGCACCTGACAAGAGAGCTTGTATAAAATCAAAAATGTATTCACATTGTTGTCCTCCCACTTCATAAAATAAAAGCTCCAAAGAGGAGGGAACTTCCCTTTTCCTCTATTTAACAACATCCTGAATTTTCAAATAGTTGTTATCCTCCATTTTCTATATAATCACTGACACTAAATGAATTAATGCTTACACACCCAGAACACAAACTGATTCCTGTACTCTTATTAAAATAAATTTTGAAGGTGTGGTGCTATAAATGGCAAACTATGGCTTGTTGTGTGTAAGTTGATTCATTGCAGCTGGGAGCTTGCAAGGGTTCTCTGTTGCATTGTTGCATATTAAGAATGGTGAAGTACTTACCAGAGACAAGAACAGACAGAGGTCTTGACTCTTTAGTGTGAAGATTGTATTAAAGCTAGGAAGGAATGGGAATTCACTGATTAGAATTGAACATTAGCAAGCAGCCATAAGGCCCACCTGACAAGGGGGCTTGTTGTTCAATTTCAGTACATTATGTAAGACAATGCAGGCAGAGCTGCTCTACTGTCAAAACTCAGTGTGGAAAAATGGAAGAGACATCAGTGCTCAACACTGGGCTTAAGGTCAGCAGTGAAAATGCTGGAAATGCAACCCGAGTGGCAGATGAGGCTTTTTGGTCTCTCATCTCCACCCTGCCATCTTTCGTTCTCCATAATGAATCAAAAGACAAGACAACAGAGTTCCTACCTAAATGCTCTTTATACAGCTTAACCTCCTGTAGGTTCCACAAGGTAAGATGCAATTACACAGCTCCTGTAGGTCCAGGTTTCTCATTTTAGGGTTCTGCTTTTTCCCATCACTAAGAAAAGTCCAAGGTGATGAGAACTTCAGGAATTAACTTTGGCTCTAGACCAAAGAGAAAGAGATAGGATTTGGGGAACTTCAGAGCAGCTTCCCATCACCTGTGAGGACATTACTGAAAAGATGGAGGCAGACTCTTTGCAGTAGCAAGACAAGAGAGGCTCAGACTGGACATTAAAAAAAAGCTTTCTTGCCAGAAGAAGAGTAAAGGATTGGATGAGGTTGTCCACAATGATTATGTTGTCTCTGTCTTGGACTGAATGGTCTGCTGAGCCTCCTTTCAGCAGGAATTTTCCTATCTATTTCCTATCTGTCTACTGCCTCTTGTGTCATAATCAGGCCTCTTTCTTTTTGACAAGGGAAGGAAAAATTTGACACTAAATCCTAGTGATAGGCAGGATTTGACATCTTTGCCATGTCCTGCTATTTAGCTGAGACATCTCCCACTCTCCATATTATTTACTGTGAGGCACAGCTGTCCCCATATCAGAATGAGGGAGCCAGCATTTTGGTTTGTGGAGCCAAACAGGAATTTGACAGCAAAACACTGAGTATCACAATGCCTGCATCCATTTGCAGCTCCAGTTTTTATTTACAGCATTTAAAAAAAAACCCTATCAATCCAATTCTCTCCTGACACCACTCTATCAATGGTAGCAGTCACATCAGAGCCATGCAGTCTGGCTAAAGGCTTTGAAACCTCTGCAAAAACTAGATTTGAAAGATGAAGGGGCATTGTTTGAAAACACTTCATACCTTCCACTTCTGCAATCCCTGGTAGAGTGCTACATCAAAAGTATGAGCACTTGTACAAAGTTTTTAAGGCAGTAGTGGCTGGAGAAGCAATTCTCAGTAAAGCTCTGAAAAAACATTCCTGCAATGTGATCCTCAAAATACTAAGTCTCTGTCTACTTTGTCACAAATTTCAGAGCTATACATAGAAGGTATATTTTCTTCTATAGCACTTCAATATTGACCTCCAATCTTAGCTAGTATCAGCACATGCAGCTGTTTGAAAGCAAACCAGTGTTAATTTCACAGAAGCAGCATTAAAAATAGGAGCAATCCCACTGAAATGGACAAATGAAGGTACTGAATCATTCCATGTTTGAAAACCTCACTTCAAAGCAAACCAAGTAGCACAGACACATTTTAATACAATTTTGTTTGCTCATAGGGTGCAAGTGCATCTCACATGAACATATTTTTCGTGTTCAGTACAAAGAGAAACCTCAGCCCAACTTAAATCTCCTGTCTCCATCATGTCTACAGTCTCCTGAAGCAGCCTGCAGATGGCTTTTCTTTGCTGTAGGTAGGTTTTGTCAGGCCTGAGTGAAGGGATTCCTTGGAAGCAACACTTGGCCTGGCAAGTGTGCAACACAGTGTCAGGGGATACAGAGGAGCAGGTTCCACACTGAATGCTCATATGATTGAGGATTTGGGACCAATTTCCCAGTTTGGAAAATCCTTTGGGCCTTTTCTACGTAAAATGTGACTATACCAAAATCTGGTGCTCAGCATCAGGTGCTCAGAACAATCTTTGTAACTCCAACATATTTAAAAAAAAATATCAAAGCTTAAAATGAGCTTAGCACAGCACTTGCAGGAAAAAAGCCCCAACATCCCAAAACAAAACGAGAAACTGGCATGATTTCAGCTTTCTGTCTTGGCTCCTTACAGTAAGAACAGTGTGGCCTGCTGCCAGTCCTCTCAGCAAAGAACAACAGATTAAAAACTCAGGACTCTTCCTCATTGCAGGCAGACTTTTGGCATCACAGCAAGGTTCCCAAACTGCAAATCAGGTGTCACAGTCACAGACACAAAAAACCTGGAGATATAGTTATTAAAATGTAGGTCCTTGTTTTGTCCTCATTTTTACAACTTGTTTCTACCCCATTCAAGATGCTTTTTGGCAAGTGCCTGGTGTTTGCTACTGACTCTTGTTTTCTGAAGCAACTTGCAAATGAGTAACCCAAGACAGGAACTATAGTTTTAGAATATTCAGTGAAGCATGTAGAATATTTATAGCTTATAATACAGTTCTCAAGTATGCCTGGACCTTCTGATGCCAGCAGGACTGCAGAGCAGGTCAGGAAGGCTATATGCTCTGGTTCCATGGAATACACCTTCTCTGTATGTTCTCCTTTGTAACTGGAATATTTTCTTCAAGTTGTTCTTAAAGACTCAGTGCTTAAAGAAGATGTTGAGTGTCTTGTGGTAAACTTGTTTTATTATTAAAACTTCTACTAAAGCTCACATTTAAAGGCAGAACAACTTAACACCTGTCCAAGCTATTCTATTTCTGCTTACAGTCATTTGAAAAATCCTGCTTACTGTCTTGATTTCTGTCCTGATTCACTCATGCTTGCTCTTAGGACTTGGATATTTCTATACAAGTCAGTCCCTAGAAACAACTGACCTTTGGCCCAAGCCCCTGCTCGGTGCTTTTGGAAAGTATATCTATCTTTTTTCTTTCTACACTGTAGGGCTTTATTAGAAGTCTCACTTAATTCAGTAAAGATATACAAGAATATTAAGGACACTTCCTAGTACAGTTTGTTAGTTGGCACAAACATGAACCTCACTCTCTAAGTGAAATGAGTTTGCTCTGAAAGGAGATAACCAGCTAGCAAGAGGCAGGGCCTCCCTGAAAGAGTCTGAATAATCTACAAGTTTGCAACAACTGTGGATTTTGGTCCTTACTTTTAAAATGCTATTTGACCATCTCCTTGTCTTTTCTTCAGCGTGGGACTGATTTTCATTTGAGAGCCAGGACTGCAAATGCCCCTCTCAGGGTTGCCCTGTCTCTATTTCTGCTTGTAAAGGAAACTAAGAATTATGGAATCAAATTAAAAAACAGTGAGCAAAAGCCTCCATGGAGTGTTTGTGTTGAATTTTAAGTGCAAAATAAATAGCCAAAGAGCACAGAAATTCCCTTCTGCCATCCAGCATCAATTTTCTACCTATTTATAGAAAGTATGGAAGTGAAAAATGACCCACCCCCAACACTGTAGTGGGGATGGCAGAACACCATCAGTCTTGGGACTGCAGCTCCAGGCCCCTCAGTTCAGATGTAGGTCCTTTCATTTAAAAAATGCCACTCCAGAAACAGGTTTTAGCTGATGTTTCTGCAGCATTTGGAGATACTACCAAGCTCTGATTATCTGCCCTGTTCTTTTGCTGGTGCTGAATTCTCCCAGCAGATTAGAAGGTATACTCATCTATGTACTGAATATTCATTCAAACCACTGACAATGGTGGATTTGCTTGGAAAAGTCAGTCTGTGAGCCTCTGAGGTCTCAGCAGAGACTGCATTTTGCCAGCTCTATCTAATCCACAGGCAGTGAGTGCCAGCTGGAGAGTGATTAACAGCTGGTGAGATTTAATGCCTTAAATCTTCACAGCTGTCTGCTCCCTGAATGTGAATCAGCAATTTTCATTAAGGAGGATTCTACCAGTCAGAATGGATTTCCCTTCCTCTCAATACTGGCTGTCTTAACTGCTGCATTGAAGAATTTTATTTAAATTCCTTTGAGCTATTTATTTCACAGTAAGTTGTTTGACACGTCAAAGAACAGAGTTGTAATTTTTTATATTCCTGACATTCTCTGATATGCTGCTATCAAGGCAAGCCATACATTTCAAAAGATACAGGGCTGTTTTGATCTCCTTCCAACGTTTATCATTAGGAAGGTGAGACTGGTAGGAAACTTCCACAATTCTGACACACACACAAATTAATCAGAACCAAAGAATACAACATTTCCACCCAAAATCCAAACATAGGAAATATAAGACCCCACAAAATACTGTTAAGGAAATGTCTGGGTAAACATCTGCAAATGAGCATGGATGGCAGTACACTTTCATTTAAAATAATTAAGTCTGAATTGCTGAAAACATTTCCATTCATTTCAGTGAGAACTGAATTAGAACTCCTGCAACTTTGGACAGGACTACAGCTAATTAAGGCCATTTGGTTACTGTTGTGTGCTGGAGCATAAAAAACTCTGCATTACAAAAATATTATCATATGTAGGTGAAATATATAATAGTATATAGTTATATAACCAATATCAGAGTGCACATTAGAATCTGAAACCAACTTCCATCTCAGAAAACCTATTTTGCTCTACTTCCAGAGGGCCCACTGAGCAAGGACATGTGTCTCTTTGAGTTGCTAAATCTCAAGTGTAAAAAAAAATTCCAGGCCCTTGGATCCAAAGCTCACAAACACCGTGCTCTAAAAACAGCAAGCTAAGAGCCATGAAAGCTTAATAATTTATATGAAATGCCTCAGTGCATGACCAATATTTATGCTTACTGTACCTGAAAGAAGGAGGCATCCAGGATTTTCACAGTCACTGTTTTTTTATGTGACAAGTCAGGACATTGCTGTTAAGGAAATGTCAGTGCTGTGCTGTTATTAACTACAATAAAATTATAATGTGAAGGGAGTTTTCTGAAGGATGGAAGAACTGTGAACAAAACTCTTCAGTGGCAAATGAAAACAGTAGGGATGCACAGTGAGAGGAGAAAAAAAAAGAAATCCAACATAATGGAAATTCTGAGAAGGCAACAATGATAATAACTGGACACTAACAGCAGCAATTCAGGACTGAGATTGAAGTATTATTTTTTTATTGTTACAAAGACTAGTTTTACAAAAAGAAGAAAAGATGGGAGAAAAAGAGGGAGGGAGAGGAAAATAATCCAATTGGAAAGGTTTATTCCTTTTCCATACACTGGCAAATATCTTAACTATTGTGCAGATGGACCATAACCGGAACTGGTCCATAACCAGAACTGGACTTTCAGCTCCATATTTAGTATGTAAACATACATTTCTTCTAGATCCCCCTAATAAATGTCATTTTCATCACCTTAAAGATTATATATTAGAAAATAGGTTGTTACTTAAGTCTGTGGAAACAAATGTAATCCAATACACTGCACCAAGCAATGTCACTTAGCTATTATTATTTTTGTCAAAGGAATATTATTATATATTGTCAAAGGAAAGACAGTATCTGTAGCACCCTCTATTATCTTCAGGAATATTTCTATCCTCAAAAGATCCCTTAGCATTAACACTTCTGTTTCTAGACTGACTATGATTTAATTACTTGTCTTGTCAGAGAAACTTGAAGGAAGAAAAATACATCTATACAAGTATTATTACTGGTCTCTATGACTTTTGATTGCCGTGATATAAAGAAATACTCAGTTCCTAACTAGGAGTATTTTATAGTTAAATATGTTACTGGAATTACACATTCTGGTATGAAAATCAGCAATTCCTTTCTTACAGTCCTTACACTTGCTTTCTGTTCCCTTCTGAAAATAAATTACACGAGATATTGTTGCAGTGACTCCAGGAGTTCCCTGTAATCCTAAACCACAAAAGATGGAACAAGCACAGATAAATTTATATATATATATCTATATACACTCAGATGCTACAAACATATTGTCAATACTGCAAAACAGACATGAAAAATGAGTGCCTCAGTTTGGGGCCAGGTTTGCAGTTATCCCTTTTGTCCCCCATCTTCCTGCAGCTTTTCCTGCCTTTAGCTCTTTCTGGATGCTACTAAGGTTTTAGGCGTTTGTTCAGTTGGTTTTTTCCTAATTTTATTTTTACTATGTTTCCAAGTACAAAGCAGAGAAGAGTTCCTAGGCTCACAAGTGGCATCTCAGAGCTGTAACTCTAGAGTTAATAGTGTTAGAAAGGAAGCAAATTACTCCATGCTCCCAGGTCAGCTGGAGAAATCAGCTGCTGAAAGAACAGCACAGTGCTGCAAAGCCTCACCAGCTCACTAGTTGTGTTTCCAGCTTGTGGATGTTTTACATGATGAGAACAAAAGGGAAACTACAGGGACAGAGAAACTGTCAGTAAGACTGGCTATCAGTCTTATATAAATATATAAATATATTTATTTTCTTCACTTTTGTCACTAAGATGGCAGGGGACACATTGTGCAAGAATTACAATGTGTGGCACATTTACCATCATGGTAGCACTTTGAACTGCAGCCTGTGGGGAAAAGTTCACTGAAACAAAACTACAGGTCTGTTTTCTAATTAAAGCAGGTGCTAGCTCCAGGTTAATAACTCTACAGCCATTTAATTACCAAATTGAGAGCAAAGAATATGGGTGCTACACAGAAAGAAAAAGCAGCTCTTTGAATCCTCTGCCTGAGCTGTGTAGACACAGTGGTAGGACACAGGAACAAAGCTCATGGATTGGGAGTTCCACATTGCTGAGGAATTCCCTCACTGGAGCCTGAAATAAATCTGCTCTTCCTGGCTGAGAATCCCCTTGATTTCTACTAAACTGCCCTCATCAATTTCCTTTCTGTGCCTTTACTGAAATGGTCATGAGATTTTAATGAGATAACTACATTTTACTTCATCTATTATAGATATTTAATATTAATAAAAGAAAACTCTCCCCAGAAGAACAAAAAATACTGCAAATGAGAAATACAAAATGTCCTGGTTTGGGCCAGGATAAAGGTGATTTTCTGTCTTGAACTTTTGCTTTCAGCTTAGTCTCTTGTAAGTAGCTGCACTTGCTGAAATTAACAGCAAGTTTCTCAGTCAGTGTCTGCTTCTGGGAATGATAACACTTGATGTTTATAGTTACAGCCAGAGACTGGTGTGGAGAGCCAAGGCCACTGCTCAGTTCTGAGGAACATTTGCCCTCTGGAAGGAGAAAAGGAGTAAAGAGGTCACACCTGCAGCCCTCCTTAGGGAGGAACATACAAGATAGATGCCAAAATTGACCAAACAGAGTATTCCATCCCATACACCTTATACTCAATATAAATTTGAGGTATCATGAGGGTCAAACCCTTTCCTCTTTGCCCTTCTTCACCTCTCCCCGTTTGTTTCAGCATCCTGGAAGGATTCTGTCCATTCCTCTGCCTGTGGTCCTGATCTCTGCCAGCCTGAATCTGTGTGTTCCTGCTTCCAGCTCCCGACTGCTGCTGACTCCAGGAATCCAGCCTGGACTTTCCCAGGGCTGCCCTGCAGCCTTCATAGTGATGTGAGAGTTATTGGGGAAAAGGGGGGAGGAACATGGGATCAATTTTCCTGTATATTTTTATATATTAATTTTTCCTTTTTATCATTACTGTTTCATTAAAGCTGTGTAGTTTAAGTTTCCAACCCATAAGCCTCTCTCCCTTATTCTCTCTCCTTTCTTTATCAGGGAGGGGTATTAATGGAGAGCATCTGTTATTTGGTTTAATTGCCAGGCCAGCATTAAACCGTGACACCAAATTATGAGTAGGTGGTCACAGAATACTGTGGGGAAAACATATCTGGCATTTCTGGCAGCTCAGAGTAAAGAATCTGACAGTAGACTGTGTTGAGAGCAGACCTGTACACAAGAAACAGGAAGAAATTATTCCGTGTTTACTTTGTGGAGGTAAGATGTCATTTGGAATGCTACAGCTGGTTTGTGGCTGCATGCTTTGAAAGGAAGTACAGATTAGAGAGGGAGTGATAAATGTGGTAGAAAACATGCACTGCTTAGAATCTTACCAAGGGGAATAGGTTTGTTTAGGCTGGAAGAGGGAACAAGCAAGTCAGTCTTCCAAGCACTGTAGGAAAGACCATACTGACTGTTCTACATGGAAGCTGAGGAAAACATATGAAGTCAGCTCTAAATTGTAGAAGAGAAAATACAAGTACTAGGCAAAAAACCAGAACACCTAACTCTTGAAACCAAAGAACTCCAACACTCTTCCCTACCTGTCTAGCTGTGACATAAGCAGGGCAAGGGGTACTTTAAGATTCAAGAAAATCTGGGGCATCATAAGTACTGCTGCCTCCCTGTGCTCGTGGCATGGCTGGGGAGTCCTGCCCCACTGCAGGCATTGCAGGGTCCTGCACCTCAGCAAGCAAGTGCAATATTTCACCCTGCCAGCTGAAGGCTGTGATGTAAACTGATAGTAACTGCACCCTTCACACAGGCTGCCTGCAGGTCATGCCACCAAAAGAGACTGCAGACACTCCTTCTGCAGAGGTTTTTAGAGTGAGCTTAAATAACATCAAGAGCAGTCCAGGTTCACCTTATCCTCATTTGTATGGCAAGGGTATCTAAATGATCAGTCATGGTCATCAAATTCTTAGGTTTTAGATACAGTGTAAGGTAGATTATCTAAAATTCTGATTCTGAAACCCCTAGAAGAAATGCATTTTTCATAAAATGGAAGATAAATGCAAACAAACACAGAAAAATAATGAAGATTATATTACATTAATCCTAAATAAGTAGAGGAAAGGCCACTCAAAAAAAAGAACTTGATGTAGCAACACTGTGGAGATCAGAGAATGCTGACACATACTTGGCTTTAGCATTCTGAAGAGGACACAAATCCCTCCTCAAATGTAATGAAAAGATATCATATAAATAGAGCCCTTGTGCAATAAACACCACCTGGTTCTTCTGTAGTGCTCTTCACCAGGTTTCAAAGCATTTAGAAGAGTACATGAAGTCTCACTGAGGGTGCTGGCACTCTGTGTGCTACCTATTTACACACCAGATGCATCTGCAGAATCTGAACTTAACGTTAAGAAAGACACAATATACTGATAATAAAAGTTCAAAGAACAACAAATACCAATCCATCTTACTAGGCTTCTAAATACCTTGTAATTAGGATGATTTGTTCCCTGCATGTTTATACAGCTGATCTGAGCACTAATCAGGCAGAGGCAGGGGATGCTGTCTGTGTAGTACACAAAGCTGATGAACACAAGCATCAGATTTTATTGGCAGGGGCCATACCACAGCAATACTGAAAGCTTCCTTACCCTGCTGATTGTCATTGTGTGCTTGACTGGCATGCAGGGAAATGCCCTCGTTGGACAAAAAACTTACCAAAAACCCAGAGGAAGTTATTCCCAGACAGCATGTATATTTGCCAGCAGAGCAAAAAAGTACAAAGTTAAATTGCAGTTCACCAGCTCTGCAGGTAATAGTATGTACAAAGTGGTAATTTCTTTGCTGTCTTGCTAACCTAACTGAATGGTGTGGGTGTGTGTGTCAGGAAATACCTTCTTGTAGATTGCCAAAAGGTTTTGCCAGCTGAAGAGAAGTTTTCTCTAGGCATCATTCAGAGGATGCCTGTGAATAAAGCTGGTTAAAACCAGTTCTTCCCTTTTTTCAAGCTCTCTCCAGCTCCCCTGTCACACCTGGGGGAACATGACAGACTCATCAGATATCCCTGCCTGACTGCCTAGGGTCATGTTGCAACATCTGCACAAACATGTACATGGATTCAACTCCAGTTGCCATGAGGTAGTCTTACACCTCTCTAATTTGCCCAATCCAATGGACAATCATGCCATGCCTTCTAGGATAGAGGACATGGCCTGTATTCCTATAGACTAAGAACTACTTCTAAAAACACATCTGGAAAAGGGATATTTAACTGTTTCACATCTCAAGGTGACAGCACTTATTTTGCAACACGTCTGAATCCACTGCTCCATATTTTTTTTCACTTTTATTTTTTAAATTGTCTTTGTATTATCACTTCTGTAGAAAGCTCTAAGTCCTGTTCTATAAGATTCCAACCTGAAAGTTTTATCACTGACTTACAACGAGCCAGACTTACCCTTTGTTTAAGGTTACTTTGTGCATGTGAATTTATAACATCAATGTGGGAAGCAAATAATTTCTCTCAGGGTCTTTTTCAGCACCTCTCCCCACTGGTGGAATTATTTCAAGGTTAACAGAGAGAACAATTCATTAATATAACAACAACAACACAGGTCAGACTTGTTCACAGTATCTGCAGGGGAAACTCATGCTTTGGAGCTCATAGTTTTACTCATGTGTTTCCACAATGTTCTCTGCTGCCTGCAGATCGCTTTATGTGACACAGATTTATATGTGAGGAGTATAATGATGTGGCACACTGTGTCACACATGATGCCTGTCTGCTGCACCATCAGACATCCAGATTTCTGTTTGGGATTTTTCAGTGAGAACTAAAGAGTTGCAAGGATATAATTTCATCACACTGGGTGAGACCCAGAAGTACCAGTCAGTGGAACACAGTGCTTAGAGCCACACTGACTAATTCAGGTGATCCAGGGTAGCCCAATACAGATTCATCTGTCCACATCATCACATCCATGACATTAGCACCTGCACTTTGTAAAAGGCACACCTTATCAAGCAGCTCTTACTTATTATTTGGAAGATAGTTCAGGTGGAATGTCAGAAACCAACCTTAAATAATGCTACACATTTGCCCTATTCTGGGAGTTTCCATTCAGACCGACTGCCACAGGAGTTTTACAGGATAGCTACCACAGGGCTGGTACCTGATAGGAAACACTCTCCTTCCCAGCAGTGAATTCAGATCCAAACTCTCTGGGGAAAGCTGGGCACTTCCAGCACCAGCCTGTGCACTTTCCATGGGAGGCAGGCTGTGCACACAATCATCCTGAGTACTAAATTTGCAATAGCAGTAAATAGTTCACCTATACCTCCCTTTTTTAATAAAACAAAATGGGGAAAACATTCCAATTAGATTATCATTATATTTATTATTAGCATTAAAACTAGCCCACCAGATATCTTGGATTCATTTTAGTTCTTTTACTCCCCTTTATGCAGCCACTTTATTATGCAGACAATGAGACACCGCTGCTGAAATGTTTTTTTTTTCTTGCTGTTCTAGTGTTGTCCTTTCATCTGAATGGGGGGAAAAGAAAAAATCCTCAGACAAAGCAAAACTCCACACACCTCATGCTTTCTAGATGGCTGCAACAAAGAGAAAACTTTAGGGCAAAGAATGGTTACGTAAGGGCAGTGCTTGCTTTGATTTTCTGGGCCATGTCGTGGCCTGCAGTGATCTCCATCTGGAAGGCTTCCTCCTGCTGCATTGTGTACACACACACACACACACACACACACCCTGGATGCAGACAATAACATTAAACTGGGAGGGAACACTCTTGCAAAGTGTCTGCACTAGAATCTTTGCCTCTGGATGTCATCTGCCCAGAGAAAACAGCCCCAACAGGGAACTCCTGCACACACACACAGAGAGGTCACGACTGACTTCAGCAACTTCTCCATCACTTCATAACCAAGCAATGCCACATAATTGGCTACTTAAAAGAAGAATAAAATGACAAAAAGACTACCATTTAAATAAATTATTCTACTGCCTAAAACAGAATATTATGGTTTTGATGATGATTCCAGTACTATCTACACAGGAAGCTTTGAGTAGATCCATTCCTCTCATTATTTAACCATATTGTTTTCTTCTTGTCTAGTTATAGTTGCCTACATTTTAAAAAATAATAACAGCAAAAATATTTTCATGCTTTTTCCCGGTTGTCCACTGGACAGCAATTTTCTGATGTACTAAACATCTCAAAATCCCTCAGGAATATGGACATACCAACTAATTATTTGAAAAAAAAAGCTTTGTTGTTTGAGCTTTGAACATAGCATGAGTCTGTTGAATTACAGACTGAAATTTTGTGCAGTTAAATAATTTCCATATGGATCTCTTTCACTTTTCAGAGCCCTGATCTATCACATAACAGCAGTATGCTAAAAAGTTCATGCATTTCAGTAGAACATCTTTAAATGGAACTAATTAGCCAGGCATAATTTTAGATACAGATTTCTTTCTTTGATGAATCAGGCATATTTTTGGTTGGGTATTTTTGTTCAGTCTTTGTTTTTTTTTTTTCCACTGGAAAAATAAATGAGGAAGAAGAAAGCAGAATATACCACATACCAGGATTTTATCCTGGTATAACAAGTTTTTGATAGTTAAATAGCTCAATAGTTAAATATTATTGGGAAAGACTGTTATACATAGGATTATAAATTTATTTTCATTTGAAATACATAATGCTACTGATGCAGTGCACAAAGTGGGATCAGATTCCCCTTTATGTGGGTAATGAGCTATATTGTATTAACAGTGAAATATTTGTAAATGTGATGCAAGGAACATCTCCTTTGTATACAACACCATCTTCCACACTGAACTCCAAAAAGTCACCTTCAGGAACACCATCCCTGGCCTCAGAGCATTGCCCTCCTCAGAGTGCCCGGCTGAGCTGTAACTGGTCCTTGCTCTGCAGGATTGCCAGCAGTGACACTCATGTGCCTGGCAGCCCAGATTGTCAAAACCCAGCTTGTTTCTTCCTCTTCTGAGCCCTCCACTGCTCTTCTGATGAACACCTAACCATCAGGAAAGGGAAATTGTGACTGATTCTTGGAAGTGTACTCAAATGTCCAGATGTGCTAGGAAGTGGAAGCAGTCTTATAGGCTGAAGAAATTCACATGCCTGAAGAAGAAGAGGTGAAAAGTTTACCTAGAGAAAGACCTTTGATTAATTTTTACTTCATCCCTGTGACCACCACCAGGAGGCACTGTGCAGGTGCAGAGGGGAGGAGATCATGAAAATGACCTTTTGGGACTAATTTTAATACGAAGCAGGAGTAGGTGATGCATATGTATAGGTGTGTGACAAATCTAATGATTTATGTATAATGAATATGTAAAACTTCAGTGTATAGAACAAAAGCCTGATTGCTAGATTGGTGCACACAGATTCTGCAGGAATTATCCCCTTGTGCACCCAGTGCTGGATAAACATATCCCTCTCTGTAAGTTTCCAAGTTGTAGAGTTTTTTTCCTCAAGTCAAAACAATGGAGGAGTGGTTAAGAGAAGGAGCAGGTGATTTATAGGTTGGTTGATATTTGCCATTATATCAGATATTGTCATTATCAGTTCCATGGCTTCTTTGCCACCAAACTTTCTGCTCTTCATTTGGTGGTGCTGATGAATGTGACTGAGGATGTGAGAATGGAGACAACAATAGATGAGGAAATTCTGCTTAGACTGGGTGTGCTGGAGGCTTCTGTGATTTGGCTGGGTGAGCAACAAGCTGCATTGCAGACACATGGAATGTTACAGTGTGAATATCATAAGTGAGATCTGTGTGCCACGTCCTTAGAACGGAACAGCTCATGACATGAGTGGTCCACGTCGGATGTAAAAGCTGATCTGCAAGAAGCATTTGATGGGTCAAACACCTTCTACAGACCCTAAAAATTTAATTGGAGCAACAAGTGCTACAATTACAGTGCTTTGCTTCCACCTTTGAAATGACAGCAAACCAAACTGCTGTCAGGTAGCCAAGAAAGACACCTTGCCTTCAATACCACTGACTAACCTTTGGATGGTGGCCTTCTTTCCTCCTCCATCTGTTTCATCTTCGTCTTCATCACACAGGATATGAAAAACAGTATTATGTAAGTAACTGGATTGCTGCTCAAAACCTGGATAATTCTCTTACTTTTCTTCCAACAGCCCATGGAACCTACACTCCGGGCAGAGCAGCTCCAAGCCAAACACTGAGACCAACCTGTGACACAGCCCTGCAAACCAGAAGACTTGACCTCAAGAGAGAACTCTCAGCAAGATGAATGACTCCTGAATCCAAGACTGTTTGTCAAGAAGAAGCATAGGGATGCAACAGTGATACAAGGGGGTTCCATGATGGCCCCAAAAGAATCAAAGGACACTGCCTGTTGCAAGAAGCTGCTGTCCAAACTAGGACCACAGATATGTGAGAAGCCTGGATTCAAGACCTAAGGTACAGGGAACAAGCCCCAGACTGAGAAAATCCACAACCAGAGATGCTGATGCAGTCAGGAAGAAGCAGAAGACCACCTTCAAGAAAATTAAAAGACACAACTGAGCCATGTTATGAATTTGTTATGCAAGAGAAGGCACCACTGAATGACACTAAGGTGATAAATAAAGGTGTTTCAGCCCCTAGGGATGGTGCCCAAGGTGCACAACTTGCTCTGTGAGCACACAGAGGACACCGAGGCCTGAGAAAGTTCTAAGACACCTAAGCCAGACAACAGAAACTACACAAGCCCACAAACAAAGGCTGGAGATGCCCTGCCCACTTGAGTATCAAGTTGGAATCCAAGCTGGTCCCTTCACCTCATCAAAGGGGGATGCACCAGGACAGCCCTCTCACCTACACTAATTTCAAAACCCCTTCCTGCCATTCCCACCCTTGCCCCCTCTGTCCAGACCTTCCCCACGCCTGGTTCCACTCACCAAGGTCACTCACCAAGGGAAAAGCTAAAAATGGGGGTGAGGAACCCTACCCACAGCACCACCAACAATCAGGCTCTGGGTTTGCTTTAGTACCCAAAACCTCAAATATTCAACCCCTTGGCCGCTTTCCCACTATTGTGGAATTCAGTTCCAAAATTCCACACAAACAGGCTTGGCTCCCAAAAGCAAAGAGTGACCACTGAAAACTCCTGCTGACCCTCACCCTCCCATGGAACCCTACATGGCTTATGAGGCCACTTCTGAGAAACAGAATTTATTTTACTTCCAACAGTTTTTGCTTTCTTACATGCTAATTTTACGTAAAAAAAAAATTCTTTGAGAATGATCTTTAAGACAATGTTTATTCCCTATCTCAAAGATTAATACCAACAATTTCTGGATTTTGGCTTTAAATGGAACTATTCCAATGCTACAGAAGCCTTAAAGTCTTCATATGGTAAGCCATATGAAAAAGCTTTGCTTTCTCTTTCTGAATTTTATTTGTAAAAATGTGAAGTTCCTGTTCTATATAATGGCTTACCAAATCCTAGAAGGAACAGGGTTTTTGTGAGCAGTCTACTAATACCAAAACTTCCAAGTCCAGACATTTGGTTTACCAAGATACCAAGACTGAAAGTTCCCTGAAAACACAGCAGGGGTACATTGGTAACACATGAAGTTAAGCTTCAAGAAACGGGGTTTCCAAGTAGCCTGAAAGAGTGGTTTATGCTGGTGCCCCTGGGATCACCACACAGGTCACCCTAGTAAAACAAAGTTACTTTATTTCAGGCTCACAGAATTTCAGCCAGGCTTTATTTATCTGTTTAACATTAATAGCTTGCTTTCCACAGCTGACTTTCATTTCCAAAGCCATGACTGCCTGAAGACCTGTCTTTTACTGCTGGAATTGTTTCATTTGAAGAAAGGCTTCACCTTGAAGATTATTTGGCCAGAAGAGTGGGAAACAAATATCTGAGGTCCTATTCAACAGTGAGTTCTATTTATAAACTGGTTTATTTTATTGCTGAAACCAAAGAGATTTTATTCACGATAGCAATTCCTAATCATAACAGTAGGATGCTTTTCAAAGATAAGCCTACATGCAAAAGCCAGAGTGAATTCTGACACATTTACAATAGTGTTCTCAAAAGACACACTGCTCTATAATTCTGCCTGCTTTGTTGCAGAGAACATTTAATGACTTTAAAATGACATTTGACAGATTTCATGAAAATGTGTACATCACAGTATGCAGTTCAACCATATCAAAATAACTACACTTGCACATACTGTGTGAATCAGCAGAAAGAACAGCCCAAGCGTACAGAACTCTTCCTTTGGCAAAATGTTAAACTCATTTATTGGTGGTTAAATGACAAGATGTAGTTGTTGAACAAGGTTGAAGAGATATTTGAATAAGTCTGAATAATATAAAGCCATCATTCTTGGTCTGTAAGAGTATTATTACCCAATTTAAATGGGATCTGTCAGGAAGCTCTGAACTTACAGGGTTGGGAATGAGGTGCTCATATATCATCAGATCAGCTCACCTGCTAAGTCAGAGGGCAGAGTGCTGCTGACAGACACATTAAGAGCAATGCACAAAAGGGTGAGTATTTGCATATAAAAAGATGTTGAATTCAGGTAGGAGGCCAAATAGAGGCATAACAGATACAAAAAACCCACACAGTTTTGAATGAAAACAGTTCACAGAATCACAGAAAGTGAGGGGTTGGAAGGGACCTCAAAAGATCCTGGAGTCCAACCCCCCTGCCAGAGCTGGGTCACCTCCAGGAGGTCACACAGAACACATCCAGGTGGGGTTTGAATGACTCCAGGGAAGGAGACTCCACAACCTCCCTGGGCAGCCTGGGCTGGAGCTCCCTCACCCTCACAGTGAAAAAATGTCCCCTCGTGTTTATATGGAACCTCCTATGCTCAAGCTTCTATCCCTTAGCTCTTGTCCTGTCTTTGGGCATAACTGAGAAGAGCCTGACACCATCCTCCTGGCTCTCTCCCTTTATGCATTTATAAACATGAGTGAGGTCACCCCTCAGTCTCCTCTTCTCCAACCTGCAGAGCCCCAGCTCCCTCAGCTTCCCTCATAAGGTTGGAAAGGCTTTGCTTTAAAGGTTTCCTAAAACAGCACAGTTTTTAACTAAGTCGTGTATCTAAAGTTCACAGATTCCAAATATCTGCTATTTAAAAATTATATTCATAACTATGGCTTAGTGTATTTTCCAGATACTCATGCACACTGTCTTTCCCTACCCCCCATTTAGGAAGAAAATTCCCTGTCCAGTGCTTTCTACACACTCTTAGTACTGCTCTGAAGATGGCTGTTACCAGCACGTACCCAGATGTGCTGGGGTAATTCACTGATTCAAGGACACCAGTGAGTTAAAAAAGACCTGATCCTAAATAGTAAGTTCCTAAATCAGGCCAGTTTAGCCTAAACAGGCTAAAAGGGGAGAATATAATGAACCAGAGGTAGAGATTTATGCCAGCACTACCTAAAATATGAAACCATGGTTTGCCAAGTCAGATAATGAAAATTAAAAAAAAAAAAAAAAAAAAAAGTTCAGAGTCCATAAAGGAGCCTCTGTTCTCCTGGTGTTGATTCTTTTGAGAGTACTACATAAAATTAAAAAAATTTACTAAGTTCTACTCCTAGAAAAAGTATTCAGAACCCACCATAGAGAACAGCAACTTCTTCTGGTGAGAAAACATGGAATTTGCTTAGGCCAACACCATGCTACACACTGATGTGGCTACAACCAAATGAAATAATTTCTATTGCAGAATATGTACATGTGTACATGGCACTTTGGAGTGGGAAGCAGAAGTTCAGTTCTTTGTACAGTCAGTAAATTGATGACATTCAATCCATTCACTACAGACTGCTCAGTCAGATTGAATGAGGCATGAATGAGGGAAGTGCTGATGCTTCACCAAAAGCTCCTTACAAGAGTTTCTTGTGAAACAGAAGCTAGGGGGAAAAATATCAGTAAACTGTCATTTCTCTGCCCAAGAGGCAATGCAGTACTCTCAAAAGAATCAGCACCAGGAGAACAGAGGCTCCTTTAGGGACTTTTAACTTTGAGATTCCCACACCACATTTATTTATCACCATTCTCCTAACCACCATGAAAAGACAAGGGAAGAACTTGATTTTTATATAGCTTTGCACTGAAATCTGCAGGTGCAAATGAGAGCTGAATTATCCCCCAGGGTAAGTTAGTCCCTTGGACAGTGCACCCATGAATGGAAACTAGATGGTCCCCTCTAGGTATATCACTAATTAGCTACATTAAGTTGTCCAGAAACAGACCAGCTAATAAAGTAAAGCAATAAATGAAATTTTAGATTCTACAGAATTTCTTTTTGAAAACAGAAATGACCCTTAACACTTTTCAGTTGAAACACTGAAACATTTTAAAACCCCCCACCAATTCTGCATGCAGTTGGCAAAGGCAAATGCTGCAGCATTTACTGAGGCAAACAAACCCAGATGGGGTTCCTGCTCTCAGCAGGGGAACCATTACTAAGATACAAAAAAAAAAAAATACAAAAATCTTTATAAGATCTTTACGTCCACAGAGCTGTAATACATTATTGGCAGAAAAAAAGAAAAAAACAAAAAACAAACCTTCTTTCATATATGGATCTTTGTGACTTGGGATACAGAGGGAATACACAAACCTAACAAAAACAAAAGCCTAGGTTTTACATGACTGTCTTCCCTTTTGAGTAGTATCTGTAGCTACCACATTTTCAATCAAAGAACATGAGGAAAAAGTTTTGATATCCAAGGTATTGTTTTGCACAGTGGAGGTCACAAAGACTATTTGGTTTGTCATGGAGTGGGCATTATAGGGTTCTGTGATCTCAAGACTCAGCACCATGCAGGATGCTGCATTTACCTTCTTATTTCTGGCATTTTTTACTATGCTACTGCAATCCTAAATCTAAAAATGAAACAAGAGGGTCATCTATACCTGGCTGCTTGTAAAAGCATAGTCAGTAAAGCTGGAAGAAAAAGGAAATCACTAGCTCATGCTGTATGCCTGAAGTACTTTCTGCCCCCTTTCCCCACAAGATAGCTCTGTGTAAATTGTTATTAATTTGATTAATTTAAAAATGGTAGCAACTGCTATCTGCTTCTTCAATATCTCAATTCATTCATCTCTACCTGCTGAAGGAGGAGGTGGAATCTCATATCAGGGATGCAAAGAAAAATCACATAATCGCTGTTTTATAGCAGAGGATGAATATGGAAACTATAGCAATGGTAATAACCTGTGGGACATACAGATTCTACAAGGCCCAGTTGTTACAGTGCAGGCTCCAGGAAGGCAGCATGCCCAGAACTAAGTAGTCAACCAACAAAATAATCTAACCCAGCACCAAAAAAACACAAAGCACTGCAGTTGACCTTTAAACGTTTCCAGTAGACCAATATTTTCATAATGTTATAAAAATAATCCTTCAATTCAGCTGGTTATTTGGAATCAAATCCTTGCATTCCAAGGAGGATGTTTAGCTTTAAATATTTGGGTACATGCTGAAAATATTTCTTTGTTTAGTCATTTTATTAATTTTCTTCTCATGATAGAAACAGTTGGCTGTAAGAATTAATGAGCTGGGGTCAGATGCCCAGGACAGATTTCTGTTTTTTCTCTTTAAGAAATACCTACTGTGCTAGCATTGAAGGCTACTTCATTTCTATTGACCAATCTTAAAAGATTAAAGAAAAGCATAGAAGAAAACATTAATCCAGCCAATGAATGAAACCCCAAATTACCACCAGGATCTGGCCATGAGCTTTAAAACCAAAGATGATTAATGAGTCACAATGAAAGACCAAGAGTTGTGGAGAGAAAATTATGTGGAGAGAATAATGTGCACTCAGTCCCTAGTACTAAGCATAGGCTGCAGTCTCCTTTGGGGCTGAAAGGTAGGAAGTTGGCACACATACCACCTACATTACAATAGCCACTGCCTGTTAGGGAACTTAGCTAAGTCACTCATAGCTAAACTAGAGTTTTTCCTCACTGTGGGCAGATTCACACCCTCACTTCTTTGTTTACAGGGGCTGACAGCAATCTCCAAGTTATCTGCTGTCCTTCAGAATGAAAAGGAAGAAAAATCACACCTTGCCTGTTCAACCAAAACAGGTAGATCTAAAGCACTAGAGAAGGTATCTTAGCCAGGTAGCTATTAGGTATTTTACACAACAAAGTCAACCTGCTGTTGTTGCTCAGTGTATAATAAAAAACCTTATAGAATTGTACCATTTCCCTGATGTCTCTGAGAAATAATTTTTCTATATACATGCAACAGAAAGAGTCACTGAGCAACAAACCAAAATATAACCCAATTTGTTTCAAAACATTCTTCACAAGAGAATACAAAGGCCACGTTTACAATCAAATGGTAGATGAGCCTGTGTGTGAATTTTGGAGGACACTGAGGATGTCAGAAACAACCAATTACATTATTAGGCTGCCAGTATCAAGAGAGCAAACACAGACCTTGTCAGAGACCACCCCATTCCTCCTCCCCTCCACACTGGTGAGGTGCTGGGTAAACAAAGGAATGGGAAACACTTTAGGCAAGTGGAGGACTAAATGAAGAGTGGCAAAACAACTGAGTGGTGCCACATGCTGCAGCCTGGGAATCTGCAATAAAGGTTGATGCAGCACTCCACTCTCTCTGCTCCTTAACAAGTTCATTGATTACAGCCAGGCTGCTCCTAACATGTCAGATCCTTAGGAAAGAGAAGTCACAAACGACTTCTACAAGTGCAGCACATGGGGAGAGTACTGGATTACTGTTTTAGTCACAGAAATCCAAGGAACTGCCATCCAATAAATGTCTATGTCAGAGAATACAGAATACTCTGTGAAGGAGAGCTCACAAGTTCAGAAATGCAGGACAAGTGTTATCTTGACTTATTCATTGCTAATTAACAGGACCAATTCAAATTATTTTTTTCTGTGTAACATCATGTTTGCTTCCACAAAGAACTGCTCTTTTCTCCTCTAGATCAAGCTTCTTTCATTTTACTTAATTCCTTTTTGTTCTCCTACTTCTTTTGTTCAAATTCATTCTTTTCCACTTGATATTGCTTTTGTGCCTGCCATTGTTGCAGATTTTATTGTTAATAATGACTAAACACTCCATGGAACAATGAAATTCACTCAGTGGTGCAGAAAAATTGTAAGACGTAAATTACTGAGTTTATTCTTTACTGGTTTAACTTGTACCACTCACAAAGCTTTGTTTCATTAAATCTCCACTTTCCCACAACTGGTTCTATTTTTGTGTTGCACAGTAGCTACAGCACTGGAGATTGCTACTTTATTCCACTGTCTTTTTCTGCCCACAAATGACATTAAAGTCAAATCCTATCTTCTGTATTTGGCTTGAGGAAAAACTCTATTGGTGCCAGCTTTCCTATACATATGATCTTCATTGAGGGCTGTGAACTTTCAGTAAGGATTTTCATACAAATCAGGCATTGGTAAAGGACTCTCTGGGTTATCTAGAAGTTAACAAAGGATGAGCTTACACAACACTAAAAATAAGAATGATAAAGTTTTCTTTAAACAGAGTTTAAATTTTACACAGCTCATGTCAGTTTAATGATCCTTTAAATACCCAGTCTATTATCTAAATTGCTTGGGATCAAACTCAAAATTAAGACACTAAGTGGAAGCAAACAGACACAGGGACAACATGGCTTAAAAAGACCCCTTTCTTTAGAGAACCAAGCTAGAAATAACACTACCACTATTCTGAAAATCCCCCAGATTCAATTTATCCCCATATCAGGGTAAAAGATCAAATATGCGTAGACACCATCGTGAAGTAATGAGACCAAATTACCCTGAATAGCTCTGTTTGTGCTCGTGGTGACTTGATTCAAACTCTACATGGCAGAAGAGTTCAAGTGTGGATCTCTGTTGGTAGAAGCTGGATTGTAATACTGAAACTCAAGGCTTCTTTCAAGTTTTCTAATTATATGTTTCATCCTGCTTCTATTGAAGGCAAGCTAATTGGCTTTTAGAGAAAAAAAAATATTGGAAGCAACCTTTATTTTTAAAATGGTCAGAGATTCATAAAAATAGCCCTTCAAATGAGTAAATTTGTTAAATATTTCAAATAAGCTTTGCTTCACTGTCCAATGGACTGTTGCCTTATTAGCAACATTTAGTGAGAAGTAGTTTCTTTGCTACCTTATTACATTTTGAAAAATAACTTTGAGTGCCTCTTCTACTTATGACTCACTCATAATAACACCTGTGAGTCATGTTGTCAAATTACAAGTTATTACTGTAGAAAACTAGTCTTTTCCCTTCCTTTTGGGTAAAATATGTCAGTTTTCACTGTTTGGTTACTAAGGGCAGTTTCTTACTACTTAACAGATTCTCAGAATTCTAAGTAAAGCATATGCCACAAAAGACAAAAACATCTCCCACCTCTTGTCTCTTTCAAAGATGAGCACATTTGATACAGCACAATTCTTTAAAACTAGTTCCAGAACTTCAGAAGTTGTTTATCAGTAAATTGTATTTAATTTATCAGATTTCATCTAAACAATTTTGCCCTTATTTTTTAAGGTTGGTCACTGTAAACTATTAACATGTATTGGCCCAAAATGAATTCCTAGGGATACTGCTGTTAAAGGCAGAGCCAAGCCTTTTGTTGCAGTGATTTCTGGTCTGCCTCCCCAGGAAGGTTACACAGTGCTTTTACAGACAAAATGTGAAAGGATGTGTGATCCAACAGACTTCCAACACAAAAGGTCAATGTTTGGGACTATGGCTTCCCACTGCCCCATATTTGGTCAGGAAGAAACCACTCCCTGATAAAAAAATGGAATTAAAAGAAGAAAAAGAATACAAGGTCACAGCAGTGAAAGTGAGGTATCCATAACCACAACAATTTGTAAATAAACTTGTTTATGCTAAGTGCAAAAACAAGAGGCATGTGATAATCTTTTGGACTAAGCAGAACAGAAACAACACATTAAAACATAACATGGTAACTAAAAAGAGAGAACTCAGAAAAAAGGAGTGATTGGGTGTTTTATAAACATGTATACAGTGTCTGCTAAATAGAAAATGGCAACTGCACCTTGCAAGCTGTTTAGTAATTATGGCAAAACAGACCCCAAAGCATTGAAACAGAGACAGCAAACTAAACAAACAAGATGCTGTGCTGAATTGTGAAGACATCATAAATAGGAGGAAATAGTTTATTCATACAAAAGGTTCTGGAGTAGGCCACCTGCAGTGGTAAACACAGTACCTGGGATAAAAATAGCTCTGAAGATAGAAAGAACAAGTGGTATGGGGGAAAATATGGATAAAGGTTTACTGTTGGTAAATTCACAGCTCAAACACGAAAATTATAAATGTGGATCAAGGAGAAAAATCAGTTTCCTGTTCTTATTTTAATTTTGCAAGCTTCTAGAGAAGAACTTGAGAAACTGCATCACCAAATCTTGTGCCTAATTTATACAGAGATTTTTTCTCAATTAAGTTAACAGCTGAAAACTAAATTCAGATTAATTCAAACTAAAAATAAAGCATAAATTTCTGTATTTTGCCAATAAGACAAATAACATATGGAAGATCTGATGTCATCTAAAGACCTGAAGTCATATGACCCCTGCTAATGGCTGCTTTTTTCCATCTTAAACATTGATGCATTTCTTATGAAAGTGGAAGACTTGTGTTGTAGAGAAGATCAGAATGCATTTTAAGGCCATTATGACCTTGAATTTTTAAGTGCAAAGGAATGGTTCTAATAATGTCATCAATACTGTACAGACTAACATAGGTACATAAAACTAAAAACATGAATGAAACTTTTGGTCACCTTACCAGAGAAAACATTTAAAAGAAAAAGAATTCATTTGAGAACACATACCTTTTCTGCCAACCACACAGCATCTCCAGGGCTTTTCCAAGTATAGTTCCTGCATCAAGGGGTTTCACTGCACTGGCAGGAAAATGAGGAGACACAGCATACTGCAGGTGCAGGGACATACATCAGGGTAATAGCCAGGAAAGATGTTGTTGAACAGCAAGGCCTCAAAAGTCTCTCTTGACTGGGTAGCACTACACAAGGGTACTGCTGGCAGTGGATGTCTGGAGATGTCCTGCAAGGAAAGGCCATGATGTTAAGGAAGAAGAGAGGTACACACGCCCTGCATAGCAACAACTTAGTCATCATTCTCCCTGCACTGTATCAGTGTTTGTGCAGCTTGTGCATTTCATGTTAAAGCTAACAACTAAACTCAGGATTGTTAGTACCTATGGGCAGCTACTAACACCTGGCTGTTGCTCTGGTTAGAGTAGAAGGTGAACTGTGCTCCTGCTTCCTCAAGAAAACACAAAGCAAGACATTACCTTCAGGATTTACTTTTGTTAAATTTTCTTTTTAAACTAAAGACTTTTCCCCTGGTTTTCATTCGTGAACTCCATTTGTGCCTGGCTTGTTACAAACACAGTGGTAGGTCTGAGCTGTCTGGTAAACGTGCAAGTAGATTGGGAAAACTGGCTAAGGACATCACTACAACTTCTCTGTACACCCGGATTTTGCCTGCAGCACTGAAGACCATTTCAATGGGTCCTACCAAGCTGCTTTCTCTTAGGAACCCCTCTGCTTGAGTCAAGGGCTAGAGCAACATGTCTTGTCTAGACCTTGCTCTCCTCTTGCTATATCTGCAACTGGGAGAACTGGGAGGAGGAGGCCCCACGCTTCCTGAAGAGTCCTCTGCTAAGAAATCTTCAGAGCAGATCTTCAGACTGATGCTTTATGAATAGATATATCAGCAACCAAATAGGGAAGAGAACCATGACTTTATATTAAAGAAAATGTCATGATTTGTTAAAGTCTTCATATAAAGAAAAGAGATCAGCAAACATGCTTCTAGGAAAACTTCCTGAAGCGCCACACAGTAATCCTGGATCCTAATCAGGAAGAACTCTTAACTGAAAAGGTTGGCTTAATGTTTTATTCAGTATCTGCCTTGGTTTATATATTTTTTTATTTTTAAAGAGGGATGAAGAGATAAGAGTTATGGTCTATTGGGGATGTTATATCAGAGTAGCTTGGCTTGAAGTCTGGTATTAATCGAGTCTGGCTAATCTAATTAAATAATTCCTTGCAACATGGCTGCTAGTGTGCATTTTCTGGGTGTAACAAGCCAACCTAGAACAGAAAACATGCTTTTCATCTCTTACCAGCAGGACCATCTCTCCTTATTTTGTTTGAGGACTCAGCCACTGTGTGGATGCACGCAATGGTCTCCCTGATGTTCACACTCATGGCGGACACCACCCTCCCCCAGAGTCCCCATCAGTTCATAGGAACTACAGCAGGGAACCAGGCAGGCTATAAACAATCCCACTTTCATCAGGACTTCCATCCCCCAGTAACACTGGTCTGGTGGCAGTAACCAGGAGAGCAATCTAAAGCCCCTTTACCAAAAAGCACAAGATTCACAAAGATTTTCATTTGCAGTTCTGCCTTAGAGGGGCACAGGAGACCCAAGGCTAACTTTAATTAGTAAGGTACCCCACAAATGGTACTAATAGTCTGTAATCCTAATGAGCACTTTTATTTATTGGTTACACTTGATTAGCCTAATATTATTCATTAATAATAATAACAACAACAATACTTGCCCTAATGCTTCCCTCCTTCCAAGCAGCTGAACATCTGCCAGGCAGAGCTCAGCCAGCAGGGCCTGGGCTCTTTGTGTGAAATCTCCTTCCCCTGCAGGGACAAATTCCTGCCGTGCAGATGGCACAACTCGACTGAGATCTCATAATAACATATTTTGAAGATAAAACGCCTTTTTCTGTCCTAATCCGTGCGTACGCCATTTGCTCGACGTAACTGCACCTTGAAGATGACTTTTCTCATTCCAGTTTGCACCACTCCAATTTTCCACCGCTTAAACCGAAACTAAATAGGTACACGGTAATTTATTTTTTTTTCTCCCCCTCCACGGTAACCTTTTAAAAAGGACAAAAGCCGTTTCCGAGCGGCGGAGGAAGGTTCCTCACAGACCCCGCTGTGGCGGCCAGACGGCAGCCGCCTCCCCTCAGCGCAGCGCGTGCCCTGCCCTTTGGCGGGAAGGCGGCCCGGGGAGGAGCCCGGCCCTGAAGGGACCCCGGGGGCTCTGAAAGAGCTTCGGTTCTTCAGCCAAGTGTCACAGAATGACGTGTGTACACGTATATGAAGTAAAGTCTAAGCAGTGTTGTAAGTTACAGCAGTGATAACAAAGCAAAGCGATGTGGACCCTTCACACGTCACACACACACACACACACACCACCCTACCCCACCCCCCCGCCCAAGCTCCCAGCCTTAGCAGCAGCCCCTGGGCCCAATTACCCCCCCATTTTCTGTGTTTGCTTCCATTTGCAGATTAAAGAGTTTTGGGATTGGGTTTTTCAATGTAAATGCAGCTGCTCCCTGGGCAGATCCCGGGGTATCAGTCTAACAGCAGCACTTGGAGCAACACAGGGTTTGTGCCACAGGGTCCTCTGGGCGGGGCCTTCAGGACTCCCAAGCACAGCCCAAATCATCTGCTCAAGAGATTTCACTACTCACAGATTGGGTTTGCTTTTTTCTCATCGTTTAAGAAAGCTCGAGTCAGCTCATTAGAAGAGAAAACTTTTTGTCCAAGAACCCACATGATGGGATGACCTTGCTGGCATGCACTGCTGCTACTCAGAGGCCAAGGCAAAGCTCCTGCTGCATGTGAAGGGACCAAGGTTTGGGTCCGAGTGCAGCACTAATGGTTTTGTTACCTGATAAACCTAAAACGACAAGCCAAGCCATTAAAAATAATAATTTTAAAAAATACTTTCATGTTGGCAGCAACATGCTCAGAAAAATTCATAGCTTCAGCCCTCACCTACCGTCACTGGTGTCAGTCACCACTTGGAGCAGTTTGTGTTTCCAGACACTTTGTGTCAGACTAGTAATGAGCAGGAACAGGAGGAACAGGAGAGTAAAACCTTTCCTGTAAGCATTTCTGAAGTGTTTACTACAGTAGCACTGAGATACTCATAGCCCTTTAATTTCTCTCTGAAAGGAAGTGTAAAAAGATGATGTCTTTCCTTACAAACCCAAATGAACCAAGTGGGAAGTCTGCCCAAACTTGGAAAATAAGGATCTGCTTCTTCAGCCACTGCTGACTTCAGCAGGAACTGAGTGAAAACTGGGAAAAGCCTCTGACAAAGAATATAGGAAAAAAATTGTCAAAGTATTTAAAAACACTGCACTCTCAGCAAAAGTTAAAATTATGAATGTAAAAATTATGATTGCAAATACTATACAATATAGTCTAGTACTAAACAGCCAAAACACAATAAGCTTCATCAACAGCATTCTAAGGGAATATTACAAATCTTTATTAAATAATACAGATACAAATTATTATTTACATCCAAATTGTTGATTTTTAGTAGTACTAACATGTAAGGCACAACTTCTTCAAAACTAGCCAGTAACTTAGCACAAGTGTCAATAGAATACCATGGAACAATGTTACTTTTTTGTAATACTGCATGAAACCAAAACTGTATGCCATAAACTGGGTCTGCATTTCATTCCTCTAGTAGCCTGCATAGTTCTGCACACAATATATTCTGCATGAAATATTTTGGGGTTTGAAATCAAATGATTCTGATGACTTTTGCTGTGGTCCTTAGGACAGTTCAGAAAGCCAGAATATTGTTCACCATTAAAACTGTGATACTTGTTATATGTAAACAAAGTCCTTATCTGATAGCGGCAAAATACCATTTATGGATTAAAAGTTACTGTGGTTATGATTATAATCCTCAAAATAAAGGATTGCAACTGAGATATTTTTTTTTCCTATTCTCAGGGAAGTACTTTAGGACTAAATTGGAGCCAAGTCTTTGTTCTCACCTCCTTAAAATTAATTTGGAAAAAAAGTTCAAGTCAGCAGACCTCACTGCCATATTGTTTAGAAAGCAAAATACATCCGAGTACACAATGATCAACTGCCTGGTTCAGCAGAGTACTTTCTGATGTACTTGGAATTGTGCAATTTATATCTGTGTCTCAGCCAGTTAAAAAGAAAACCAAAAAGTCAACAAAAAAACCAAAACCAACCCCCCCAGACTAATACCCACACAGTTAAATCCAACAGTGTGTTTTAAAGACTTTGGAATGAGCATTTAGTAGGATAATAAAGTACAAATATTGGAAAGTCTGGTCATATGAGTAATATCTTACTGTATAGTTTAAAAGATGATTCTGGGTTGTCTGTAGTAGTTTGTACAACACAGACAAGCAAATTGAACCAAGGTCAATTCACCACAAGTGTGAAACAAACCACTTAACTTTCCAATGCACCAGGTGACTAGTGGTAAGAAGAGGAGGCTCAGTTTCTGTTGAGGTACTTCTATATGTAAAATGACTATAAAAATGTATTATATTTATCCCAGAACACAAGTAAGAGAACTGCCTTCTACTAAAAATATTCATTACCAGAAGGAAGGTCCTTTTAGAAGGCACACTTTCACATTCCCAGTCCAAAAAAAGTGCTTACAGTAACAAGAAAGGAATACTGCAGTTGTACCCAAAGGAAGCTGCATTAAGACAGTTAAGATTTTCTTTTTTTGTTGTTCTTATAAATAACCTCCAAATTATTCACAGTTGTTCCAGCATTCCTAATATTAAAACAGCATATTATGGTAAGGAGTCACATTGTAAGGCTAAATGTAAGAACACTTACCAGTGCAGTACATTCCTGAGTCTGTGGAACTCAAAAAAAAAAACAACCCAAAAAAACCTAGTTCTTTGAAATATATAATCCTTCATAATTTTTGGCTCATATTTGACCTGTTTTTCTATTTCCCTTTTTGAAAAGTTAATTAAAAAGAAAGTTAATTTTTACAAAAAGTAAATAAAAAACTCTTATCACTATGATGTAACTTCTAGTTGCTTGAAGAGTGCAAGAAAGCTTGTTTAGCATAAACACTGCTTTTTGTCCAGTCAACCTGGTCAACACAGAACAGCAGATAAAATAAGCTTTAGAGAAAATTCAGAACATTTAGAGAAGCACTGATGTTAAAAAAAAATAAAAATCATAGAGCTCTAAATATTAAAAAGAAAAAAAAAAAAAAAAAAAGCTTGTTACATTCAAGAGATGATGTTGTTATATCAGAGCTGTGAAAGTCCTTGAAGTTGCTATGTTTGAAGGCACTGATTTATTTTTCCCAGCCCCAGTGCATGAAGATAAGGTGATGCTGCCTCTAACGTGAACCATAGTCAGTGCTCCAGAGTGAGGATGATGGGCTGCTGGTCCTGTTGGAGGACTGGGGACTGAAGGAGAACACAGGTGATACAGAGAAACCTAAAACACAGGGAAAAAGAGAAAAAAACTAATCGTAGTCAGGAACAGTAGAAAAACTAAGAAACAATGCTGATGATCATCTGCTGGAATATCTGGAAAGGGAGTCTAATCAGAGTGAAATAATCTTTAGATTATTGCCTGTTCTAAAGACGTATCAAAATTTCTAGGTCTTCCTATTAAGGACTTAATTAAGAATTGAAGTCTTCTAACAGGGACATACATTTCACATCAGCAAGTAACTTCCAGTTGCTGTATTTAATCTACAGTGTCAGCCATATGTTTTTAGAAACAGGACTGGAGCTCACCGTAACTTAAATACATCTCTAATAATGTGATTTTTGATTTAATGGCCACTGTTGATTTACAGACTTTCCAAGTGAGTAGGTATTATTTTTGCACATTTCTGAGAGTTTGATTATGCAACACTGCAAACAGTTAAAACAGGGAGTAAGTACCATGTAAAAAATAGATAAAACAGGATGGCAAATTTAAAAACAGTCAAGGAAAAAACTGTTGTTTGTCCCTGAAGTTGCCCTTCCCCCTCTCTTGCAATAGCCCCACCTTACAGTACCTCAGAGCACACGGGCACCACATCCTGCAGCTCATCTGATGTCCCATGAACTGACTAACCAGCCAGCTACTCAGCATATCCCATCAGCAGCTCAGCTCTGCTTTACTTTCCTTTCCCTCAGCAAGAGCTGAGGATCTCTCTCCCCCACACCCATCTGGTGATTTGCATGAAATTTTACACTTTTAGCTCACTCCCAACTTCCAGCATGGCTGAAGCTGGCCTAAAGTTTCAGAAGAATTAGCAGGGGGCAAAGGGGAGGTTGGGAGGTGAGGCAGGAGGATCAGCAACACATTTGCTAGGAATTGTCATGGTGTTTGTTGTAATATTATAATTCTGTCACACCTCCCTTCAGTCAAATGCAGTAGCTAGATTTATCAATTAATTTATTTATAACTGGGTAATAGCTGCTTACTGTTATGGCTATGTTGAGGAGTTGTCCTTGGGGTAAAAGCTGGATGACTGTGCTGTTCCTTTGGTGAGAAAACAGCATGATAGGCTGCAAGACATGGTAAAAAAACAAAAACAAAAATCAAAACCACATCCCATGGAAATTTTTCACTAACATCTTACAGCTAAGGCACTATAAGAAGTTAGAGGAAAAAAATACTTCTGTAATCTTTCATTCTCTTACCTATAATCATAACAGCTGTCCCTGCTAATAGTGCAAAAAGTGTGAAGAACATTACTTGGTAAGAATCAAGAAAGTGCTGGAACAGACTGGCTCCATCTGTAGAACCAAATAAGAGGGGAAAATATTGAGTTAAAAGAACATCTTATCCAATCTGCTTTAAGAGTTAATAGCTCTTAAGCTAAAATAGCCAAAAGAAGGGTTTTATTCATAGCAAAGCAATGCAATCAACTTAAGATAATAAATTCCATTCTAGTGAATTGGAATTCTAGTGAATCCAATTCTACTTCCAATGCAGTCTTCAAAATTTGCCAGTAACAGATTAAAACATTGATATACCATGTTCTTGAGCCTTTCTTTACTTTCTGAACCCCAAAATGCTCATCTGTTTTCAAAATAACAAGGCATGCTTAAGAGCAAATGAAAGCAGAGCAAAAAAATTTACTGTCAAATATTTTAGCAGTGGGATATTGATGTTAACTTCAACACAGCATTTTGGGTTGAAAGCTCTATTCAGTTTCAGCCATAATAAGCAATTGTATTCAAGTCTTCTGGTCACAGTGAGCAGATTACATGTCAATGATAAGATTAGGTGCCAGCTCAGATTTTAACACACCAAATTTAATAACCTCATGGACATTAATGGAAGTCAGAAGTTTATTCTGGCATATGAAGTGTAGAGATGAACTTACGCCTCACTGGTGCACTGGTTCTGTCAGTCAGGTAAATCACTGTCACTGGGATAGTGATAGACTGGTCAGTCATAGGACTAGAGACAGTCAGGGTGGTTGACAAGGATCCCTGGCTTGAAAATTTTGGCTCAGACAGACTAACAGTGTAGACAACATAACTAGGCAGCCCATAGGACTTCTCCTTCTGAAATGCCTTCAGTGTTGGTGACCCACATTTCACCTGCAGAGGGAAAAACCCAAGACCTTAAACAGAGATAGCACAACACATACCCATCTTCCAGGCCACATGTCAAAAACAGAGAACAGTTTGCCCCTCAGCAGGAGTCAGACTTGGTTCTAACCTTCCAGTGACACCTGTAGCACCCTCACCCCTCTGCACTGTTGGTTGCCTGTGCCATACATGGGCTAACCCCATACAGCCAGAAGTCAGAGAATCCCTTCCTGGGCTGCCTGAAGCATGGGCAGGCAAACAAGTAAGCAGGCAAGAACCTACCACCCCACCTTGGGATAAGGCAGATATTGTTTCCCCACCTGTGAGCTGGGTAACACATCCCAGTTAGCACACAGGTGAGCCCCACACATTTCTACTACACCACAACATAAGTGAAAACTGAGAAATACAGATCAAGGTCCTAGAGCAGGTCCAAAGGAGGCAACTGGGCTGGTGAAGGGACTCGAGCACAGACCCTATGAAGAGAGGCTGAGGGAGCTGGGGGTGTTCAGCCTGGAGAAGAGGAGGCTCAAGGGAGACCTCATCACTCTCTACAACTCCCTGAAAGGAGGTTGGAGCCAGGGGGGGGTTGGGCTCTTTTCCCAGGCAACTCTCAGCAAGACAAGAGGGCACAAGAGGTCTCAAGTTGTGCCAGGGGAGGTTTAGGTTGGACATTAGAAAGAATTTCTTTACTGAGAGGGTGATCAGGCATTGGAATGGGCTGCCCAGGGAAGGGGTGGATTCTCCATCCCTGGAGATATTTCAAAAGAGCCTGGATGTGGCACTCAGTGCCATGGGCTGGGAACTGCAGCGGGAGTGGATCAAGGGTTGGACTTGATGAGCTCTGAGGTCCCTTCCAACCCAGCCAATTCTAGGATTCTATGGAGTATTTCCACGTTACCTCAGAAACAAACTTGACATGGTAAAGGTGGCACAGAGTGCCTTGGGTTAGACAGCTGCATGTAAAAGTTCAACACACATTCAGCTGTGTTGTGACACTTTCCAGCAACACACTCACCTCCAGGGTATCGAGAATTTCAGTGGCACCAAATATTTTCACATCAGAACTTGTGTAATGGTTACTTAGAAGCATTTCTGTTTGGTCAGCATAAAACCCAGGATTGAATGGCACCTCGGTGCTGATCTGCTCCCCTGAGAAGTGGCTGCCTTGGACTGAAGCTGTCACTCTAAGTGCAGTTTTACTCATGCTGAGATGCTTCAGCTGCTTGTCAGTAAGCCTGTGCATTGTGACAGAACAGGTGTAATGTCCTAGAGGAAGAAAAGCAGTTTGACTGTTAATTGCTCAGCTTTATGGCCTTTTTCTCCATGCAGAGTGAGATTTCTGTGACACCTTTAAAGAACAGTAAAAAAAAAAGTAGTAAAAGTCAACACACTGCAAGAGTAGGAGTGTGCAGGTGGAGGGGACAGTGTGTCTGCTGGTCCAAGCATTGCCATCCCAGAACTGAAACAACTCAAGGTAAGTTGTCCCAAATTAAACGTCATGATAACAACACCAAAATGGCAGTTTACAGACACATTTTATTTTAATATGCCAGTGAGGGTCAACTCCATTTTGTTTATAACATTCATACTAATATTAATAGAAAGGCTTTCCTGAAAACAAAGTAACATCCCGTTTCATGTTCTTTACACCCAAAATTAAAACTTAAGTCAGTTACTATCACCATCACCTACTCTGCTTTATTATTTATTAACGCTTCCTTAAAAGGTTAAATATTCACCATGTTTCCAGGCTCCTATAGGGCCTATTTGTCTAATATTAGCCAGAAAGATACTAAAAAATTTCCCCAGTATGGAAGATACAAAGTGTACATAACAAGGAGAACCGGCTGGGTTGTGCAGGAATGTTTGAAAGCAGGACAAATTCCAGAAATATTTCAATTGCAGAATATAAAGAATTCAAAATGTATTAGTTCTACCAAATGTTCACATTTATGGTATTCCCCTCATTTTAATCACTAATCACTGAGGTTAGTTACACTGCACTAGCTACAGTGCCTGGGCTTTTAAAATGCCAGCATCAGACACAAAAAATATTTGACTGTCAAACATAATTTGGTGAAATCTAAAGATCCCTGGTATGCACACACAATAAACCTCACCCTTGCTTCTCTTATTTCTAGTTTTTAACTTCCAGTACATTTAAGCATACAGTAAAGGCACTGATGTATGGCAAGAAAACACCTGAAAGAGATGTTTACAGATGCAGAGATGATACATTTTGGACTATTTGCCACCTGGGTGCTCATTTGTAACAGCTGAAGGAGAAAACATTTTCCTTCCACAAATACTTCCTTTCCACAAATGAAAATTCCTCACACTCTTTCCTGAACTGTTACACAGAAGGCAAGGTATTTTTTTGTACAAAGGTGGCAGGCATTTGCTCTACCAAGTGTGGGACCTCAGTGTATTATGTTTACTTTCTGCAATATCTCTGTCTCATGGTACTATTGGGCTTTCTACATACCTACAGATATATGAGTAGTAACTTTAAAAATCAGGATCTAAATTTGTAGTCAAGAAAACAAAGTTTGTTTCTCCTCCCCCCCTTCCCCCCCCCAGTAAAATAACAGTTCTGGGTCTTTTCCTGACTCCTGCTACAATCCTGAAAAATGTATTAAATGGGCTGCTACTGATTTCTGTCTCACTCTGAAAACAAATTAGTGTTTTTGTCACACAGAGAAAACGCTAGAGGTAAACATGGAGAGCACATATTAGCAACTCACTGAAGCCTGAGATGCTGCACAGCAAAGCTCAAAAGCTGCAGAAGGAAATCTGCAGGGCTAAAGGGCCTTTGGACTTCATCACAGCAGAATTCAGTCTGCCTGGAGCATGGCATCTTAGCTTACCTGAAACAGCATCAAACCCAGGTTCTGCAATAAAAATATCACGTGCTGGGAAATCAAATGCATCATTGCTGAAATCCAGGTGGCAACTGATAATGGACTCTGGCTGTAACTCAGCAATGGCTTCAATCTGTGCAGGTGAGCACTCCCCTTAAGGGACAGAAAAAAGAATCTCTAAGTAATTGAGACAAAAAATATAACTGATTAATTTTTAATTAATTAAAAGCAAAACCATGGCTTGAAATATCAGGTTATTCTGCCACCTTCTGAATATGGTCTTAAACCAGCTGGAAATCACAGACAACTCTCCCACCCCAGATCTACTCCCACAGAGACAACAAATGAAAATTTTGTAGAGTGTGGGATTTTTTTGACAGGAATAATTTATTTAAAGGAAAAAATGAACTACAGAGAAATTCAGCTCAGAGGTTTCCAGGTTGAATAACTTATATGATTCTGAAAATCTTGATTCATATTTTACTACCAGGCAAGTTGGTTTTTTTGGTTGGCTAATAATTTAGACAAAGCACAGTAAAATACTATTTGGGCAAGCGTTAAGCTAAAACCTAAAAGGAATCATAATCAAACAAAATCAATGAAAAATTATAGCTTAGTAAAAACAGGACACAATACAATGCTTAATCTCAGTACTGATTCTAATTGCCCATAAATTCTGCAAAAGATTGAAGGATGCTAACTAGTTTAAACACGCTCAGCAAGTAAAAAAATAGTAACTTCAGGAAGGCAACTGGAATTAAAAATAAACAAATGACCAATTGCCTATTAACTGTTTTTTGCTATGATCAAGACCCTTAAAACAAACAAAATGCAATCAAAATCATCTATCACGTATATACAAATAAACATGCAATAAATAATCAGCATGAAGATTTTTTTCATCATACCTTTCAAATTTTTATTTTTTTCCCCAATTGAAACTATCACTTTTGAGGCTGCAACTCCTTGTAAGCTTGTTTTCACTCCACTTACATGCATTGCTGTTGTCCTCTGAGGTATATTAATCAGTATCTGAAAAGGGGATAAAGCACACTTACCAAAAACTATTTTAACAAATAAAAATTAAAGCAAAACCAGACTGGACTGACTGTGCAACACACACATCCTTGTATGTAGAGCAGAAGACTCCAAGCTGTCTTTTGTCTCTTCATAAGAAATCCCACATTTCTCTCATTTTAGAAGCTGTCTTTCAAGGCAATTTAAACTGGTAAAAACATTTTCTTCTTTCTACTCAACCCTCATAATTTAATGGCATAAAGCTCTATATCTACATTTAATTTAAAAAGAAGAACATCTAGTGCTTGTGTTAGCTGATTCAGCACAACTGCACTGTAGCTAAACAATATCATCTGAATAGTTCTGATCAGTGATGCACAGTAATATGGAACAACACTTTTTAAAGTTCTTGCTGGCATCTCCTCCTGCACTGAAACTTCATTCATAAAAACAGCCATACTAAAAAATTGCTTTGCATCTGGAAACAACTTAGCCAAGCAAAGGAATCAAAATGTACAACATAGGAACAGTACAGGCTAAAATGACAAACTATCAGGCTAAATTTTCCTCCTTAGCATAGCCAATTAAAAAAATCCCATGAAGTGTTTTGGACACTTACCAAACACTTTCCAACCATTTGCATTTCTAATACTTCTTTCTTTAAAAAGAATGATTCTAACTATTTTAACAAAAACAATAAGCTCACAGAAAACATTGTGGGGAGGGTTCACCTGAAGCAAACAAGCATCATCAACTCCAGTTGGATTTCACAGGCCCTCACCTCTCTGTATGTTCTAAGCAATCCAGGAATCTCATAGTAGACAGTGACAACACCAGAATCCCTTGCCACTGCCACACCAGTCTTGGAGTCAACTTGAAGAACACTGCTTAACAAGGAGCTCCAGCTTCCTGGCACACCTGAGAAGACACCACTCAACAAATTTATGCTAAGAAAAGCATTTAACTGCACGCTGGTGTCTGTATGTATGTACCTTGTCACTGAAAAGAGTTTCTAGAGTCTCAGGTGGTGGAAGGCTGGCAGCCCAACACCAACTGATTTGTCACTCTGATAACAAAGTTCCTTAATATTAACAATCAAATACAGTGAATGAAGTTAAGACAGTCCTGACTCTGCACGTTTCCCATAAAAAATCAAGCCTGTCAAGCTAACAGAATGGAAATGTCTGAAGCCTGATACTCATTAATTCAATACAAGCAACATATTGCACGGTACAATTAAAATTAGAGGAGTTGATAAAACCTATTTTTATCATTAACAAGAACAGTGACATTTGTTTCTGAACAAGTATCATAAATTATGCATTTAGTTTTCCTGAGAATAAGAAAGAGTCATACTGATGTCCAATTATATAGCTGCAAATCCACTGCAGCTGAAGCTGCTGCTTACCTTCCTGGTTTGTCAGTGAAGTGCTCAAACAGAGGACATCACCTACCACCACATCAGTGAGGTCAGGGAAAATGGCATGTTGCACAGGAAGGGGGACATAGTCTGCAATTCCACTGTGTTCCACATCCCAGACTTTCAGCAAGGTCAAACCTACATTTACAGTCCGGATTACAAACGTGTTGTTTGTGGCTCCTTTCCCAATCTGCACGTAGTCATCTCTACAGAGAAAAAAAAATGCTTTCATATTAAGGAAAGTTTGTTGATGTAATTAGGTCTACAATAAATAGCAGGCACTGAGCGCTTTTTAGATGGCTGACTTCTTGTTTTCAGCAATGGTTGTTTTCATAGAATCATAGAAAGTCAGGTTGGAAGAGACCTTGAGGATCATCTGGTCCAACCAACCCTTCTGATATTATTGTTTAGATGAGATGTTTCAGTAGCACATCAAGCTGAGACTTAAAACTTTCCCAAGTGGGGGAATCCACCACTTCCCCTGGGAGACCATTCCAATGTCTGACTGTCCTCAGGGTGAAAAATTTTCCTCTTTTGTTCAATTGGAATCTCCCCATTGCCCCTCATCTGGTCCACGGGACTCCTCACAAACAGGGAGTCTCCATCTTCTTTGTAGCCCCACTTTAAGTAATGGAACATGATAATAAGGTCTCCCCTAAGCCTTCTCTTCAAGGCTAAACAAACTCAGTCTTCTCAGCCTCAGTTTTTCTCAGTATTTTCTAATGAAGTCTGACAAAACATAAGAATTATTTCAGTGTTACGGAGGCAAACTCCAGTTCTCACATAGTTCTGCTGAGGAGATACTGAGATCATAATGATGTATGAGAGCTACTTCCTAATTTTAGGAGTTATAGAACTTCAAAATTATGAGCTCTGTCTCTTTTCCCTTTTCTCAGGGAGTTAAGAAGTTAAACACCAATATGCAGTTTTCCAACCATAACTTTGCACAGCTAAATCATATTTTACTGGGAGTTCTGATAATTACCACAACTCAGCATTCCCAAATGCACTCCTGAGTGCAAGCAGCACCCAGACTGCCACCCTGGCAGCATCACCCAGAGGTAGTGAGGGTCTGGACAGCAGCAGAGCTGGGTCAGCAGAGTGCTGCACCTGAGGTGCACTGCTTCTCTCTCCAGGGCTAATGATGAGTCCTCTGCTGAAGCAGCTCTGTCACATCTATTTAGGAAGCTGGGGCAGTGTTATCTCAGGGACCTCTATGCTACAGAAATTTCTGCAGATCATTTAAGCAGGAGAAAAGATAAAATCTTGAATTCAACCCCTGCCCCCTTTTCTTTTTTTTCCCCTTTTCATCTTTTTTCTTTAACTGCAAGGTGCTCTGCAGAAAAGAAGCCACATTATAGTAATGGAATTAGTGATGACTTACTAATGACCAAAGGCAGCTGGTTTATAGTATTTATTATTCTTTGAGGCAAAGACCAAAAGGTCTTTTGAGGCCTGGCTCTGCCGTGCAAAGGCTGCACAAACATATCTGAAGAGACAGCCCCTGATCCAGAAGGTTCACCATCTTATGTAAGACTTAAGTGAGTCAGTGTAACAAAGCACTAGGAGAAAAGAGGCAAGATGAGGTGTATGCTAATAAGATCAATTGTTTATAGAGGCCACTGATGTATGCATTCTGATGATTCAGAGTCACTTAAAGCAGAAATGTACCCCAGCAAGCCCCACTAGGGAACGTGCTCATCTGGGCAACCTTCCATTTGCTAGAGAGTATTGATTGCTAACTGGAACTCTTCCTTCTGCTACAGTGCCTCTGAAGACCTCAGAGACAAAATCCTTTCTCTGCTAATCCCAGTCAGAGCTATACCTTCACCTGATATCTTTGGAACAATCTTTGCTCCTTGCTGTGGCTGGGCTATTTGTATTTGGCCTTTTTTTTTTCTCTGCAGTTAACACTCACGATAGATACCTACCTGTTTGTTGCAAAGTTGAGCACAGAATTATGGGAATGAAAAGTATCTCCAGAGTTATCATGAAAGTGAACTGTAAATGTCAGTGTCACACCCAGGGGAAGAGCCAGCAATGCCTCTTTGTTTTGTGTGTGCAGAACAGGGCTCATGGAGATTCTCAGGTATGAAATGGGGCAGACCTGTAAAAAAACATCCGCAGTGAAATGCAAAATACAATTTATTTTTTTTTTTTTTTCTTCTTAGGTTTGGAGTGCTTTTTTTTGTTTGTTTTGTTTTTTTGGTTTGGGTTTTTTTTTTTGTTATTGTTTTTTTGTGTGTGTGTGCTTCTATAAAAATAATAAGCTAGCTGGGCTAGAGCCAGTTGCCCATGATCATGTGCCTTGAGTACATCCTGGGACATCTCTCTGTGCAGTGCCAGTGCTCAACAGCCACCCCAGTAAGAAAGTGCTTCCTTATCTTCAGGCAGTTTCAAATATTTCAACCCATATGTGTCCCCTCTTGCCCTGTCATCAAGCACTGCTGAGAAGAGACTGGCTCTGTCTTCTTCACACTCACCCTTTAGGTATTTCTCACTATTCTGCTCTGATAGCACTGGAAATTGAAACAATCAGTAACAACGTAGAAACACACAGCACAGCTTTTAAAAACTACATTTAATATCCTGTAAACTAAAACTGTTCAAGACTCCTTAGATATGCAAGAGAACAAGCTGCCCTTAGTCTTCTTTACCAGTAATTCTTGAAATAAAAAGTGTAAATCATTCCTCAGTGATGAGATCAGGAGTAACTTGTGATGTATGTGAGGGATAAATGGTGAGTATTTTCCCCATTTCCCTGGTGCAAACCAGGTGAGAAAGCTGGGATGACAAGGGCAGCTCCTAGTGGCAAAACTCCAATGAAAGAAGTTTGTCTAAAGACAACAAATTCATAATGATTTGCTTTGTTTTTTTTTTAAAAAACAATAGTGTTTTTCATTAAATTATCTAGCAAATTAACAAGCAAAATTACCCAACAAAAAGAACTCCATCTGTTGTTTTTGTTACAGCTGTTGGAAAATAAATAATGGGAAGATGGAGAAAGAAAAACCCTCAACTATATAGAGAACTATTTTAAAAGAAGCCCTCAAGCTTATCTTGTAGGAAAATCCCTTTTTTTTCTGACCTAAGAGGCTCAGCTAAAACGTAAAACTCTGCAATCTCAAAATGTACATGTCAAAACTTAAAAGGAAAGGACAAATTTGGCCTCAAGCAAATAGCATCTTTGGTGAGTCTGAAAAAAAACAACCAGTGGCTAGAATATCAGCATATCCAACTGTCTGCTCCACAGGCTGATATAATCAGTTAAAATACCAGTGCACACGGTCATCTGCCCAAATAGCTGAGGTTATAAACTAACAAAAACACCATTCCCTGACAGATTTTCAAGCTTGCTTTACTTTAAAATCTCAGAAAGCGTCCCACAAGGGACAACTGCTAAATTTAATATTGATGAAAACAGCTATTTACTCGTAAAGCATCTCAGTTTTTCAAGTACTTTTTATTTTTAAAAAATATATTCTGTTGAGTACAGCTGGTACTGGCAAGTTCTTAGCCTGCTTCCATGCTAAGCATCCCTCCACTCCTTGCCTCCACTCTCCTCCTTGCCTGATGTAAGACTGTCCTTTTTTGAGCAAAGTTGAAGGTCTGAGTGTTCAGTGATGCTGCTGCAGTGGTTTGGTTCTTAATGGTGTACAGTTGTAAAAAGACAAAAGAAGGAGTGAGGAAGGAAAGGACAGGGTGAAGGAGAGAGCTCTGCCTTGGAATGACACAACAGATTAAAGCTCATCTCCTGCTCTGTCACAATTTTTTCTACATGACCTTCAGCAAAAGCACTCAAACTCTCACTCCTCCATCCATAATCAGAAGGCAGCAGCACTGTGTTCCTCATGGTGTTCCTGTTAGGTTAAAAATATGATTCCCATACAAGTAGTGCAGTCTTAATGAGTACCTAAGCCTATCCTAGTTATACAAGATGCTGAACTCAGATGGTTCCTACTACAAAGAGCTCACAAGCTTCATAACCTAGTACCCTGACTCCACAGTTTCTGCAATACCCTAACTGTGTATGGAAAGAAAGCACAAAGGGAGAATTTAACTTCAGTACCACTTTATGCTGACAAAACACCATCTGAGCCAACCCCAGCCTCATCAGATGCCTTTCACTTGACAGATCCAGTCGTGAAGGGAAGGAACAAGGTCACCCACAACAGAAATTCACTGCCACCACCTAACAGCAGGAGTGGCATCAGTGAAACTAAGCCACCACTGTTTTTTTCAATCTCCACCCAGGAGGACAGACCTACACGCTGTCCTACCCACAAAGGTAAACATTATGGTAATAGAAATAACGTGATTGGAAAAAAAATCAAGGCACTTCACAGCAATTGTAATAATTAAACAAAAATAAATTAAGGTCAGCATTTAATTATATGCTTTTCTCCTTTAGTTGGGACTTAGGAAAGATCCTGAGTGAGCAAAAAGAGGTCAGAGGAAGTGCAGCAGCAGATATCTCAAGGCTTATGTTGCACAAGGACTCCTGAACAGAAATGATGGACATAAGGGAATGTATGTCCTAAGTTCCCAACCAGCAGATTAGACTTCACATAACAGCACTCAATCAACAGAGGAAATTTTGAGAAAGGAAGAAGTCTCATTAGCCTGGAAAGGAACTGCTGAGCTTCACTACAGATTTGTCCTTCCCTGCAGCACCCATGTTCAGTGCAGCTCAAGGCCCATAGGGCAGCCTTGGACATGTTCCTTGCCAGCTCACCAAATACAGGCAACAGCAGCTACATCATTGCATCTGATAGGACAGGCTTTCTCATGCTGAGATTTTCATTATATGTAAAAGCTGAAGTGCTGGGAAACAGCAGAGACAACAAAATTCTGGGGCACTGTACAGTTACATCTTTAAGATCTTGAAAATCCAGGTATCACTTGCAACAGATGCTGCATTTTTCTTATTATTCCAGATGATATTTGCCTTTTTCACATGTAATAATAAGATGTTTATATCTTTTAAAATTTGAATTTCTGTAATTATTAGCCTTCTAAGAGACTCTTGTGACAAACTTTTAATTTTTTTTTTCAAGTTTAAGGCACATGCCTACAAAAGCCTTTTTGCAAAACGTACCAAACTTAAGAATTTGTTAGAATTTAATGCTTATCTAGTTTACTATACTAAACTTTTCTTTTTTCAAAGCTCAGAACTATTAATGCAGATGCATTTTTCAGGAGTGAAGTTCAAAATGTGCAGTTAACCATCCCCACTGCAGTAGCAAAGTAAAACTTCTAACAGGAACTACAAAGAGAGATGATGCTACCTTAACAGCAGCTACAATGGTCTGGTTGATCCCAAATGTTTCTTGTGAAATCACTTCAATGGTTGATGATCCTATCAATGACCCAGAGTTAAGGACACCTCTCTCATCAATCTTCACAACAGGAACTTTCTCTGGCCCATCCAGAACGTGGTAACTCAGTGAAGCCACTCGGTCCCTTAAAAAAACAAACACCCAAAAGAGAGGAACAAAAAGTAAAAACCCCCTTAAATGAGTTAAACCATATTTACACCAATAAATTTTGCAAATCTAGAAGACTGCTACCTGGCATTTCTTTTCCCCACACATCCACAATAAAAGCTGAAAAACCTGTGTTCCAGCCTAAGAAAGGAAAGTTTAAGCTCTGATTCAAGCTCACTTGGAAGAAGCCTTAACTGGGTGTAGGAATGTACTGAAATTAAGTTTCCACTCACTGCCCTGCAGAGTCATCATTCACTGATGTCAACTTCATTCCAAATAATAACAACTGAGGCTGCAACAGGCAGCTTCTGCCATCATTTTCTGTAAACAATATTTAGAGGGAGATCAGTCTGCCAGAGTCAGTGCTGGCCTTAGAGATAGTCAGGGATGTGACTAAGTGGACCTCATCAGTTTACTGGAAATAGTTTTGTAGACAAGGTTAATTTTTGGGATAACTCTTACCATGGTATTTGCATATTAATAAAGTGAGCAAATACCTAAGCTGTAATTAGAGGGCATTCTGAGACATTAGCTACTTTTAGGTATCACTTATCACATCTTGTAAAAGATCTGTAAATACTTTAATTTTTTTTTTCCAAGCTCCTCCACTGAGATAGAAATACTCTTCATCCTAGGAAGGATGAAATACCCTTCATCCTTCTCCTTCACATCCTAGGAAAAGAGCTTTAAAGCTGGATTTTAGTTGCCCTTTTCTAGGTTAAAGTGTAATTGGTTTTGTTGGTAGAATTCAGATATAGGGGCTCCAACTTTGGATAATGAAGGTAATGGGACAAAAAAAACCCTTACAAACTGGTATCTAGTAATTTGATGACAAAAATCTGTGCATAAGAGAGAGCAAAACAACAGTAGTAAGTGATTACAAATGACAGGGCTCCAATGTATCTGTTCCAAAAGTAGATACTGAATGATCATGGCCACTGGAGCCTCAGTGAAACCAGCAGTTCCCTCCTCTTAAAAATTTACTATATCCAAAGCCTCACCCTCAGTGTATGCTCTATTGTCTCTAACTGCACACTGTTTTGCTAGGAAAACCAACTTCCAAGCCCAAAATATGTCTGAAATGTCAGCCTTTGGAAACAGATTATGTAAAAAGGACTTCTCCTTTGGAAAGGACATTTTAATCTCAAAAATCTAGTCACACCTTCAGTGTAAGAACTACAGAGAAGTATATTCCACAAAGTCCTGATTGCCCATAAAAACTCTAGTGGAAGCAGGCTACTGCTTTAAGTGGCTCAGCATCTTTTAAAATAAGGATGTAAAAGTTTAAAATATCAAATAAATTTAATAGCTACAATTTCACTAAAATAAGATTTGTCAGAACCCCAAAGTATAGGTAAGATGCTGTTAATCACCAGGCAAGTTATGTATTATAGAAATGAAGTGGGATACTCTTTTAAAAAGACTGAGACAGCTTCAAACAGAAATGCTTTATGGCTTTGCTAAACTGTTGACACAAATCACAGTAAGAAAACTGATCACTAACCTGTTTGTCTGCAGTTTAATAAAGGAATTGGGTGACATTAAGATCTGCTCTGCTTCTACTTCTGGAGTGACTAAATGCAGTTTTTCAAATACCTGGAAAATAAAAGGCCTCTGTTGTATGCAACAAGTAATCTGTTCACCTTCAGAGCAAAAAAACCCTCCAAATAAAACAATAACACAATTTTTTTTAACCTTGTATAATATTTATGGTGAAAAAATGAAAATTAAACATGAATATTTGAGAATAGAATAGAATAGACAGTATCTGCCACAAATGATTCTGAGAAGCATTTATTTCTATAGCTATAGCTACACTATGAAGCAGTATGAAAAAACCAAGTAGATATACCAAGTGAAAAGATGGTGGAGAACCCCATTCACCCAAGTTACTTTAGTTACTGGCCCCTCAGTTTTGGGGCCAGGTCTCTTTAATACTCTTATCAATGATCTGGACAAGGGGACCCTCACTAAGCTTACAGAAGACATGAAGTTGCGTAGGAGTGCTGATCTGCTAGAGGGATCTGGACAGGCTGGATCAATGGACTGAGGCCAGTTCCATGAGGTTCAACAGGGCCAAGTCCTGGGTCCTGCACTTGGGTCACAACAACAACCCCACTCAGTGCTCCAGGCTTGGGGAAGAGTGGCTGGAAAAGTGCCCAGTGGAAAAGGACCTGGGAGTGTTGGTCAACAGTGACTGAATATGAGCCAGTGTGTGCCCAAGGAGGCCACCAGCACCCTGGCTGGTACCAGCACTGGTGTGGCCAGCAGGACCAGGGCAGGGATCATTCCCCTGTGGTGGGCACTGCTGAGGCTGCACCTCAGATCCTGGGGTCAGTTCTGGGCCCCTCATGACAAGATGGAGACTGGAGTAAGTCCAAAGAAGGGCCATAGAGCTGGTCTGGAGCACAAGTCTGATGTGGAGCAACTGAGGGAAGTAGGAAGGTGTTCAGCCTGGAGCAAAGGTGGCTGAGGGGAGACCTTCTCCCTCTTTACAACTCCCTGAAAGGAGAATAGAGTGGGGCTGTGCCAGTTTCTTCCCCCTAGTAACAAGCAAGATGAAAGGAAAGCCCCCAGTTTGTGCCAGGGGAGGTTCAGATTGGATGTTAGGCAAAAATTTCTCCACTGAAAGGGCTGTCAAGCCCTGGCACAGGCTGCCCAGGACAGTGGCTGAATCACCATCCCTAGAGGGATTTTAAGGACACACACACGTGGTGCTGAGGGACACAGCTTACAGGTGGACTTGGCAGTGCTGCATTTCCACTTGGACCTGATGATCTCTAAGGTATTTTCCAACCAAAATGATTCTGTGATGCTAAGTCTGAGCCCACGAAGGGCAACATAATCTGCACTCCTCAAGCAACATTTTCTGGCTTCATTCCACCCGAAGAAATCCAGTTTGAATACTTTGAAACTGCTCCAGGAAGTGTGGTGAGTGGGAACAACCAGGAGATTGATTTCAGAATTTAATTCCTGATTCAAATTAACATGCCTGCACAGATGTGTATGATCAGCACTGAAACCAAGAAGCATTACTGTGCAGCAGAGCAGCAAAGTTCTTTTACAGCACTAACACAGCCTTTCCACAAAACACAAGTCACCTCAATTTCAGGTGGTCTGCAAGAAAAATCAATTCCTGAATTTCATTCAGGCATCACATCAGTGAGTGACTGTTCAGTGTAAACCTTACCAACACATGGGGAACGTGGTGGTTTCCAAACAGAGGAACGTTATGCAAACAAGAGTAAGGGCTCAAAGAGAACCCTAAGATGGAACTACTCTGCATTTCAAATTTCTGACTTCAAACACAGACTTTAATGCAGCTCTGAAACAGGTATCAAAAAATTAACTGTGAGCAACACCATCATACCTGAATTTGGATTTCATCAGACAGTTCTTTTGCCATGTTGTAAAACTGATTGGCTGCAGGATCAGTGACCCTCACAACAACTTTCAGGCCTGTTCTTCCCTTTACTCTGCCATAAACATCCATTGCAAAGTTGTATTTTGCAGGAAGCTGAAAAGAAGCCTTGGACAGGAGAAAGTGATTAAATTTGACACACTGAAAGAGGTGACACTTATACAAAGGGAACACCCAAAAATGACAACAGCTCTTTGATTTTGAGTAAATGGAAGAAACAATATTTTCTCAGTTCCCACTCTGTAGCAGTTTCCTTTTCCCAAGATATTCATACATGCAAGTACACATGCACACACACAATTTACCTCACTGTGTCTTGTCTTGATATCCAGAGTATCCCTCTTTGTGACAGACCAGTGGAATGTTAATCCTGGCACTGCATTGCCAAAGGAAAAAGGAGTCTGACTACTGGTGATTCCCATTACATAAACTGGCATCTAGAAAGAAAGAAATTAATTTTCTTAGATAATTCTAGGGTGCTAACCAAACTGCACAGAGGTAACAGAACTAAACTCAAAACTGAATGATCAAGAGATTCTGTGGAAGAGTCAAATAATCACTGACTTGTAAAAAGTAAATTTTGATTTACTTTGCTACATACTCTACAAAAAGCAATCACGGGTTTTCCATGTAAAAAGATGAGTTCAATATTTCATTTATTCCATTTGTAGCATCAAATCACTTCACCTTTCTTAAATCACACTAAGTTTTCTAAATCTCTGACTAGATGATGTCCCTGATTAACTCTGTTCTGGGCAGACTTGCCCTTCTACCTCTCCAAATCAAGATAACATAACAAAACACAAACCAGGGATTTCTTATTTTTAATCTTCAAAGCAATTCATTCACCTGAGACCAACAAACTCAGATCACTGTCCTTTTTGGAATGAGTAACCAATAGGGAAATACAGACTTAAGAAAAACCTGACTTATAATAAGATAATTTGAATGCTGTCTGTTGTCCTGGATATAGCAGACACACTGTAGATTCTTAACATACAAATGAAGAAAGTCTCCACTGCAAACAGAATGAAGCTGAGAGAACCATATTCAATGGTTCAATGGTCCATATTCAATAAGGTTTCCTCAGCAGGGTCTGAATTCCTCAAAATCAGTCTAGTGCAGACAATAAATTTGTCCTGATCTGTCTTTTAATATGTTCATCTCTGGAGCTTCTCCACTGACAGCACATTCACTCCTGTGTTGGCAGTGGTGCCCCTCAGAGCAGGCAAGAGAACTGCAGTGGTACTATCAGATGACCTCAATCAGAATGGTCACAGCTTGCAAATCAGAATTTTAAGGGAATAAAAGGTAACCACAAACCAACTAACCTGTGTACCCATTTTCATGCGTGTTATTGGTGCACGAATCCTAACAGCTGTCAGCTGTACTACTTCAACTTCCACTTGGTCCTAAGGAGGAAGGGAAGACATTGTAAGCACTTGTCAAATGTAAACTAGATTTTACCTTCAGGATCTATTTACTACTTTGCTATTATTCATCACTATTGCCATGTGATTTGCATGTAGCTTATCACAGAAAATACAGATGGACATAATTCACTAGGACTGTAAAAAATTACAAAAGCATTGACACCTTAGACTGATGGGTATTTAAAAATTCCATCTACATAAAAAAAATCAAAAATCTGTGCTCAAAATTACTGACAAAAGGGATGATAGAGTGGAGAGGTGACAGTCTGCAAGGGACAGGGAAGACACTGAGAGAATTAAAAGGAAATAACAATGGTAAGCTGCAAATGGGACAGCATAAAAGGATGATATATGTGATACTCTGATGTCTCCTCGGATATCCTGACATTCCTGATATATTTTTTTCCTACTGTATACTGGGGAGGAAAAGGTCTGACCTGGACCTCACTGGTCAGTAGATTGAGCTTTCAAGTTCATTCTGCTTCCTGCCACAGCAGCAGGGCAGGTTGCTGCCCCCACATTACAAAGCACAAGGGGGGGTTATTTTTATTTTTTTTAATTACTTTGTCTCTTCTTGGCCTGCGGTGAGATCTTTCAAGCAGCAGAGCTTTGTGGTGTGCAGCAGCTGTCCTGCCTTGACCTCAAATGAAGAGCTGTAAGATTTGGCCTGAATTCTATTGTTCTTAGTCTCATGCAAGTCTCAGGGACTCGTGGTGCCTTATTGGCCTGCTCAACAGCTACTTTATGCTCAGCTAGTAGGAACTAACATGGACACAGATCCTGATGGAATACCAGGAATTCACTGCTTGAACTTCATAGATGGACTCAGACCACAGGACAGAAAACCAGCTTTCTATTCAGCCTGCCTAGAGCTTAGGAGACAGTGAATTTCTTGTGCAAGTTACCTTCTGACCTCTGCTGACTTAAAGATGCTGCCAAACTGTAAGGGCCACAGGAAAGCACAGCCTTCTGTTGGCTTGGAAAGGCTTCTTTCAGTGGGCTTGCCAAAATCTTGACAATCAATTCTAAAGATATCAGACAGTTTATAAAGTCTCTCTGGGATATCAGTAGGACTTTGCTTAAAGGTTCAGTGAGCTTTAGCTCTCTGTTGAAAGTATCACCTTTGTCAGCACAGGCACAAGTTCACAGGCCAGAGGGTGAGAAACATTCATTTTTCATGTCCTTAAGGAAAGCAGGAATCAAGTGTACAAGATATCATTACCAAGACTAGTCATCCCTTTTGAGCCAAACCCATGAGCTAGAGCCTCTTTGAGGTTTGTAAGGCAGCATCAAACATTACCTGAGACACCATGACAAGCTTCCCAGTCTCTGCATCCACAGCTTGCACCACTCCTGTTACTGTCCCATTCCCCACAGCCACTCCTCTGACCAGTCCAGTGCTGTTCACTGATGCAATGTTCTCATTGCTGATGGAGAAAATGATGTTGGACTGAGGCTGAGGGCCTCCTTCTGAAGTGATCTATAATGAACAGCACAAAGAACAACTACAATTAACACATCAGATATGTGTTCTGGTTAATGTTGCAGGGTACACCCCTTCTGTGCTCAGCACCTCAGTGTCTTCAGGGAGAAAAGGCCCTTCCCAGGGCATCTCAGGTTTATTTCTCCTGCACACTGGTCCTTGCATGATGTCAGACAATATATGAGCTAAGCACAGAAGTGGACTGTGTGCTAGTGGACTAATAGGATGATGCTACATCCAGCCCAGAAAGTTTCAGGAAAATTTACCTCTCTTTCTCTTCACCACACGTGGTACGGCTCTGCCCTTTTTGTAGAACTAGCCCACTATGTTAAATTTCATGGAAGTGACAAATTATTAATTTAACATTTAGCACTGGAAAGGCTGACACTCCCCTGACACAAATAAAAACAAAACCTTTGATTTGGCAACACAGTAAAATGGAAGATGGCCCAAGAAAAAAACTTTTTGTTTTAGGAAGAGTAGCTAAATTGCCAAGTTGAATATCTACTCCTGAAAAATAAGTTATAAAAAATTATTTTAAGATAGAATATGCAAAAGAAAGAAAATATGCAGGAAGATGCCTTACCTGAATCATGGCCCCAATAATCAGTGTCACTTTCCGTGGCAGCAGCCTAAAGGGAGGAAATACCTAAAAACAGCAATATGAATATTTGTGTTCATGCTATTTCCATAAATTATGTCATAAAACAGTACATACAAGTGTAAAACTGAGTCTTATCTTGCTTAATTAGGGTAAACTGAGCATGAAAAAACTTATCTCTTACAGTTAAAAACCACTGTGAAACCTGAAACAAACCAGTATTTGGATAACTTCTGGATCACTACTCTTTCTGGCAAATTAATTACTCCACTATAAACTAACTATAATACACTGCTCCTACTCCATCATAACACAGCATTTGTATGTACACATGCATGTATTTTATCTGAAACTATTTACTTCAATCTGTTGTGGAGCAGAGTTGATTCTTTGTCCTCTTTTGTCAGCAACAGTGGCAATAAGACTCGTCTGACCAATGGCCATCCCATGCACCAGAAAAGCAGCAGTTTGGGCATCAAGAGCTTCACTGAGTGGGCTGTAGCAAAGAAACCCATTAAAACAGAGAAGTTCATTGAATAAATTTCATGAATAGCAAATGCAAAGGACTTATTTAGTATAAGGCAGCTTTATCATAAGGACACTTAAGGTGACTATGTCTTCAGCAAAATTAAACCATCACATTTCTACATGGAACATCACAAAATGGCTCTTTGTAGCCTGTGCTTTATTTTAAAATGAAATACCTGAAATGAAAATGCAATAAGAGCATTAACTGGTGTAGACCAAAACTCTGCCAGGGAGACCACTAACCAGTATGACCAGTATGGGTGATAGTGACCCAAGCCTACAGATCTTGACACTACAGAGGGGAACAGGGCAGGTACAGACAGGCAGCACTGCCTGGGGCACACAAACACCTCCCCAGACAAAGCAGAATCAGTTTTAATGATTACTTTAACATTAGAAATCAAGAATCCAGAAAACTTTTTTTTCTGGGATTTTAATCATTGTGTTTAGAGCTTGGAAACTAAGGAGCTTTGAGGCAACAGGATGAGTTAGTCTACATGTTTCTAAAAAGCTAAGTGACAGGCAGAATGAATTTGATAGCATCAGATATATTTTCAGAGTTCTTTACTGGCATTATTTGCTTCCAAGATGCATAGGCTCCATGAAACAATATAGTGTGTGAATACCATCTTATTCACCATTCACCATGATTTAGAGTGTTAACTTAGGCAATTTTCCTGACAAATAACCATTTTTGACTATTTAGAAAGCAACTAAAACTTTAAAAAAATAAAATAAACGAAACTCAGTCACTGTATATACTATTATGCTGCCAACCCAATACCTCCAATTACTTTTTGCTTATTCTGCCTCTAAACATACTTACAGGACACAGAAAATATCCACTGACTTACACAAGTGAAACAATCTGAGATGCTGCCCTTAGTTTTAGATCCATGACAGAAAAGTATTTTGAGAGAAAAGGTTTCTTCAAGTCATCCAGAACTCTGACATAAGCTTTAACTGTTTTTCCAATCTCCACCTGAAACAAAGTCACACTCAGCCATTTTTTATTTAAATTATTCTTATTTATTAGCATAAACATTTTAATTTCACTTCGTATTATACTTTTAGTAGGGTATTAGAGAAAAAGCCCAAAGGTTAGATTAGCACTGTTTTTAAAGAAGAATCTCTGCCAGCTTTGGTTAGTGTCAAATTAAACAAATGAATTCAGGTCTTTCAGCTAGCAGGGGCATAATTAAAACATCCAGAAATATCAACACTCACTTTGTCTAAGATACACCCAACCTGTCAAGTAAAATGAGCTGGACTTTTTTTTGTTTGTTTGCTTTTAAAAAGATGGCCATTAGGAGAATGACCTTGAGGCAAAACATCCTCCTAAAAGAATTTCTCTCATGCACTTTAAACAACAGGAAATATAAATTAGTGTGTTTGTATAAATTATGAATTAACACTGCTGTGTAAATGCAGAAGTTGAGATTTGTGCCACACAGAACATGAAGTAAGAGACAGCTGATACTCTGAAAGATGTACAAGCTAAAAGGACAAATTTGGGAGGTAAATACAAACACAGGGAGATCAAACTATTTCTCCAAGGCTATACAGCTGCAGCTGAGGGCCCTAACTACCACCTCCTACCATTTTGTACATGTCTCATCTTTATGTTCATAACCAGCACAAGGCATCAGGACAATCTAGATCAGCAAATTATGCTGGTTGCAAAGCCACTAACCTTGTCAACAACTCGGACATAGAGTTCCTGTATACCAGATACATAAATCTCAGCTTTGGCTGGTGCAGGGAAAGCCAAACACAAGTCATGAATCATTACAGTCACTGATCCTGGCAGCAGAGGATGCACCTGCAATGCCAAAAGAAAATTCCATTAGAGCACTTCTTATTTTCATTTTTCATTCAAAGGATAAAATTTTTATCAGTTTCAGGGCAGACACAGTTGGATGCAGGAGACTCCAAGCCTTAGACACAGATAATTGTTCCACCAAAACAAAAGCCAAGCTGCAAACTGTAAAAACTATCATACTGTTAAGCTAGTGCAAACAGCCTCTGGGCAGCAATTGAAGTAACATATCTTAATCTAGAAGCAGTCTGGCATCCTGCCATCAGAAGGACAAAAAAAACTCCACAACAAATCATTCAGAGCAATGAAACTTTTCTTAGTGGAGTGAAAAACAAAATGGGAAGGAAAAAATAAATCAAGGACAAAGACTATGCTTATAAAGCATTGATATTGCATTCTACAGGATTCATACTTCACAGTTATTGCTTTTAATCTCAATGAATAGCCAAAATCCAGTGGTAGATCTTCCCAAGTGACAAATCAGGCACTTCTTTGGCACAACTACTATTATTATTAATACTAATTTTATTTTTTGTTAATATACAAAGAAGGTACATGTTACATCTCAGAATACAGCAAAAAACAACCAAGAAAGAAATGTTTGCCCTCAAATACAAGCCCTCAGAACTAGGCACCAACCCCAATGTCATCTCCTCACACTTTCTCAAGGCCACACATCCACACCTTGCTCACATCATCTTAGCAGCTCTCTTGCAATCTGCCTGACCTTGTCACACACCTCAGGGATGATCCCAACTACTCTCTGCACCTTCACCAGGGACAGTGAAGATGTTTAGTGTCCTATTTTTATGCACTCATCTGGCTTATGAAGTTGGACTCTGAAACAAGGGGTGGTAGACAGCCAGGTCCCCCATTCAGAGGAATTTAATAGAATTCATAGCAATATTTGGCAGCACTACAGGAAGGAGCAGTAAGGGCAGTAGAAAGAGCCGACATTTGGTTTGCTGAGGGCACTGCTGTTACTTTTGCCTCAAATATGAAGAAGTATCATAGAATGGTTTGTGATGGAGGGGACCTTAAAGCTCTTCCAGTCCCACCCCCTGCATGTGCAGGGACACCTCCCACAGCCCAGGGTGCTCCAAGCCTCATCCAACCTGGGCTGAGACACTGCCAGGGATGGGGCAGCTTCCCTGGGCAACCTGGGCCAGGGGCTCAGCACCCTCACAATGAATAATGTCTTCCCAATGTCTAAACTAAATCTCCCCTTTTCCAATTTAAAGCCATTACCCCTCACCCTATCATTTTAATAAATACCAGCTTTCAGAACAGCAGCAGTCCCCCAAGGGGATGATGGCTCCTACAGGTGCTGGGGACATGTATCAACACATAGTCATGGCAGGCAGAGAAGGAGAAGTGGTCAGGAGGAGGCAGCCAGCATGACCAGGAGGAGGAAGAGGTACTGGAGTTCAGTTTGGGCTGAAGAGGAGAGAAAAGAAGCCACCAGAGTGGAGAGTTGGAAGGGGAAGCACAGTTACTACAACTCAGAAAAATGTTCCTGCCCCAGGTACCTCTTCTCATCTCCTCATCTCCTGTTCTCACCTCCTGTGAGGCACCCAGTATCCAGCACATGCTAATGTTACCACTATTCATTGTCCTTCCATGCTACCACTCAGGTCCAGAAAAGATGCCAAGAACAGAGTAAGAGCTACAGAATTCATTCTTAGCAGCCCCAGTAACAAGTCTGAGAATCACCATTCCAGACAACTTGAATTTAGTTTCTCAGAATAGTTTATGATTAGCATGAAAAAACTTTTAAAATGTGGGGGAGGTTGGATTTTTTTTTTCAAAATAGGTTTTTTAAAGCAGTTAAAAAGTAGAGTTTTCTCTCCTTTTATCTGACATGTAGTTAAAATAAATCTCTTTTTGTACTTCACAAAGCCTATCTTGCTGGTACTGTTCCACCACTTCAGTTAGCTGCTCTCTCCTGAAATGATCTCATGTCCATCAGTTGAAGCACTGCTAAACCCAGGAGTGAGATCTGACTGAAAACTGTTAAGAGTTGAAACAGTGTACAATGTACAAAAATAAACTCATCTCTTTCTTTCCCCACCTCTGTGCCTATCTGACTGTTAGAAAAATATTCCCACCTTGCACTTCCAGCAGTTACAGACAATCAAAATGTTTCACCAATACCTTCCATATTCTCAAGTATGAAAACCAATCCACCTTTATCATAATTTCACAACTTCATCAATGTTACTTTTTACAAGATAAATCTGCAATTTATGAATTTGTAAAGATGACTCTTTAAAGCAACTTTTGTCATTTACAACTCTTGTCTAATGAAATGCAAATGTATTAGTTTTATTGTTGCTCACTACAGAATCCATCTTGTATTCTAGGCCTGGAAGAAGTCAAGCATAATTGTACTTTAGTTCCATCTTCTAGTAGAAAAGTGAACAAAAAACTTGATTCAGAGATCAGAAATCAACTCTTTAATAGATATTTCTTTACAAAACCAGGATGAAATACTGTGATAGCAAAATATCCTGGAACAGCACTTTAAGATTTTGCAGGTCTCATAGGTACTGGCCTGCAACAAATACTCTAATATTATTCTATAAACCCATTAATCTTTTGTATAACACTTGTGAATAATTCTGTCACATTACTCTTCAAATTGTGTTTAGGAAATCAGGAATCATTTTATTGCAAAATTGTAGTATGTAAAGAAAAACTTGGCACTGGCTTTTACCTTGTACAGAGTATTACAGCTGTAGTAAAACAATTTCCTACATCCAAAACTGCTAGTGTAAAGATCCCTGCCTAAAACTTGAATATGATAGGCAAAAATATCAAAGATTCAGCTATTGCCTCTCTATCCATGTGCACTGGGAAAAAAACAATAGTGATCAAACTGTAGAACAATATTCAGAATGACAGAGACAGAATAGAACAAAATACTTCACTTACCAAAGCAATACCTTGAGTCTCCTCATAAGACACTCTTACAACATTTGCAACACTGGTGTTAATGAAAAAATATCCAGAACCTTCTTTGATGAAAAGTTCTGCCTGCAAATCCAGAAAAGCATTCAAAATTAGATTGCATCTTTCTAGATTGCTAAAACTGGAATCCTTACACATATCCTATTAGTTTGGCTGTTTTCCTCCCTACAGCTAGAAAGTAGCAGAGTAATTCCTTACCTGTATGTCAGGGTGATTGTAAATAGAGACATCAGTGGGGTTCACTTTCACATCTTCCACTAGTATCAGTTCAATAGTGGCAGACACTGGGAGAAGAGGTTCATACTGAAAGAAACAATTTCAGCTGTTACAGAAAACACCAGAGTCACAAAATGGTGCAAGTCTCTGGTACAGGCAAGAAAGGGTGCTTAGAGTAGATGAATAAGCCAGAGAGAAATTTAGGAGAAATTTAGGTTAAGAGAATGTCCACAGGATCCAGTAATGGTGTCAGCTGCTGGTTCTCTTCTACAGGTAAGGTCAGGTACAAGACATGGGGTTGTACTCTGCAGCTCTGAGCACAATACAGAACAAAGGCCAAAGTATTAAAGATGTAGCAGAGTCAGTTAACCAACCCTGGCACAGGATATTAACTGAGACATCTTATCAGTTTACACAGAATGCTAAAGCACAGAGCCAGGATGTTTGCTTCTTCAAGCTCAGCTTTTTAGGATTCTTCCTAGCAGCCACAAAAAGAAATTAATCCTTAAATGTATGTACATAAACACTGGACCAGATGCAAGTTTAGTCATTCACTCATAATAACATTAGCTTAGAATTGGAAAATGTTTTTAAGAGGAAGTTAATGTTATGTGCCCATTTCACCTAATTAGTAGAATTATTTCCTTCATGTAGAAAGGATGTCATCTTACCCTAATGACTTAATACCATGGTCCACTTAAATATGCAACAATGATCAAGACATCCTACTATACCTCTATAATCTATTATACTTTTATTTCTGGTTTTGTTTGTAAGAAAGAAGTCTCAACAGATTTAAAAGCAGAATACAGGAGTATATTTCAAATGTATTTGAGAAAAACAGACAAACTAGTAAACTTGAAGAAACAAGACATAAGCTTGTGTAGCTGTAGCAGAAGTGGTATCTGTACCCTGTCTACAATTATCAGAAAGATTCCTCCCAAACTTAAACAGCAAGACAAAAAATTAATAGAATTCTGGTACCATTTTACAGTTATGTATCCTGCACTGGGATAGAATAAACCTATCTGAATTTACCTGAAATTCTCATCTGAACTGACCTAAATCTATTTCACTGTAGCAAAGCAGGATGCTTTAAAATTACTTACTAGGAATAATGTCTGCTTGTTCCACAGGCTGAAACCTGTCTTTATATTCAGGTTTTTTAAGTGACATGAGCAGAACATTGCCATCTGCTTTCTTTGCTCATCATCACTACTTTTCACTGGTGTTCTTCCCTGTGTTGAGTATCTACAAACTGAAATATTTCAGGGAGTGGCTAATGACTTGTAAAATTAGAGCCTAAGCTTATGGCTGGCACTGTACGAATGAGTAGTTTCTGCCTTCTGTAAAATCAGTGTGAGACCAAAGGAGAAAAAAAAAAGATTATTAGTCAGAGCCCAGATTTTACATATGGTCCACATGAGGCTCTCAGCCAGCTTTTACTCTGCTCATGCAGAACCTTTCCACCCAGCTTTGCCATGGAAATAATACATTTGCTTTCCCCAGTGACAGCTGCACGAAGCACATGGTTGCTTTAGTGAAGGACAAGCAGCAGAGATTCACCAATTCATTACAAAATCCAAATTGAAACAAAACCAGCTAAAACAATTCTTTGTAATCCCCTGGCCCAGATGGCTTAAAAAAAAAAAAGAATTGGATATATTTGATATGGATAGCAGCATGTAGTGCAGAGGAAAGCAGGAGAAAGCCACAAACATAACAACATTGTGGTATGTGAATCTGTCTTTGGAACCAGCTATGGAGCTAGCTTATTTTTACATTACTTATGCACCAAGGAAATAAATCCATAGGAACACTACACATCAAACTTCATAGGGAAATGGAAACAAGAAGGCAGAGTTCTGAGTACCGGTGTTTTTACGTTAGCAGCCTTGAGATGGGATTGCTGGTACCCTGTTGCAGATGCAGAGATGGCAGCTGATCCAGACTCATGATGAACTTGAACAGTTTGTAAGCCTAGAATTAAACAAAAAGTCAAATGAATGTGATCGTGGAGAAGAAGATTAAGTGCACATTGCTAAGCTTTTCCATTATCATTTTAAACAGACAAGGATTCTCCCTCAAGGTTCTAGGTACTGGGTTTGTTGTTCTGTTGTCTTATTTTAAATAGCATACACTTAAAATGCATGTTGAGGATAAAACTGTCCTGCAGATCACAGTAATTTCTTTAATTTCTTTAATGAAGATCAGACATTACCAAATAGATTTAGTCCTGACCTTCTTAAAATAATGAAATCCTAATTTATACTGATTCATACCATGCATTTTCTTTTGGCCGATTCCATCTTCTTTCAGAGTCAGCTCCATGGGCATCTCAGGCTCAATATTAGCTAAGGATGGTTTTGTTGATTCCCAGATAACACTAAGAGAACTGAAGTTATCAAATTTACTGCCCTGTTGGTCATATGCAGCCAAATCCAATACTGGATTGCGATAATTTGAAACGGGAACCTGAAAAAGAAGGAATACTTTGAACTGAACAGATGCAAGAGGATTTTTTTTAACAATTAAAAAATAAAATTTATGCCAAGTTACATGAGATTTATTGTAACACTTATTACATGAGTAATGTTCATTTAAATGAGCCATCAGTGCAAAGTCATTAAGCTTTACTTCAAAAGCGATGTTGATTGTTTTGATTTGGTTTGGGGGTTCTTGGGGGGTGTGGGGTTTTTTTTGCCAGTAAATTACCTCAAAACAAAACTAGTTGAGCTAAGGTAGTCTTTGGAACTGAAACAGTACTGAAATGATGAAAAATACTGCTATTTGTCAGAAGGCATTGCTTGGAATTCTAGTGTTCATCTTGAGAGGCAGTAGCAATAGGTGTGTGTTCATGCTGTCTGACACATAACAGAGCTAGGGAAAAAAAATTAACTCTGAAGTGGCTTAAAACAGGCAAAGTCCCCTTTTCTCATCTGGTTATTACACAGAAGTTACCTAAACAATTCATCAGCTCAGTACTCACTGCAGCTTTATGAATGTAGGATGATTTTAAACTTGCCTGGTAATATCACTACAACAAACACCCAGTTTACTCAGCAGACAACATGTGACAGCTCTCATCAGGATACAGAAGAAAGAGGTCTTTGTACTTGATAGCCTACACACAGACCTTATCCATTTATTGTGACTCAGACTTGCAAAGCTGGACACATCTGATGTCACTGAGCACCACTCACTGTATTTGCCTACAGAGGAATCTTTGCAGCAGTGCTTGTGCCTTTACTAATGAGGCACACACAAGTGTATGCTCATTGATAATGCATATATGGTAAAATATGTCCCCATGGAGTCAGGTTAGAATAAAGTGGTACAGGGAGAAAGTAATTCTGTTAGAAACAGCCACTGGAAACATTCTCCCTCACCTTTTTTCTTTTTAAAATTAAAAGTAAGTTCATCTCAAGACAAGTCAGAAAGGCTTCCTCTCAGTGATGCTTTTTTTTGAGAAGCCCTAATTCAAATGTTTCTCCATGTAACTCCCATTTCCTGGTAGGACCCTTTATAAACCTGTTGGAATGATGACTGCAGGACTCACTTTCAGGCTGCTCTCTGCAGCCTGTCCCACAAGACTGGTGTTACTCCTTACCTTGCAGCAAGCCAGATGCTTTATTACCTATATGAAGATCCAAACACTGATTTTTAAGTTACAAACAACACATTCTTTTCCTGTCACACCTTAGGCTTACCACTTGCTTGTTTTGTTGCAGCAAAGGGCAGGAGAGATCGAACTGAGGGCTTCCATACACAGGAGTCAAAGTGAGTCGTGAGGGGACAGCACAGATGAACTTCACAACAGCAGGTTCCACTGCTGGGAAAGGGTTGGTGATTGTGGGGTGGTTTCCTACTGTTAAGGTAATAACCTGTACAATTATGAACACACAAAGGCAAGTGAGGAAAGCAAAAAGGACTGCAGAGTTCAAGCAGATTCTATTTTACACACCTCAGTTACACCCTCGTGCCAGAATGAACAAGAAAAAAGTATGATTCTTGGGGATTTAGAGCACCATTTAGACACAGGAAGATGTAAAAGGAGGTGCCCATTTCACAGACTGTAGAAGACCATTATCAAAGTGCTACTCCTGGGAACTTTTCCCAGATATCCATGTTTATTGCTATGAAACTTGAGTCAAGCAACAAATCTTGTGTAACTTAAGAAGTTAACAAGCAGGTGTTTTTCTTGCAGAGAACAGAACAATATTCATAGACACTTCAGTGTGTTCAAAACCATCTTGTGTTTTATTTTACACTCCTTTTTTTAGGCCTCAAGAAAATAGAGAAGATACAAACACAGAAAAGGCTATCCTAGCAGACTGAGGTAGCTCTGGTTCCCTGCTTTACCCACTCTGGGATCTGGTTTGGACTCCACTGAGAACAGACAGCCAAAGCATACACAGTCAGACAACAAAAAAATGTTTCTTCCTGTCTGAATTTCTGCTCACAGAAATAGCTGCACTTTGTACAGTGTCCACTGAGGAAAAGAGTTAAACAATTTGGAACACACACCAAACCCAACGTTTAGGCCTTGCAGAATTACAGGAGAAAAACATTAAATCAAAGCTAAATGCTTTACAAACTGGCCAGGGTGAGTTAAGCAAGATAAATCACTTCTGCACGTTGGAGAAAATGAGACCAGGTGAAAAATTACTACAGCCACTACCACAAAGACTGCACAAATATCAGCAGTAAATTCATAGGGCTGTCATCTGTTTGAAAAACAGAATCACACTGGAAGGCAACTTGGTTAAGGAGGTCAGACAGGAGAGTCAGTTTACTGCAGAAACTTTCTGCCATGGTCCCATTTATGCAAACTGAAGCTGCAGCTCTTAGGACCTGTTAACACATTCTGCAACATCAGGTTTCTGTGACTTGGCTTTACACTGCAGTAAACCCATCATAAACCACTTTATAACAATCTTATGAAATGCTCACTCTAAAACCTCTACCAGCATCACACTGCACAGATATGTACTTACCCAAGTCCTTTACTGGCTTATTACAGCAGCTGCTTGTTATCCAGTACCATAAATCTGTCTGAAGCCTGTTCTCAGTTGCCTTATCTCAGTTTTTGATGGAGAGAAATACAAACACCTGGCACTTACCTGCTCTCCCAGGCTTTTGCAAGATGCTCTAACCCAGTGCTGGATGTTATTTCGGGATGTAGGAGGTCCAAATAACATCAGACCAATACTTTCTGCATCCTCAGCAGTGATGTTCCTGAAGAACTTCGAGGGCTCTTGTACCCATGGCCTAGGTCCTCCTTCAAATAACATATCTTTAGAGGAACCCAAAGTCACTAAAGCAACAGCTGGAGGATCAACAGTCTGGAATTACAAAGAGTAAGGTACAAAGCAGTGATTCTATTTCAGTTTGGTTGTACTTAGCAAAAAACCCCTTCCTTCTTAATGGAAAAGCTAGATGTATTATTTTGATTAGGCTATGATTTTTCCCATAATCCCAGAATTCTGTCTAGCTGGAATCCATTGACTGGAACCCATGGAGGATTCAAAGAAAAGTTTTAACTACATTATAATCACATCTTTTTTATAAAGAGTTACAACTTAAGAAAGACCCTGAATATACTCTTCTGAGCACAAAGAGAAAATATTCTACTACATTTGAAAAACAGATAGTATTTTAAATCAGTAAATTTTTACTCTTTAAAAATCCTTCCACTTGACAGTGCTCTCTCCAGCACTGTGTGCTCACTCCAGTTCTGTGCATATAGTTGTTTCCCTACCCAAGTTTACTTCAAGTCTCTACATTAAGTTGTACATTGATGTGCACCACTGGGACAGCCTGAGCTGTTTATTGTCATAGAAATGAACCTGACATTTTAATTCACAATAACCATTTGTAGTTTGAGTTCCATAACACTGTATTATTCAGGAGCTTAGTAAGAAAGAAACAGCAGCTAACTTAAAGGATGGTTCAGTTTCTTGCACAGGTGCATTTGGCAGGGAGAGAGAGAAGACATGGGAAGCATTGGCATAAATGTTCCTCTTTTCTCCCACTTAGTCCCTGGTTCTCTCTGCAATATAAAGGTAAAAATCCATTGTGATACAATGAGATTTAGTTTTGAGTGCCTGTCTGCCTTTGGATTCCTGTTTAACTTTCTTTCCCTTATTAGGTTATAATTTTTATTTTTTAAAAAAATTTATATATATATATATAAATACAAATAATACATACATATAATTAATAGCTTTAAAAATACATATGAAAAAAGCCATATTAAAGAGACTATGCCCCTCTCTCATATGAGCTGCCAAAACCAGAAAAAAGTTTACACATGCTGCTCAGGATATCTTGTCACCTTCACAGAATCAGAGAATGGCTTTAGTTGGAAGGGACCTTAAAGTTATCATTTAGTTCCCACTTTAAAGAATTATATCAACTATATGATACCTTTGATAGAAAAAGACATTTAAAAAATAAGATCAACATTACAGTCACAAATTTGCATGATTTGCACAAACTTTGTTCCAGATTTGGGGAAAGAAGCTGTAGCCAAACACATTTGACTTCAGCTCTGCAGACTCAGTGCCAGATCTCTGAAGATGAGGGTAACACTAGCATACAAATTTTCAGATTTCCTCACACTGGCCCTTGTCCTTGGGTTCATTCTTCATGTTTTCTCCATTCAAGTGCCCAACAGTGAAATAGGTTTCTCTCACTTGCAGGGAAAAAGCACACATTTTAACTGCTGTGTAAACAAGTCAGTGTTGCCTTCTTGCAAATATCAGTTTACACATCATGAAAGCTCAAATTGTAAGCTAAGACTCCTTACATTTGTTGTTACAGACAAAGGATCATGACTGCCCCCCTTATTACCTTATTAAATTAAACTTTAATCAAGTAAAACAGACAGCCATGAAACCATTTGAGTCTCTCATAATATTCAACCCATCTAGAGGGTGGTGAAAAGTAATTTACAATACTACTAATTGTGACTTTTTTGCCAGAAGGAATCCAAAATAGGCAAGGGTAACTGATTCACTTGCCACTTGCAGAAACTAAAACAATTTGACACTTTACTGTCCCACTGCTCACTCTATAGCTGCCTGGCAAGTCCATGTAGCAACTGGACATAAGCTCCACAGAGAAAGGGCTAAAACACTGTTTCCCAAAATAGCCCATATGATTTTTGTTCTTGTGAATCAACCACTCACCTAATTTCTTTCAAACATACTCACTATGTACTATAAACTTGCTATATGTCATTTAAAGGCTTTTAAAGTGATGGATTGCTCTAGCAACAGAGGAAACACTTACTTTTAATGGTAGATAAGCAGCAATGGTGATGCTGGCACTGAGGTGGACGTGACCATGGGTGTAACTCACAACAAGTGTTGTGTATCCTTGAGTTTCAGCTTTCACTCTGACTCCACTACAAAACTCAGCAGTTGGCCTAAGCCTTCCTGTCAGAATAATTAAAAACATAAAAACACATATTTGGAGATAAATGACACTTTCATTTTGCACTTTAATGCAATTTCAACGTTTTTTTTTCCACAGAAGCACTTCCACCTGCAGAAGTATGCAGATTGGTGTTCTCCAACTAAATAGGTAAAAATTTCACTATTGTCTTTCATCTCAAACCAAACACATCCACATCACACAAACTTCTTTGGGTTCATACTGTCCTAAAAAGTACACAAATCTTTACTTTGCTACAAAGTAATGTAAATTCTAGCTTTTGCAGAATATTTTCAGCTTGCTGTTCTAAAATGAAACTGGCTTGCAATTAAGCACAAGTAAGTTAAGCTGCTTAGAGAAGTTTTCCTGCACAGAAATTCAACTGTAGGCAACACAACATTTCTCCAGTTGAAGGCTTACTTTGAGGACATTTTGGGTTTGGGTCTATTTTTTCTTTTATTGAAACAAACAGTGCAACAGCATGCTACAGAGTGACATGTAAAATAGTTGCCTCATGCAAGCAGATGCAGACTGGCTTTACTGGTCAGTAGCACAGAAAGGAGCCTCCATACAAGAGACACTTAGAAAAAAAAAAAAGAAGAAAAAAAGAAAAATCAATGAAACATCTAAATGTCACACTGAATTCAGCAGACACAGGAACAAGCACATTGTTCTATGTCCACTCAGCCCAGCAACATTATTGGCAGCCTTTGAAAACAAGATGCATACTCCATTTTCTTCATAAACCTGACAAGAGGCACCCCTTAAAACAGTGAGCTGAACAACGACAGTGTCTGGGCAAAATTTAGGCAGCCAATTGTCTTAGTTCCTTGTGAGATGAACAAAGAACACCATCCTACAAAGACACTATAAAAGTACTGCTGGACAATTTGGGCAAAGCAGTTAACTAATCTTAGTTTCCTTATAAGTCTTCCAATGCTACCTCAAAACACAGAAAACCCATTAGCATTGTTACAGAAGCATGTTAAAATTACTAAATCAGTAGAGAGACATAGGGGAAACTATACATTGCCCAATAAAGTATTTGCCAAAATGCCCTCAGAGTCCCCCAGACACCAAAAACATCAAAGGGAAGTTCAGCATAAAAAAAAAGACATCCTCAAAACTACTCTGACTCCCACCTCTGAGGTTAAACACCTCTGGCAATACTGTACACAGTAATTGAAAAAATGACTTAAAAGCAATGTATGTCTTAATAACACCTTAATAATAGAATCATAGAATGGTTTGGGTTGGAAGGGACCTTAAACTCATCCAGTTCCAACCCCCTGCATGTGCAGGGACACCTCCCACAGCCCAGGCTCCAAGCCCCATCCAACCTGTCCTAGAACACTGCCAGGGATGGGGCAGCCACAGCTTCCCTGTGAAACCTGGGCCAGGGTCTCACCACCCTCACAGAAAAGAACTTTTTCCTAATGTCCAACCTGAATCTCCCCTCTCCAAGTTTTAACCCATTTCCCTTGTCCTCTTCCTACCCCCCCGTGTCCAAAGTCCTCCCCCAGCTTTCTTGGAGCCCCTTCAGATATTGGAAGGCTGCTCTGAGCTCACCTGGGAGCCTCCTCTTCTCCAGGCTGAACAACCCCAGTCCCTCAGCCTGGCTTCCCAGGGAGGTGCTCAGCCCTCTGAGCATTTGAGTGGCTCCTCTGGACACCTTCCAGGAGCTCTGTGTCCTTCTGATGTTGGGGACTCCAGAACTGGACACAGGACTCCAGGTGGGGTCTCACAAGAGCAGAGCAGAGGGGGAGAATCCCCTCCCTCGACTGGCTGGCTCTGCTTCTTTCAATTGTTGTCTCTGGTAGCCTGACCATGCCTTTCTAGTGAGGAACTTTGAAATTTAACTTTCAGAAGAGGAGAGGGTCAAATCACCTTGAAGTGGCCTGAACACCCCACGGTTTTCTACTTCCACAACAAGGTCAAAGTGTGAGCAGTCACTCAGGGGCACGGTCTCTCCCGTTTCAACATTTGTGAGGCCATTAATCCTCAGGGGCAGCTCCAGTGTTTGGCCAACACGTGCTTCAACTTGGCATGGCATGAACTCCATCCCACTAGGTTCAGTTACATACACCTGGAGGAGGAAAGAGACAATGTATGAACACAACTCCACAAGACAGTGCCAGAAAAAAAAAAAAAAAAAAAAAGAAAAAGAAAAATAGACTTCCATATACTCTCCTTATTTTAATTAGCCCTCTTCTCCTAGATGCTGACTTCCCTCTGATGGCTGTAATCAACTCTTCTTGGGTTCAACTTTGATTTTGTTTACCTGCTGCAGAATGGTATCAGGAAGGGCCAGGAAAAGCTTTTGTTTTAGTGCTCTTTTCCTGTTACAGACCAAGTTCACAGTAGCTTGGTGATCCTTTTACTGTCACTTTTCAGATCTTTCTCCTGCTTTGTTGATTTCAAAGTATAGACTAAGTTGTATGATATCTCCAGAAGGTGCTATCACCAACTGGTACAGATTATGTACCCAACTTCAAATTTCACAATATCAATATTTGAGCTAGACCTGAAATAGTTAGCAAGGCTCCCTTCACCTCCATCAGAAGGAGGTATGTAGAAGTTAAAGGAACTAATGGCCCAAACATTTCCCCAATGGCTTTTTTTAATTTCTTGCATTTTTCTGTTGGCAAAGCATTTTTTAAAGCTGTCCAGGGCTCAATATTTCCCCACAGTAATATGCCAGAAATCAAAAAAATAAGTGAACCACTACCTGCTGCCTAATCTAACAACCTTCTGCTTCCTCAAGTAATCTTTCTGTGTGAGATACTTGAAATCAAAAGCATTACTTTCAGAAATAAGACTGGTAGAAATAGATCTTCCTTGTTATAACAGCTGATGCGTTGATGTACAAAACTTGCTGGTTTTGTTACTCTGATTTGCTACCTCTTCCATTAACATTAAACAATCCACCAGGGACTCACTGCATATTTCATAGCAATCACTATGATCAAAGCTTTTAATTTGCAGTATCTTAACTTCCTAACCATCTGCAGCTGGCTTCAGGATAGAGTTTTGATCCATATGGTGCAGAATTAAACCTGTAATCCTGTGGAACACAGTTAACTATTCCTACAATTTGCTTGCTGAGTTGGTGTCAGTAAATAAAACACTTCAGAGTCATCCTACACAGAATGGGATTCCTAACACAAGAAAAAGGAACTAAAAAATAACCTACACAAATTGTGCAATACACTGCTCTGAAAGCTCACATGGAGAGAACTACTTTTTCTGCCTTCAGGCTTTGCCTTATGATTGAGGATAGGAAGTTTCAACTGAAAAATCTTCATTCCTGTATCTCCTACCTCATAACTGCCAGTTTCAGAGAAAATTTGTAAACTAAAGTCTGCACAACTTTTGTGTCATTTTGTTACTCATTTCAGTCATTATTTTCAGCATGAAGTTTAGGACCTCTCAAATCTATTGCAGAATTGACATAAGTTAATTTTAATCAAAAGCCCCAGCATTAGTAAATGCAGTTGTAAAACTTGGTCAGAAAGATCTTTCCCAAAACATAAGTATCTTTAAAAAAAAAGAAAAAAAAAAAGATACCTGCTTACATTCTCTTCTTCCATAACTCTCTCTTCATCATGGAACAGACTTGGCAGTCCTAACCAAACATTTTTTAACACTTCCATCAGAAGGGACTTTAGTGCACCAGAAGTGCAGTACAACAATTACAGCAGCACTGCACGTGGGAATACTTAAAAATTATGAGGTATTTTGTATAGTTAATGTATGCATATTTGATGCAATCAGGTTGTTCCCCACCAGCTGCTAAATTACAGGCATGTGCCCTGGAAGGAAGGTGCACTGCCCAGGGATGCCAAGACGTGCTTCCTAAATCAACTTGTGTGCTCCCTTAGAAATAAAGACCATCACCTTTACAAAGCTTTAGCCAGATGGAGGTTCTTTGCCAGCCCAAAGAGCATCTGCCTGGGATAAACAAACCTATTTAATTTATGACCAGGCAGTTACACAAGCACAGCCTCTGGAGCATAGATTAGTCACACGTGCTCAGTACACTACCCCTTATTTTTTGTGAGGTCAGGAGCAAATTTCCCCTTCTCTGTCAGGTTTCCATTCCAATGCTGAGCTCTTTACAAAAGGCACAATTAAAGCACAGATAAAAATGCCTGAATCTGTGAAGACAGCTAAGTATCATAGAATCATAGAATCATAGAATTAGCCGGGTTGGAAGGGACCTCAGAGATCATCTAGTCCAACCCTTGACCCACTGGAGCAGTTGCTAGACCATGGCACTGAGTGCCACATCCAGTCTTTTTTTAAATGTCTCCAGGGACGGAGAATCTACCACCTCACCGGGCAGTCCATTCCATAGCCTAATCACCCTCTCCGTGAAGAAATTCTTTCTAATATCTAATCTAAACCTCCCCTGGCGCAACTTATGACTGTGTCCTCTTGTCTTGTTGGAGGTCATCTGTGAAAAGAGTCCAGCTCCCACCTCGCTACATCCTCCTTTCAGGTAGTTGTAGACAGCAATGAGGTCTCCCCTGAGCCTCCTCTTCTTCAGGCTGAACAGCCCCAGCTCTCTCAGCCTCTCCCCATAGGGCCTGTGCTCGAGTCCCTTCACCAGCCTGGTTGCCCTCCTTTGGACTTGTTCCAGGGCCTCTACATCCTTCTTAAACTGAGGGGCCCAGAACTGGACACAGTACTCGAGGTGTGGCCTCACCAGCGCTGAGTACAGGGGAAGAATCACCTCCCTGGACCTGCTGGTGACGCTGTTTCTGATACAGGCCAGGATGCCATTGGCCTTCTTGGCCACCTGGGCACACTGCTGGCTCATGTTCAGTTTCTTGTTAATGCAGACTCCCAGGTCCCTTTCTGCCTGGCTGCTCTCCAGCCACTCTGTCCCCAGCCTGTAGCGCTGCATGGGGTTGTTGTGGCCAAAGTGCAGGACCCGGCACTTGGCCTTGTTGAACCTCATCCCGTTGGAATCGGCCCAGCTCTCCAGTCTGTCCAGGTCCCTCTGCAGAGCCCTCCTGCCTTCGAGTTGGTCTACACTTCCCCCCAGCTTGGTGTCATCTGCGAACTTGCTGATGATGGACTCAATCCCTTCGTCCAAGTCATCGATAAAGATATTAAAAAGAACTGGGCCCAACACTGATCCCTGGGGGACACCACTGGTGACCGGCCGCCAACTGGATGCAGCCCCGTTCACCACCACCCTCTGGGCCCGGCCCTCCAGCCAGTTCCTAACCCAGCACAGGGTGCTCCTGTCCAAGCTGTGGGCTGACAGCTTTTTCAGGAGAATGCTGTGGGGGACGGTGTCAAAGGCTTTGCTGAAGTCCAGGTAGACCACATCCACCGCCTTCCCCTCATCCATCAGACGGGTCACCTGATCATAAAAGGAGATCAGGTTGGTCAGGCAGGACCTGCCCTTCCTAAACCCGTGCTGGCTGGGTCTGATCCCTGGCCCATCCTGCAGGTGCTGTGTGATTGCACTGAGGATGATCTGCTCCATAACCCTGCCAGGCACTGAGGTCAGGCTGACGGGCCTGTAGTTTCCCGGGTCCTCCTTCCGGCCCTTTTTGTGGATTGGCGTGACATTCGCCAACTTCCAATCATCTGGGATGTCCCCAGTAGCACGACTTCAGAGTAGCAAATATACACCACAGCAGTACTTACTTTTAGTTTCTACTCTATTTAGTTTCTATTTCTATTTAGTTTCATTAAGGAAAACCACTTGTGTGCGATGGACACAAAGAGGTATTCCCAGGTCAACAAAATTCCAGAGAAAAATATTCAAGATTGTAGATTTACAGTACAAACCAGAGAAGCAGCTTCACTTGTCTTTGCACAATTTTCCTGTGGGGCCATTACATGTAGTGTCCCTGACCATATCCTAAGAAAAGGGTATGATTTGCACAGAGACCACAAAATCCCTCCTGGGAGGTATATTTTTCACTCCCACTTTCTCCCAGTTTTCCTAAAAGATTATTTTTTTCTTGGCCAGGTTTGGTATCTCGATTCACTATGTGGCAGTGTATTGATTTCAGCCACTCCTCTAGGCAGACATTTCCTTCTGCATCTTGATGGTATCTGTCATTCCTTTATATTGAGGGAAAACACTCACCCCTTAGCCTGAAGAATGCAATTTTAGTCTGGCCTGTGTGCTTAGATGGCTAAGCCAGTAGTAAATTACTATTTCCTTCTTGCACTCAAAGCTCAGAGAAGGGCAAAAATGGGAGTAAAGTTAATGAAGTGGACAGATCTTAAATCCCCAGAAGCACAAACTCAAACTGAGCACTTAACCTGCCACAGGGCAGGCAGAAAAATCTTTTGGGAACATTTTGGAAAGGTGAAGGGCATTCTCAGCTTTTTCACTGTTTCCAAATTCATTCAGGAGTGACCAGGGAAAATAAGTTTTTACCTTCATTTCTCCATAATGCAATGGATTCTGAACATCAACTGCCTGAATAACACTGACACCAATATCACTTCCAGTTGTCATTACTCCTTTGACTGTCACTGTAGCAACTGCCTGGTTAGAACAGGACCAGCTGAAATTTCCACTTCCACCATCAGCCTAGAACAGAGAAAGAAAATCTTTCAAATATTTTATAAAATATATGGTACTCACATTTCTCAGCTGTCAAGCCTTTGAATATCTTGCACAAAAAACACACGGAGCAGCAACGCTATGATTGAGTAAATACAAACAAAAATAACACCTCAGAACTTGGAAATAAACAAGGTGAAATAAGACATGAGAAGATTACTACCCTTCATTCATCTTAATTCCAGCTTTCTTATGCTTTCATTATGCTTTCTTTTATCCTACATGCTCACCAGTGCTATTTCACCCAAATCTCTCTCAGCTGCAGAAGCCTGATGCTTACAGCTCCCAGTGACTGACAGAGCCACCACAGCATTTCACAAATGGCACACTGGAGGGCTGGCACACAGGATTATTGTGCTTCTGAAAACTCCTACTGCTTCCCTGTTGCTGACAGCCAAAGTGCTGATTTGGGGTCTCAGAGCTGCTAATATGACTCTGAGTACCTGCTATCTTCTTTCAATGGGAATTGTTAAGGGATCTAAAGGGAAAGGAAAGGAAGGTGGGAGGCAATGAGGCAAGGAGGGGGGGAGAAAGGAAAAAAAAGGTCATCCTTCTTGGTATTACCTCCTTATTTTTACCTTGAAAATTGGCACATCTACCTGCTCCAGCAACTGCTCAGTCATGGCATGAGCATCAGACACACGTGGGAACTGCCCACTCTTGCCACAAGGATTTTGAGGGGCTGCAGAATGGACAGGCTACACTCCCACAATGGCTGTTCAAGGGAGGAGTCAGGAACTGCCAAATTTATAAGATCAGATTTATCATGCAGATTCCCATTAACAAAAAAAAAAAGACACAAAGCAACAACAACAACAAAAAAACCCAACCCATCCTCTTCCTAGAGCTGTCAGCTCTTGAAGGGCTGTTTCACAATTAGAAAAGCTTGAGTGAGTGGCAAGTGAGTGGCAAGAACAACTTACTTGATATTATGGACCAATTACTGTACTCACTGTAAGAGCACTTGGCAGCCAGGACAGGGTGATACCTGCTGCAGGTTCATATTTTATAAAGTGAAGAGCCAAAAAACATTTTGCCAACACAACCACAGTAGGTTACCAGGTGTGTAATACCAGTTACTGAAGAAACAATCATTGCAATGATGTAAAATGTATAGGTTTTAAGCATTACTGTGACCTACAAGTAATGTCTGTTGAGACAAATACTGTGCCAAATGGTTTACTGAGAAGAACATTTTTAAAGCAAGTTTTAAAAAAAACAAATAAACAAAAAAAAAAAAAAAACCAACAACAAAAACAACTAAAAATTCCCATTCCAAAATGAATTTTCAAAGTTTCATAGGATTAAAGCAAGGCTGAACATTTCTTTAACTTCCTCAGCTTTTGCACTAACTCATTCCATAATTAAAGTAAGTATGGACATGATGATAAATCTTGTCTAGAAGGACAGTGTGGAAAATAAACAAATCTAAATTATGTAGGGGCTTAGCTAATAACCTTTTCCAGAGGAAAAAAAAAATTTATATATATATCAAAAGGAAAATAATTTCTCTTCTTCCTTCCCATGAGTATGTGCACAACCTGATTACAGAAAAAGCACAGGACAAAGACAAATGTACAAATAGGTGTAACAGTGTGTGACAGTAGGAGAACCATGGGATATAGTGAGAAATGTTCACACAATGTAAAGGTTCAGAATGGTTTGTAAAGATACTTTCAATTAAAGCAAGGTAATGAGCAGAAAACATAAAACTGAAATACCTAGTTCTTAATAATTCTGTGTTCTTAATAATCACCACACAAACCAGTCATCTGTCTCTGTACCAGTCAGTTTGCACTCAGGAAAGGGTAAACCAGCTTCTACTCCAGTCCAATGATCCACAGCCTGGTAGCTGAACTCCACTGTTACCAGTTATGGTGATGCCCTCACTAAAAAAATAGAGTCTCCATCTACTTCACAAATATGTCACAATATGTGAAGTTTTGTACCTAATGCATGAAAGGAAGATTTTTGTTTGTTTGTTTTTTGCCTTTATTTGCAACAGAAGCCATCTTATTAGTAAAAATAGGAAGAAAGCATCCAACAAAAAACAGACAGCTGACAAATTAAAACTTAAAAGTCATTCTCATACCATCTGGAAGGAGTTAAGCTATAAACAGAATTTGGCTAGATCAAAAAATCCCTTTGCACTTATTTTTAGAAACAACATATTCACCAAATTAAAACAGTCTGACTCAAAAACTATGGAGTAGGAGGCAAACACTAACCTACAGGCAGGACCAACAGTCAGTCTGTGTGCTATTGTAAACAACTGCCACTATTATTGAATGGGCAGACTGAGAAATTGTTCTCAATTTCAGTAAGTGTAAACGAATTCAAATGTTGGGGGAAAAAAAGTTTTATGGACTTAATGCAAAAAAACACAGTAAAGTGATGCAGATAATTGGAGTAACATAGGAATGTTCTCTAGTGAGATGTGTGATAATATATGTAAGATGAGGTGAGACAAGAACAGAACTGTAAAAGAAGTGACAAACAGAAAACCACATTTACTTTCCCTTATTGAGAAAACTCTAGCAGAAGTTATGATCAAGTACTGAAAATGCATATTAGTATTAAGAATTTTTACCACACTCTGCTGGTGTGGTTGGATATAGAATAAACCAAACCCACAGAATTTAAAAGTAGGAATCATAGTGCTAGACTCAATGGCATTACCTCCAGATTTACACTAGAGAATGCAATTTTATCCCTAGAAGACTGATTTGTTTACTTCAGTCACCATGTGTCTTGCTGCCTCTTTCTGTGTGCTCTTTACTTGAAGACAAACCCAAAACTCAGCACTACTTCATGCTAAAAGAAGAGGTTGGAATTGTGCATAAAACACCTGAAACCAAGCTCTGGGTATCACTGTACTGGGACAAGAGTCCAGGCTGGGGAAACACAAGGTTGTTGGGGTTGTTCAGCCTGGAGAAGAGGAGGCTCCCAGGTGAGCTCAGAGCAACCTTCCAATATCTGAAGGGGCTACAAGAAAGCTGGAAAGGAATTATTTACAAAGCCATAGAGTGACAGGACAGGGGGCAATGGCCTTAAACTGGAAGAAGAGAGATTTAGGTTAGACATTGAGAAGAAATTCTTCTGGCTCAGGTTGCAAAGGAAAGTTGTGGCTGCCCAATCCCTGGCAGTGTCTCAGCCCAGGTTGGATGGGGCTTGGAGCACCCTGGGCTGGTGGGAGGTGTCCCTGCACATGGCAGGGGGCTTGGAACTGGATGAGCTTTAAGGTCCCCTCCATCACAAACCATTCTATGATAATATTCTTTTCTCCAGTGGATACTGGAAGACAAGCAGTTTGCCTCATAAAGTGTAGGATGGACAGGCAGCATGGGAGCAAAGAAACACCTGAAATGTAAGAAAAAGGTCCCTTTAGAAGGGCACACTGTAAATGAACCTGTGGCCTTTGCTTCCCAGTAACTTTTTATTAGAAGCATGAGCTGTGCAGGGAGTGAAGGGCCCTGATGCTGACAGGGCACTGCTCAGGGTCGTGCCCCTGGGCAGTCCCTGCACACTCCACTTCCTGCTGCCACACTTCCATCCCTCTATAGTCAACGGGAACCTTTGATTCTTGCTGTGAAGTTTTGTACCCAAGATGTTTTCTGTAATTCCAAACCACTCTGTGCACGCATGTGTGAGGAAGAAAGGAAGTGAATGAGACACAAAATTCAGCAGGGACTTTTATCTTTGTTGGTTTCTTGAATGTTTTTTTTAAACTTCACTTAAATTCCTGCAACTAACATTTAACAAAATTCCCCCAAACAATGTCTGGGGTATCACCCTGCCTGAAATATCCCAAGCCGACTTGAAAGTATCCAAGTATCTGAAGTATCCAAAGTGGTTACAGGCCTTGTTGCATCTGCTTCCTGCATTAAGAGACATCTTTGCCATACCTGTATTGTGTACTGGTAGACTCCTGCTTTTGGCTGCCATGGAAATGTCAAAATGCTGGGTGAAAGAACTATGGGAACATGTATTTCTACATCTTGCTGGTTTCGCACTGGAACTGGTAATGTATGAACACCTCCATCCTACAAAAAGCAACAGCATAGTATTATAAATGGCACCAGAGTGCTTCCTAAAAATAATTCTTAATCTTTATAACTAAACAAGAGGCTGAAAACATCTAAGAGAGGAAGGAAAGCAACTGTTTAGGGTCACTTATGACCAGTGTTACTTGTCAGCAAGTAGTCAGCTTGTGGCAGCAAAGTGTGCAATTGTATTATCTGAGTAGCATTACTAAGGAGAAAGAGTGCCCATGCTCATTTCAAAGGCAAACAGCAGCAGGAAATACATGCTGGCCCTGCTACCTAGTTTTTGAGACCTTGTCTGCAGAACTAATTCAGCAGCTCCCCACTTACTCTTACTAGCTGCTCATTCCACTCATGGTAGGTGAAGACAGAACTCAGCTTAATGACCCATTCCTTGAGCCAGCCACAAGCATTGGCTGTGCAGCTCAGCTGCAGCTGTAATGCTGTAACCCTCTGGCACAATAACTACAATTCTGAAGGAAAGAAAAACCTTAACAGCTCTCAGTAGACCTCATTTCATTCAAGAGTACCTGTCTGACACAGAGAGTGAGCATGGCTTATCTTACAGCAGGATCTACTAAATCCTACTCAAAGAATTACTAAAACATGAACAACCCACAGCAAATAGGTTGACGTGTTGAATTTTTCCAAGTTTCAAGCAAAAGCTTTCACACCACGTGCCCTTGTTAGCCATACATTCAGCAGCCTGCCCAACTAGCAGAAAGTTAATGGATATTAATTTGAAGGAATTTGCAGGCTGATACATTTGGCAGATTTTCATTCCAGCATTTAACGTCACTTACCAAATGACAGAAAACTTTCCAAATGTAACTGAATGCAGAACAAGGCCAGGGTATGACACTGATGATCCTACCACAATAAATTATAAAATTCACTCAGAGAATGTGAGAGGAGCTCTGCACCAGCACAAGGATACAACATGTGCCTACATAAGTTATCTGCCATGAGAAAACAAATCAGTGCCACGCACAGGTGCTTGCCACAAACTCAGAAACAAAACCAAACAATCTTTATTTAAGCAAATCCTCTGTTGACTTGACAGTTTTGCTGAATAAAAGGTTCTTAATCTGTTCTTAATCTGTTTAAACAAAGACTGCTTAGAACCATGCAGTTCTTAGGTTACCTTTTACTATGTCACTACTTTGTCACTACTGAACAAGTAGAGTTATTAGAACAACATACCTGATCTACCACTGATGTCAGTGCAGCATCAATAATGGTCTGACCCTTCTTTCTTGCTCTCACATAATAATATGATCCATTCAGAGATGACTTCAACACCTCAAAATATTCTTTGGACAGCTTTGTATTAATTCTGATATTCTAAAAGCAGAACATTAAATAGGTATTGCCACAGGTAACTGACATTGATACTGTAAAGACAGCCATAAACATGTTAGTGACAAATCAATGAAAAAACAATTGTTTAATAACATAGTCCAAAGAAACTTATCTGAAAATGAGCAAGAATTTTTCATTATGAAAGTTTCATTCTTTGAAGAATTCTGTATCTTTTAGGCACTGCATGAACACCACAGAAAATACTTTTTAAAATTAAAAGCCACATGCAATTCAGCATGAAAAGAAACAATATTTAGACCAATAAGTATTTTATAATAACTCATATTTTATAATAGTTCTTTACTTCTACCATTCTTAAACACAAAAGGGGAAGAACATGCAAACATACTGCCCTGACAGCACACTTCTTCCTAGATCCAGCTGAAACTGAGAGCTAAATCTCAGGAAGCAAATAGTGCAAATTGAATAACCTTCACAGAAACTGGATATTCTGTAAAACAACTATTTAATAAGATCTTCCTCCTTGCAAATAAACTATACTTTTATTCTTTATTTCTTTCAGGAAAAAATGTGTATTTGGTACCTCGTGCCTCTTACTTAACTCCCAAAGAGTGAAGTGTTTTCATGCTAGCTCATCATCTAAACTTTTCCCAAGACCAACTGGAAGGAAACAGGTAGCTCCCCAAGCACTGTTACACAACCCCACCTGACACCCCACTCTTTAACAGGAAAGACTGTCCCTAGACATGACAATCCCATGCTTGGGGGACTGATGAGCTAAAGTACAGTATTAGTACTGTTCTCCAGCAGTTACAACAGTTTGCAATTTCCAGTGCAAAGCCCATGCTACATGTTTGAAGTTCATTGACCAAATGGACTTCAGACTTGCAGCTTTTTCTATAGCACTTAGTGTCCAGTGGGCACTCAATGAGTCTCTCAGAATTCTTTATTAAAAAAAATACAAAAACAACCAACAAAACAAAGAGGAAAAAGGAAAAACCAACATGCTTTGAGATGTCGTAACACTGTAAATAAGAAACTGCTCAAATAATATCAAAGACAGACAGGATTTAGGAGACAGACAATCAGAAGTATAACAATATTTCAACTTACATCAGACAAATACACCTTATTGCTTGATTTATCATACACTTCGACTGTAATTTCATAAAGTCTGCCTGTTTCTAGGACCCATCTGTCACCTGGATGAACTGCAAATCCTACAAAACAGGAAATATTCAACAGCACAAATCAAAGGCCTTTTTATGGAATGAAAATAAGCACTTTGCTTCTGGTGCCCACATTCTGAAGATGCACATTCATTGTTTTAAGCTTTAAGCTGCTCAACACAGAGATGACAGAAAATAAATAGATATTTACTACTAAACCAATTTCAAGTTGAGCCACTTCTATGAATAAAATTTCTTATGAACAGTACTACAAAGAAATGGAAGCATGTATATATGCACAGAAAAACACCACCATGAAAACAAGGCAAGCAATTATATTAAGCAGTGAGGAAAATTGCAGCCAGTACCAACCTAAATAGCCAGGATTTACAACATAGATAGTGCTGTTTGGTAGCCTGGAAACCCCCTGCATGCGGATACCTGGAGTCTCAGTAAAGGAAAAGAGAAGTTTTGACTAAAGTCAAGTAAAGACAAGCTTGTTCCTGGGGCTCCTTGTGCCTCTTTGGATATTTAAAGCTAATTGTACACTGAAAATATGTGTTGTCTCCACTACCCTGAAAGACAGTGAGCAATTTAGAGAGATCCCACTAGAGAATGTAGTACTTTAAATTGAAAAATTAAATAAAGCCCCATCACATTTCCACAGTGACTGAGGGGAGCAGACATGATTTAATCGATCTTCTGCCAACCTCATTTCTTAGAACATTTCAAGGCATCAGGCAGCTCTCTGGAGACTCAATTCACAGCAGTGCTGTTTTCTATGGCTCTGCCAGGTGCTTCAGATTTTCAAGACTATTAGTGCAAGTGTGGATAATTTTATCTTTTTTTGTGCTGCAAAGGGTGGAAAGTTTGTCTCCTGCCACAAAGATGTGGCTGAAAAACATCACCTAGGAAGGATACTCTTGTGCCCAAGGATGAGGTTAGTCTGTCCCAGATGCAATGCAGTTACAACTGAAGTCTCCTGGTCCAGCTTGGCAACTGGCCATGATGGATCTCCCTCAGGAGCAGGGAGGTTGTTCTGCAGCTGCAGTTCATACTGATCAGATGGCATCATCAATTCTGTACAGAAAAGGGAGAGAAAAAAAATGGAAAAAAAAAAAAAAAGAAACAATTAAACCCAACCTGTCAGTGTCTGGATGCTGCTAATTATTGCTGATTATTTTCTACTGATGCCTAGTGCACCCATTAAATCAGGATTCTTAAGGTCTTCTAGAAATGGCATTTCTAAGATTAATATCAACAGACACACACACAATGAGCTTCTTGACTAATTTCTTCCAATTTGCAATTTCCAAGTATTTTCATCCCACTGCCTAGACCTAATTAATTTTTAGCTTCAAAAGTGGACAAATTACTTTCTATAAGTTACTGATTTTCTCCCACTCCATTCTGCATTACCAGCTGAGGTAGTGAACCTGGTTTGCCAGACCAGGAAAAAAAAAATAAAAAAAAAAAAAGATTTCCAGAATAAGCTCCTTGTAAGTCACAAAAGGAATTACTTCCACTTACTTCTACACTTTATATTGACATCAAGCCAGCTAACCCACACTTGTAGAGTGGAGCAAATGTCAAGAAAATATTTTGCCAAGAAAATATTTTCTGTTAGAAAAGTTACTAATCTAAATTTAACTAAAAGGGTCCAGTACAGTTCCTCAGTCCATGTGAAATAAATGACCGTGTTAGTTCCTATTCTAAATTACCCTTAGCTCCAGATCCATGACAAATCTGCAAGACTATAGCCTTTACAGATCCAACTTTTTTGAGAGAGAAAAACTAAATAGCTGTTTCATCATCTGGTTTGGGAAAACAGAATATTAACATAGTACTTGAAACACAATTAAAATGTTCTCTGCAGTTAAAAATTCACACAAAGTATAGAAAGAAACCCAAACAAAAAACCCAAGACCAACCTGTAATCTTCCCTTGCCTCATTTTCTGAACTCTGTACTGAATTGATGTTCCTACCAGAAGATAAATGTCATATGCTGGATTTAAAAGGATGTTCTCCAGAATAAGCAATCTGACCTCTGCAGGTTGTACATGCTATTGATTGAGGGGAAGAAAACAACCACATTTAAAGCAGTTTCTTTGAAACACACCATGCAGAAATAACCTATAATGTACAAGTGAAAAATACTACTTGCTGTAATTGCCTATTTATTATAATCTCAATTTTTGTCACAACAGGGAAATGCAAAGGACAATGAATTGTGGAGATATGCTCTGTGTATGGATTTTTTTAAAAAGTCCATATGGACACCATCTTTGTTCAGTGTTCTGGAGAATGAAAAAAAAAAAAATTCAGAAGGATCCACAGTGACTACTCAGACATATAGAAATTAATTTTCCCTGCTGTAGTACACAGTACTTCCATACAACGTATCCTTTAGGATTTCACTGAGGAATCTGTATGAAACTCATTGGTCTATTAAATTAGGAATAGAGCAAATAATTGTTTAAATTCTACTACAGTTGTTCAAGAGATATTCACCTAAAATGTGTAGTCTGGAAGCAGTAAAAGATTTAAAGGAACTACCAAGCAGAAAGCCATGGAAAATTGCAAACAGAACAATATTACTTACAGTATCACCTCAAAACTAATTCAGAAAAATATTAAACCAGAAAGCTGGAAGCATTCCAGATAGAAAAGTCAGAGGGATACAATGTGGAGTAACTAACATTCAGCACATCTATCAAAGTGAGAACTGCAGCAGGAGTACAATTCTTAACATGCACTGTGGTTTGTGCCACATTATTATTACATACATTTAGACAATACTTTCATAGTATGCTTTTTACAGGTATGCTTTAAGCAAAAAACATTAATTACAACATGTAGTAATACAAACCTTCAAAACCAGACTGCAGATAATAGATGAACTCCAGAAAAACCCTACCACTTTATGCAAGGCTTTTTTTATGGTGCAGTATTAAGCTGATACCAGCACAATGCCAAGCATTATCACTCTAAGTGATAACCTATAGAAACCCCTGTCAAGTGTTTTTATATTCTATTAGGAGAAAGAAACAATTATGTTACCAGAGTTAAATAAAAAAACTCAGTCACTAAAAGAAAAAAAGAACCATATGGATCTAAGATAACAGCTGGGGAGGCCATCAGCACTGCAGAACAACACCCTTGTAGCACTGACACTGTGATCCCAAAGCCCTTCCTTGGAGACCAGAACCTAATGAGGTAGAATACCAGAGTATTCTTATGACAACAGGAAATAAAGGTATATCCAATACAGCATTTTTTCTTCTAGCTGCTTTTTTTTCTGGAAAAAATACCTAAAATGTTCTTGTTGGTTATTTTTTCAAAAGCTAAAGGGCCAATGCCCTATCCAGCATGATTCCAGTTACAGATTTATAATATGAATGTCTATGAGGAATAATAAAATTGTACATAAATATTTGAAGTGTATTTCTCTGCCACAGGGTCTTTTTCCAGAGAGACAGGTTTAGAAATGACCTCTGGCACATGCACCATGCTGGGTTAAGGTAAGAGCACCAAACTCCAAGCCTTTCAGGGTGATCAAGAGCAGCACTGCCAACTTTTTTATAAAGGCTACAGACACAATCCAGCCAGAGATGTAGCACTACAACCCACAGTGGGAACAATACAGCAGGGCAAACTTACAGTACTCCTGTAACATGAGATTATAAGACTAAATAACAAAATAAAATAAAATTTAAAAAAAAATAAATTGCAAGTTTCTTACCTTATAGACACTTTCCTGGATTCTTGCCTTTAATTTAGAACTGCCTGTTTTCATTCCAGACACCAAAATGGTATCTCCTTGCTTGGCAAATTTTTCCATCTCTGATATATAGGAAGGTGGAATATAAGTGGATTCTGAGAACTTGAGTATACTGAAAAGTGAACCAAAAAGTGAAAAGAAAATTGTTAACCAATCTTTGTAAACCCACAGAGAAGGAACACCAGCATCAATTTCTAGCTATTTCCATTTTTAAGGCAAATTTAAGTTGTCTGCCTGGGACCACAGATACAAATTTTACCCATTCTTCAAGATATCTGCAGCTAGTTTCTGTGACTGATAAAAATTTGTTTGAAGCTTGTTTGTGGGCTTTCAAGAGATATCAGAAGGCTGCACATGTTGTCTATACTGACCCCTCCAGTTTTTACAGTAGGTGGACTGAAAAACCTCTTTAGATTATTATGGAACAATGCATGTGAAAGGCCCAAACCTTAAGTTTGTGAAAGCAATAGCTTATCAAACCAGAGCATACCTTTGACCTGGATGAAGAAGCTAAGATGCATCATGTTTTAAAGGTTTCACATGAACTGTCTGGCTTCATATGCACTGTCACAGTAAACTCAGTAAGGTCATATTGAGAAGTTATGAATATAAACATATTAAAATTAACATATTTGTAACCTTATCTTTTCTTTTGAAAAGCTGTAACACCATTGGAACATTTTTTTTATCTCAGCTGTGCTAACAGTAGTGCACATAGCAGTATTAGTTTGGTTTAAATGACATCTCCAGCACATACTTATCCTGAAACTGAGCAATTGGCACACTGGCTCTCCCTTTAGACATGGGTGTAGCAGGAACCGAACGTCGTCGAGAGCAGGAGCTCAGTACCAAAACCAGAGACAGGAGCTATAGGTGATCTTGGTTAGTAGCAAGGACTAACTGCGACCAGCCTAGCACCGATCCTGCTCAGGAATGAGCTGCCTGGCTACACCCAGCCTCACCTTTTATTGGCTCTAGGTCTTGAGCATGCCCAGTGGGGCCAGCCCTAACTGGGCACAGGTGAGACTGAGCACCAGCTTGGCTCATTACCTGGCAACTCCTGGCACCTGTTTCCTACACATGGGCCACACACTCATAACTGCAGCTTCAAGAGTATTTTGGGCTTAAAAGGCTTTCCTAGGGAATGCTGAGTGCTTGCTTCTCTGAGGCTGTAAGACTGAGAGTTTGTGTTTACCCAGTAATAGAGAGTCATGTTTGCTACATCTACCCTGTTTCCAAGGTATTTGGAATACAGGTTTGAGGACAGAGGTTACCTGTTCACCATTCTGCTCTCTCCAAGAACTGGTTTCCCCACATGCTATTGGCAGAATCACCCTATGAATAAAGCCAGGTACTTCAAATGAAAGTACACTTTCCTGAATTTTGTCTGCAACCCACCTACATTTTCCTGGAGCCTGTTTTCTGAAGTAACTGAAGCCTCTGGAGTACAAGTTTGAATCTCCTTTATCTTACAAGCTTACTGTATGTTAGGGAAGTTCTGACTAAAGATGTACTCAAGGAGTACCTGTAAAATGTTTTGTGAGAAAAATCCATGTATCATGTGTTTGCAGTTCTTCATGTACAACAAAGAAGTATCTGTGCTGCCAACATTCATGTTGAACAAAGTTGAGGTTCACTGTGGCACTGAATGTGAACAATACTGCTAAATAACAGGGTCCTGGTGTGCTGACACTGGCTGCTGTCAGTGCAAAGATAAAGCTCCTGAAGTTCAACTTCAAAAGTACCCCATACAAGTTACTGCTGATAAATGCTCAATTCTGGTTGCTTTAATGTGGATGGAAACTCAAATGACTGCTTGAAGCCACTGAAGAGCAGAGCAATGAAGTCACCACCATAAAAATATGGTGCACACAATAACAAAAAAACCAAAAAACACAACTCCAAGCCAGGCCAAAGATTGTCTGGTAACAAACATAGGAGAAAAAAAGTAATCATACAGCCTGGATTCAGTTTTTATCCCTGCCACACATGATGTGAAGTCTGGGTATTTTCTGAAGTCTAGGGAAGTACTCCACCTGCACTAAACAGAGGGAATATTTCCCTATTACATAGGAATGCTGAAAAACACTTAGCTATTAGTGAGTTGGAATCACCTTAAAGACCTTTGGATAGAAGTCTGCACAAAATGCAGCACTCTTAAGCTCCAGGCAGCTTGTTGAGTCTATACAGATGATGAACCAAGCACCATGGCTTATTTAGCAAGCATGTGCCCTCCATTCATGACAACATATTGAATAACTCCAATGAATGATGTCACTGAGACTTATGAGCTGTATCTAGCTTACAAGCAGCCACTCAGTCCATTCCAATTTAAGGTTTAGCTACTTTGAAAGCTATTTCAACAACAGAGCTAGAGCTAGCTGACTAGAACCTGAAACTCTTCAAGCTGGAAGAGCTCTTGTCTGCAATAGAAAAGGTTTTTCCTTTAAAAGCAAACAAAAACCAACGAAACACAGACACACACAAAAAAAAAAAAAAAACCCCACAAAACAAAAAACCAAACTAAAACATTTTTGCTGAAATCCCAACAGACCTAAAGGTAACTTTTTCCTTTGCACAAGATGTTTCAGGAAGACCGACTGCATCTATTTGTTTCTTGTTGGACAAGAGCTACCTGAGCTGCTGATTAACACTATAACTTTTTTAATTAAATGGATATAAGAGTGCCCAGGCAGCTGAATACACACTTACAAAACACATCCCTGAAAAAACTGACCATAAACATTATTTCAGACACTGGATCAGTAAACTGCCTAGATGTGGGGAACTATTTAAACATAAACTAAACAGACATGAGACTTTTGAGAACAAAGTAAATGAACCTACCGTAATGCCATGTGGGCATCTGAGAAGCCATCAGCCTCTGTGTCTTTTACTATTGTCCAGTCAAAGACTAATCCTGCCAATGTGCTGAAAGTGTTTCCTGAAAAATCAAACAATCAAATTAAAAAAATAAACAACAAGTATAGAGCCTTCCTAAAACAAACATTGAGTTTTTCCCTAGGAAATTTATCTTACCCCTAAAAACAGGGATTTTAAACAAAATACCTATTTTACTTTACTTGCTTTGGAGAATTCAAGATATTTAACTGGCTTTTCTTCTGACAGTTTGCTGTCCCATATGCTGCTTTATGTTTTTCACAAAGTCCATTGGATAGGTGCAGGTGTCACCACCCATCTCCTTCCCCCTTTAACCACAAAACCCTCATTATTTCTTAGATACAAGCAGGACATCAAGAAAACCTGCTAAATCTTTCATTTTTAAAGGAAGAGTAATGAGCTGAAACTGTAGAACACCTTCTGATTTTCAAGATAAGTCTTGCTCTGAATTGCAATGTCCACTGGGCACATATAAATCTGGAACTACAGTATTGACTACATTTATTTTTACTACATTTTATTTTACTAGATTTTCGTTTGTGTTCTATACTTTGACATTCATATCTATGTTAATGAAGTAAGAATCAAAGCATATTTATTTTCATATCTTTATGCTTATAGGTTTATGACATTCTTAACCCACAAAAATACTTTAAGACAACACAATGCACAGCCTATGTTACTTCTCCCATTTCTATACAGCTTAGAATCACAGAATTTTCAGGGTTGGAAGGAACCTTTAAGATCATCCAGTTCCTTCCCACTGCCATGGGCAGGGACACCTCCCACCAGATCAGGTTGCTCAGAGCCCCATCCAGCTTGGCCTTAAAAACTTCCAGGGATGGATGGGGCTTCTACCACCTCTCTGGGCAACCTGTGCCAGTGTCTCACCACCCTCATGGGGAAATTCTTCCTAACTTCCTATCTAAATCTCCCTTCCTCCAGTTTAAACCCATTCTCACATGTCCTATCACTTCCTGGCATCCTAGGAAGTCCCTCACCAGCTTTCTTGTAGCCCCTTCAGATACTGGAAGGCTGCAATAGGGTCTCCTTGTAAAAAGGGGTTCCAGAAACTGGACACAGGACTCCAGGTGGGGAATATCTCCAGCTTGCTGCAGATAGATCCAAATACCAAATAAACAGGACTTTAAACACAAAACTCTAAACACCCCAGACAATAGAATTGAAATTGATTAGAGACCGGATTACTTAACATGCATTCAGACATTCAAGTCTATCTTTATTTACAGTACAGCACTCTTGTTTTGTTCCAAATGAAGAGAGAGACATGTATGAGGAACCAAAAAACAAACAAACAAACAAAAAAGCACTGATCCATCCTTCATCCTTGCAGCCTCTGATCTATGACTGGGCCTGAATGTCCCTGCTCCTGCTGGGGTCCCTCACGAGGGAGGCAAGGTCAGGTCACCAGAGACAGCAATCAAAAGAAGCATTGCCAACGGGGAAGCTGAGGCTGCCCCATCCCTGGCAGTGTCTCAGCCCAGGTTGGATGGGGCTTGGAGCACCCTGGGCTGTGGGAGGTGTCCCTTCACATGCAGAGGGTTGGAACTGGGTGATCTCTAAGGTCTCTTCCAACTTAAACTATTCTATGATTTTATGATCACAGGTATTCCCTGGGCCTGTAGGATTTCCCTCGTCCCAGCCAGGATCAGCTCTCCCTGCAGCAGAGGGCAGTGGCTGTCTCCAGGTTCAGCCTGTCAGAGGCAGCTCCCAGGAGGCAGACAGGTAAGGCAGAATTTGTCCTGAACTATATTGTGTCCTTGTCCTTCCCTGCAGGGTCACACAGCTGTCACAGGAGCTGTAGACCAGCTGTAACATTACCCTCCCAGGCTCCTCAGATGTCTAGGCAGGCAGTGACTTGAGCTCCTGCTCTAGCTGTAAGCAAACCCAGAGCTGCTCCTCTGTGATGATGCAGCAGAAAATCAGCTCTCTCTGGAAGGCTGGAGGGACCCCAAGTGAAAGAGGAGAGCTGCCTTGATGAGCTCTGCTCTATTGCCAGAGTAGGAAGCCACTGGTTCTTGCAGACACATAGCCACAGAAATGCAAACTCTCATCTTTAAGCTCTTCTCTTATTTAACTCACCTCTAGTTAAGTCATAATAAAATAATTTGAGCAAGTTCAACAGATAAAACAATATACAGTAGGACTTTTTTTTTCCTCTCAACATTCCATACTTAATTTGGCCAAAGATCTCTATGATCATCTTTCTTGCAGTATTAACCTTTGAAAAGTAGTGTTTGGGGACTGAGTTTATATTTGGACTGGCTTATTGAAATCATGTATCAAAAGGAATCCACATTAATGTAATTGATGAAAAAAAAACCAAATAGCTTACAAAAAAATATATGGACAACACATACACGGAAGAGAATAAGGAAAGAAATTATTCTTGAAGATTTACCAATACTCACAGGAGGAGGATCATTAATATTAATGAACACTCTGACCCATATCAGATGGTATCATCACCATCAGCCCAAAACAACTCACACTTGTACATCCCTAGGGCCTATTCCACAACTTTACATATCAGAGAAGTCTACTTTACTGCAGCACGTGTCCATACAACAGGTGACACCAGGCATCTACTCTTTTCTTACATAGGCCACACTTTAATCCTTTACACCTGTTCTTTGTGAAAGTTTTCAGCAAACCTGAACAGATTTTTCACAAGATTCACTGAACTGGATAATTATTTAATATTGGCTTTTTTCATCTTCTTACTAATAAAAAGGAAAAAAAAAACAAACTAGTGTTCAGAAGTCCCATGTTTAATTCTTTGACATTTCCTGAACAATTATGTCCTTTAATTAACATGCCACTGCTCTTGATTATGTTTAACTATGCCAAGAAAGAGTACAGTACGTCCAAATGTGTCCTCAGGATGGGTACCAAGGTTATTTCGAGTGTATCCCAATCCCCTAAACTGTACAATCTAAGTTTATTCCTACGACTTCCAACCAACATCTTGTTTCAGCCATGCAGATTAAATGTTCTTTGTAGGTTTTGAGCCACTGCTCCTACTCCAGGAGTCTAACTTGGGCGGCTGCCAAGGCAAATGTGTCCACTGAGCATGCTTGAGAGTCTGCAGAAATGCCAAGCCAAGAATCAGGTATGACACACAGGAGAAGAAAATGAAAATTACTTTTCATTAACATATTCCCATATATATGGCATTCATGGCTTACAAACCAACCAATGTAGGATGGGCTCATTAACTACTCAAAACAAACAATTCAACCTTTTATAGCTGCTTTACATATAATTTCCTTTCAACCCTGTGGCTTTCCTAAAGCTCATTGTGTGAGTGTTGATGTATGCACAAGAATCAATTGCTGAAACTAAAGAATGAAATATTTCCAGCATCATGGTTCCTTTTCTGATGCTACAGACAGTATGAAAAGCAGAAGTTTTCTGCTCCTGTTTAATAACTGTGCATTCAGTACTAATGCACTGATTTTTACAAATCTCCCCAAAGTGTTTTTACAATAACTAAGACATATTAAGTCAAAAAGGTCTTCAACATCAGCTCTGAACATCATGTGAGGTGCTTGATAGCCCTCAGATAAAATGTCCTTTTGCAAAACTCTTTAGACTACCTCAGCTCAAAAGAAAAAAAAAAACAAACAAAAAAAAACCCACAAAAGCAAGCAGCAAACATTACTTCACATTCCTGTGCAGCCTTGCTCAACCTCCTTAAATCCTGACTGCACATTTCAACAGGACCTGGAGGCAGAACTCCTATGAGCTGACACTTTTCTTTTAATTATTGTAGATCCTGATTTTTTTTAAAAAAAACTTAGCTCTAGAGTTAGGTTTCCTGGAAAAATAAGGAAAGAAGACATTGGAAATCAAGCAGTGTTTGATTTTCCTATTCAGGCAGTAAGCAGATTTTACACTTAAAAACAATAGATTCCTGAATTTATTAGACAGAGAACTCCCTGTAAATTACTCAGCTTGGCTTCAAACTTTCAGTTGTGTCACAAATAAAACCACTGCACGTATCAGACAATTAAGAGGTTCAACATTTATTTTATCTTCATCTAGTAAATCTCTTACCTTCAGAATCCAAGGCCAGAATTTTTAGCTCCAGTGGTGAATCTTCAAGATACAGTTCTCTGGTCGTGGACACTATTTGGATGTCATGAATTATATCAACTATAGCATCACAACGAAGCACTTGTCCAGTCACTTGAAGAGATGTCAGAAAGAGCATGTGAAATCAGCAACACTGGATGTGCTCAACAACAGCACCAACAAGACAAAATACAACTCAGGTTTAGCCAGTGCCATCAGGCACTGAAGGAACTGAAACTGGGTCATGACCTTAAAGTAAGAAACTGTTGTTGAGATGATGATTGTGGCTCAACAAGCGAGAACAATAGTTCCCTTCCCCACTGAACTTCAGAATAAATCTTTAGAAATTGTGATTTCCATCTGGTCAAACACAGACATTTTTTCTGAGCACATATAAGGAGTTTCTACAATGCAAATGACAGACATGCCTCATGACCTAGAGAACTTAATTCCTTTTACCCACAGACAATAAATGCCTATATACCTCCTCGCTGCAAGATATTTAATTGACCGTCTGTTTTTGCCTGTCATTAAAAAAACCAACCAGGTATCACGTATAAAAGACACAAAGACAATTCCTAGCTTTCTAAATGCAAAACATGTGAATCTACAATAAGTAGCTGCTGAAAATTATTTTCAGCCACCCTTAAAAAAAGATATAATTTAAAAAATGAAAATAAAAATTATTAAAATAAAAAATACTGAATCTTTTAAAAAATTATTCATTTTCTCTGGTGTATAATTAATACCATTACCACTTATTTTAACAAACAGAACTTAAAAACTATGCCCAAGCAAAGTCTAAAATTACTACGCATATGCACGGAAATGTCTTGCTTTGTGTACTTTTAAATACTTTGTTTCTGAAGAATGCCAGGATGCCCATAAACAAGTAGTGGTGTGCTTACAAAAGTTAAAACTTACTTATATCCTCAGCAAAAATGATACTTGTCAGCCGTGTGGGCTGTGCAGAGCGTGCCTGGACAACAGCCCTCTGGGAGCACTGGCGCTCATCCTGCTCTGCTGGCTCGATGCTGGCAACCTCTGGCCTGCTGGAGGACCTACAAGATTATTTGGTTGCGTCAGTAAGATGTAGGTTACTGCTGGACAGAAATCAAAGGTCTGGTTTAAAAGCCACCAAGATAATTTACATGAGACACTACATGGTCGTGACCTGACTTTTATGAGGGTTGGACTGGAACAGCTCCTCCAGGACTTCAGCAGAGGTGCTGAGGTGGGAAGAGCAGAGCCCACCAGAGCCCAGCAGACAAACCCAGTATTCTCTCTGTCCTGGCATGGTCACTGCTGAATGCAAATGGGGCAGTTCAGAGCTATACCCTGCTACTTCAAGTTACAAAGCCCTTGGCCTATTAGTTTAGAGGTGCATAGGAAGAAAAAACACATAGAGAATACTGAAGAAGAAGGTAAACTAATTTTAGCTAAAGCTCTATTCACCACTTGTAATTGCATTTTCATAACAGGTTTGAAGCAAAAGTTCTGAAAAGAATGGGAGTTTTCCCTGATGACAGAACACTACAATATGCTTGCTGCAACACAGACTCTGAACAAGTAAGAAACAACATTTTTTAATCAAGAAATTCGGAGGGGGGGGAAAAAAAAGGATTAAATCTGTCTAGCTGAAGTATGTAAAACTGCGTAAACCATGCAAAGTTGTATCATTATCTTTGGTGAAATGTAAGCCTGCATGGAATTCTGACCTAAAATTGGTGCAACTGTTTCTTCCTGCTCCAACTGGTATAGTTTTTCTAAAAACAACTGCTCCAAAAAGGAAGGAGGAAGGAAGGAGCTTGTGAGAAGCTCACCATGGTCATGGAGCCCAAATCTCACTTCCTGGTGACAAAAATGTCAAGATGATTTAAAAAAAAAAAAAAAAGTTTGAGTATGTACAGTGCTCAAAGCACCTGATAATCAGTCAAGTGTTTGAAAGCCCATGGCTGTTTGCTCAGGGATCCTGAGACAAAGCTGTCTCACAAAGGTTCTTTAGAGGATTAAAACAATGAAAGAAAGCACTGAGGACAAAGCTGCTGGGGAATTGCCTCTGCCAGATGGTGAAAGCAGTTCTTATGAAAGCATTTTGGTAGCTGGTAAATGCAGCCTAAACCTGGTAAAAATGCTGAAGCTGGACTGGAATAGACTTATTCTGGAGGATATCAAAAAATGCCTGCCTGAGATAAGTGGGAAAAATCTCTTAACTCAGCAAGGAGCTGGAGGGGAATTTCAAACAATAAGCACTACCATACCTGCCCTTGCCCTTCTCCCCAAACTTATGTTTTACCTACTTTCATTACTGGCAGAACCAGAACAGGGAAGAAAAAAAATTGTTGTAAATTAAAATTGTATTAATTAAAAAAAAATAACATATCACAACATGTCCAGTAATCTTAGAGTTAACAGTTGCAGTCCAGGTGAACATGGACCAACCTGGCTGTCAAACTGCAAATCCTGTTTTCAACCTTAAGTAATGAAAAGCAGCATTCTGAAAACAAAGCCAACCATGCAAGACACCAAGACCCCTTTGGTCTGAAGCAGTCCATCAGACAGTGAAGGCTGCATTTCTCACAGAAAGTTGACATGAAACAAAAATACTCTTGTGTCAGCTCTCTGGCTCCCTACATGCAAGTCTGGATTTTATCATACTGTACTGTCCAAACACTGAGGCCCCCAAACCTTGCAATACAAGGGGGAAAAAGCCCCAGTCCTAGCATTTTTACTTCTGTGTTCTAGAGGCAGCATACAGGTTCATCAGACACTGCACAACAGTATGGTATTTTTGTCCCAGGCAAATTTAATTCAATTAATTAATTAATAATACTGTTATGCTCCCAACAATATTTTGCTGAAGCTAAGACTAGTTTTAAAGGATACAGAAATAACAGTAGCCAGTGCTAACCCAGACATTTCAAAGTATTTTATCTGATCAAAAATAAAGCAACCCTCACCTAAATGCAACAGACAATTTACACACCAATTAAAAGCTTAAACCTGAAAATTGTTATATGAGCATAGGGTTTATCCTGTTCATAAAATAACATTTTGTCTTCTGTATCAGTAGTACATTTAACTATGCTATACAATTAATTTAAGACCAAGCAATTAGTTATTTTCCTGTAATTGTAGCTTCTTGGGCAACCATGAAATAGTTTTCCAACATCTATCAAGTTTCTTTAAGCAGTGTTAGCATTCACAACCAGTAAGATCTTTCCTGAACTTGGCTGGTACCCTTGAAGCTGAGTGTGTGGATCTGACTCAATAAAGGCCTTTTAAAATAAGCATTATATGCATGGAACATTTTACTGTTCAGTTCTTAGCATCATTCAAAATAGTTATTAGATATTATTTTTTATTAATTTGAGGGCTTTGTGTTCTTAGAGTCTGAAATTGTGTTTACAACACAAGAGCTTCACTGTGTTTTGTATTTGTAATACAGGGCTATGTGTTGTAATATATAACCATTACAGCTTGTACTAAATCTAATTACAGGCAATTTTTCAGACTAGAAAAATGAGGGAAGGAAGATAAACTAAAAGTTTGCATTAAATTTTAGCTGTGAATTTACAAAGACTCCACAATTACATAGGAACCTTTAAGCTTTCACAGCTGAATGCTGGTTAACTCTTAACTGGCACTGGAGTAGGGGACCTGAGGTTAGATTCTGGTCTCTAATAGCAGTTCAAAATAGGAGGTAGGATATCAGCTGAATTCCTTCCTTTTTTAAAAATACATTATTAGTTTTATTACTAATAGTATGCCTGCTATGTTAGGCAATTACCTGAACTGGGTAGGTGAAGTGAGGCCTTTCTCAGCCTCAGTTTACTATTGACTCATTAAAAAGTGATCTGCATGATTCTTGGTTTTGTTTTGGTTTTTTTTTACACAGTAAGAGGTAAAAGATTTGATGACACTCCCAGTACCCATCTGGCAGTATCAAAAGCACCTGCTGCATCAGATTCAGGGTCAAGTACAGAAAGCATAAGGCACTAGGGCTGCAGGTTACAGTGGCATTACTCTGTTTTAATACTCACAGGAATCACTACTGCATCCTAGATGGACAAGAAAAAGAAACTTTTGCTTTAAAATGACAGTGAAGACTGCAATTTATATCACCTTCCAATTAGAGCAGATCTCCAGCAGCACGTCAGTGTGTGGTATTGAGAGCTGGGCTTGTCAGAGGTCAAAATTAGATCCTGAGAAGCAAGCAATGGGAAGCATTTCTGGCACCAGCTCTGGATCCCATGACAGCATTTGTAAGAACAAGCAAGGCAGGGGAAGAAGCACTAGACAGAAGGGTGTGGAAGTGAGGACAAAAAAGCTCACTAAAGTCCCAATATTTATATGCCATAAAATAAAATCCTACTTGCTGAGGAATTTATGACACCTGCAAGATAGACATCCTCTTGCTTATTTCCACTTCATTCATGATTTTTGTCTGCTCTTCTGGACATAAAACCATGCACCAAGACTGTATCTACAGAACCACCCAGACTTGTGCCTGCGTTTTTTGATGAAGTGTTCTGTAATATCATGTGTGAATACTCCAAGGGGATTGTGCTTAATTTGTCTATCAGCTAGTTTAAAGACCAGGCAAATATTACCCTTTCTCTCTCTTTACTAATACTCTGTTGATTCATAGTGCTTCAGCATTTCAGAGTTTTCTCAGCTCCTTAAAATACACTCAACCAACTAAATTAGCAAAAATCCACCTTTGTGGATACGCACTATGACTGTCAATTGTTTTAGAATTTGTATCAGGCATGTGGGCAGATACATAGCCAAAGGGAAACTGAAGAGTAAAGGTTTTGAAGAGTTTGGTAAGATTGGATTGCCCAATACCTTAGCTATTTTTACCTTCTTTCTAGGCTCTCCTGGGACTAACACTGTTGACATATAAAGATGAAAAAAGAGACACAAGAGCCAGAACAAAACAAGATTTAAGAAACTGTAGTTATATGATAGAGATTCCCAGAGAACCAGAGATATAGGAACTGAACCCATTTCGAAGGAAAACACCGAGGGAGCCTGGCAGAGTTTCCTCTTAGGGAATCCTAGGGATTTTTCACAACACAGTGGCAGATTATCTCTCTGTTGTTCACTCCATCCTCTCCTGAGATGTTTATTACTGTAGTGGGAAAAAAAGCAAGCAGTAAAAAAAATCTTCCATCCATCTCTGCTTTAAAAGCAAATGGAAATACCATACAACACAGGAGCCAAGGATAAAGCTTTTGTTCATGGGATTTTGTAATGATGATCAGCTGGCATGCCCACTAACTTCAAAGGAAGCAGAGTTAATCCAACCCAGATACCCAACTGTAACCTGGATACTTTGCCAAATCACCTGGTGACCAAAGCACTTTACTGGATGTGCTGCATGAAGAAGAACAGCATGCCACACTAGTGACAGGCATCTCCCTACTAAGAGAATGCAATGAATAAAGGCTGGTGTACACAAGTTGCTCTGAAATTATCTTAGCTTGATTTCAAACTGGAAAATAAAACTAAAAATTAGCAGCTTATTTCCAAGACATAACTGTCACACTTTGCATTTATTTCAAATTAACCATTCTCTTAAACTTTCTCACATGTAGACACCCTTAAAGCTTCAATTACTAAGGCAAGACCCACATCCAAAGAGAGCAAAAGCCTTAAACCATTTCATGGATGTTCAGTGACAAAAGCTGCCTAAAATCAACAACAGTACAACAGTCCCTACTATTTCTGTCCTCCTTCCAGCCATCTTGTACTCAGATTTTTGTCAAAAAATAGTTTTTTCAACAGAAACCTGTACTGCAGGTGGACACATTAGCTAAGAGAAAAAAACCCACAAAACACACAATTATTTTTTCTGCCTCTTCATCTCTGGCAGAACATCGATGCTACAGACTCACACTATCTGCTCTGGCCTTGAGCCCACAGACTCAGATAACACAGAGCTGAGCTGCAGCAGCACAGCCCATCTTCACTGTACCTGCCAAGGTATCTCAACCCCATTCTGAGCTCGTTCTGGTCTTGACAAAAGCCTGAGGCCATGCTGGGAAAGCCCAGCCTGCAGCACAGCCAGCCTACCTGGCAGCCAGCACCACAGGCACCTCCCAGGGAGAGGGAGAACATTTTGCTGCCTGCTAATGGCTTCATAAGTAGGAAATGCAGAGCAGGTGAGAACTGAAGAGGTAAGGTTACCAGGGGATACAGATCTTTATTTAAGTTGTCATTTCAGAATACGGAAATTAGCAGTTGGTATCTCACACAAAACATTTTTCACTGTTTTTTTAGATCCGTGGTATAAGAGGCAATTCGCAGAACAACAACAACAACCCCCCAGATTATCAGAGATGAGATTGTCAGTTTTATAGCAAAGCAGCAGACCTCAAGCAGCAGCACTCTAATACAGATTTTGAAAACACGTAAGCCACCACATACAGCCCACGGAGTGATAAGATCAATTTACAACCCTGTATGAGAAACATGACAAGATAAGGAGCTAGAAAATGAGCTTTGCCAGCCAGCTACTGCAACAGAAGCACTCTGTGTAGGTTTTGGGTTCTCTGGGCAGCTGTGCTCAGACACCACTCAACACTGGATCTCTCACTCCAGTGCTTTGCCACCTTGCCACTCCCTCTCAACAGCAGTCATCTTGCTGGAACCTCCTCAGTGAGGGCTCCAGTAGCACACACAGACTCTTATTTAGGGTGGCAATAAACCCTCTGTTGTATTTGCAACAAACATTGTGCAGGACCATCATCACCTTTTAAGTTTCCTACAGCTGTAACCTTTCCATAGCAAAACCTCTTACTTCCAAGGGTTCAAATTCAGTCAGTTGTATTCCTCAAAACTCACTCCTGAAGCTTAAACTTTCCACCAGTTCTTACCCTGTATCTCAATTCTACAACATATGAAATAATGTTACAGACATGTGAGCATATTCATACCCTACAGATTATTTCTGCTATCAATAGCCCATGACATGCTGTATACCTTGGGGGAAAATATTTTTTTTTTTGTTTTGAGTGTTCCTTCCACCCCCTCCCCAAATGTTATTATGAGAAAGCAAATTTCAAAGAATTCTTCTGAATGCTTTCGTTCTTCCAGGTATAATTTCTGGATTAAGGTAATGAAAAGATAAATACAGATGTAATTTCAATGCTAAATATACCCACACAGACTGTGTTTTATCCCTGAAGACAGTTCCATGTACAATATTTACAGATAGGAGCACTGTATGCTTTGAAAACAAAGCTTTCACCAAAAACTGGTTGCAACATAAAGGCAACCCAAACTCCAAAAGGTATGAGCACCTTCAAAATCAGAAAATAGTTTAAAGACATGCTTGTAACTTCATCATTGCTCACAGAGTGCTGGGATGATGATAAAATTTGACCTTTTCCCTTTGAATGACTGGAATTCTTAGGCACCACTGCAATCACTTTGAACTTGAACCCTCAAAGGGAAGCTGGAAAGAAATAAGGTCACAACATAACTGATGACAGACTGATTTTTCACAAAATTGGACAGTCAGGTATGAATTCTGAATGTTTGAGATGAGTAATGCAGTCCTTGAAATATTCAAAGGTTGCCTTTTGAAGACAGATGCTGCTGTAGGAGAACAGCTTTACACTTGTAACCTTGCAATCATCCATACTGCACAACCTCAGTCCCCTCTCCAGGCACAAAGGCCTCAATCTTACCATTTCCCTTCCAAATTCCTGCTTTCATGCATGCAAACCCACCCATCATTTTACAAATTCTGGGTGAGGAATAGTCACTGTTTCTGCAGTCCTTACCTCTGGTACTTGCTAACTTCTTCATTTTAAAGACCTCCTTCCAGTTAACAGCTACTACTGACAGCTTTAACACAGGAAACTTGTCATCAAGTAGCTGTGGAGTTGCCTTCTCCTCCAACAGCTGCAAGGCCTGCAGGGGCAAGGATGTAGGGGGAGAGAGAGTGACAGATGCAATCTAGAAAACTGCTGAGCACCTGGACAAGCATTACTGGTTCTGCTCTTACACACACACACAGAGCTACTGCTTCCTTCTGATGGGTTTGAAAGCACATGTTGTGTTTTAACACCCACATCCTGTCAGACCCAGCAAAGCAGAAGTGAATAAACAGACATCTACAACCCTGGTACAGAAAATTATTACACATTTTATATGAACTTTTCATAGCTTCCTTAATTTTCAACCAAAATTAATCTCTGGAGGGCAGACAGAGGAAGAGGATGGAAAAGCATTTTGAAGCCTCTCTGCATGAGGGGTATGACCAGTTGCTGGCACCTGGCACCCATATAAACTGCTCTGAAGTGTCTACAGATCACCCTCCTTAGACACACTTGTAGACCAAATCTGGTATTGAGTACAATCTCGTAACTTTTCACGTGTAAATTTCAGTTTGCCAAAGTCTAGACCTCTGACAGCTGGCAGCACTTGGCACAAGCAGGAATAGCTGCAGCCAGCCCAGCATCACCTGGAAGCTGGCTGGCAAAACAGGACAGAGTTTACACCTCCTAGCTTTTACTAGGGCTTCAGTGTGTTTGAGTTTTAGCTTTTTACAACATACTTCACTGCATAAACCAAATCCTTTCAATGATTCATTTGCCTGTAAAGATCAGAGTAAGAATAAGAAAAACCCCACACTTCTAGGATTTTCACTAGAATGGTCTGTATAAAAATTAAATTGTACCACCACAAGCTGCTCATCTAGTAACTTCCTTTCAGTCAACTTTGGAGAAACTGATGATGCTCCTGAGTGGAAACACCCACAAACATATAAGCTGTTAGATCACAGGCTTGTAGCCAGCCCAAGAATAAGTGTAGGACCACCATGTAAATACACTAATACAGAGTGAAATCATAGCCCTATAAAATTTATTTCAGTAACAGTCAGCCACAAATAACGACTCAAAACTGCTAAACACAGGGGAATCTGGCCCATAAGAATCATCATTCTAAACATATCTTGATTGCCATATTTTTTTCAGTATCTGTATCTCCTGCTCATTACAGATCCAAATTACAATTCTGGCATATTAAAGGAAGGATGAGGATTGGGTGGCATTTGTTTAACATGAAGACTGTGACACAGTTTCTAACACACCGTGGTGTCTGCCTTTAGCCCCTGGTGCCCAACACAACCCAATCTGTCTTCCATGAGCCTGGTCCCAGGCCTCCCCCTCAGGCAGGGCAAGACAGGGACTGCCAGCAAGGAAGTCCCTTCAGTGCAGCCCATGTGTTCAGCACCAAGACCTCCAAAAGGAAATCAGAAAAGCTTTAATCTTTTAAAACTTAACTTTGTTGTCCCCAGGTGATGTGTTCAGGGTGTTGCCTAACCCACGAACCCAAAGCTGCTAGAACTTCATTACTGACCACAGCCCAGGAAAGGGAAACTTCTACACCAGCAGCAGCCCAAGCCCTGGGTGCTGTTCCTACACGCGTGGGGCTGCAGGGAAAGCACATGTGCGCTGTGGGTACAGAGGCAGCAGGATGAGCACCCAGGGCATGTGGAGGCTGGGTGGGCGTGTGTGGGGTCCGAGGAGAAGGGTGGGTGGGTGTGCGTGGGAGAAGCAGGGTGCCTGTGTGTAGGGTACACAGTGGGTGCCGGTGCGGTGTGAGGCGCATGCGGGGCACCCAGCCAAGGCGGGAAGGTCCCCCGCAGCAGGGACCTTCCCCTCAGGGCCTTCCCCGACCCGGCCTCAAGACAGCGCCCCACTCCAGCGGGTTTAACCCCCGCGGAAGTAAAAAAAACAACCAAACAAACAACACAGCGATGTTTTGTTAACACCAAGCCTCTTCCCTCAGGGATCATCTCCATTTCTTTCTCAAGGCTGCTGGGACACCCCAAGAAGCACCCGAAGTAATGTGAAACCGGCGAGGGGAGGCCCGGCGCTGCGGGCTCCCTCACGGGAGGAGCGGAGCGGTCCGGTCCGGCCTTTCCCCGCCGCGGGCTGAGGAAACGCCGCAGGTGCATCCAGGCGGCTGAGGGGGGAGAGAAGCAACGGACAAAAGGGCGGTGGCACCTGCACTCACCATCGGTAGCAACCCTCGCTGGCCTCCAGCGTGAAGTTGACGCGGGTGCTGCGGGTGAAGGGCAGCAGCACCCTGGGGATGTTGAGCTTGGAGGAGGCGGTGAGATGGAGGGAAAGGAGGAGAAGAAGAGACAGCGCCTGAGGCGCCGGGGGAGCCATGCTCCTCGCCGGGCAGCAGCCGCCGGTGGGGGCGGGAAAGAGCGGCTGCCCGCCGCGGGCAAGGGACGTCAGCGGCGGGGCAGGGCGCCCCGGGGGGCGGGGGGGCCATGAGAGGGCAGGCATTCGGGGCAGGCCCGGCCCCTCTCCCCCTCCGCCCCTCCGGGCCGGTGCCGCCCTCCCTGAGGTAATTTCTGGAGCGGCGCCAGCGGTGGAGGTTGGATTACTGTAGGTGTTTGGCGGGTGTAAAGGCTCCTGTCGGGGTACAGCAGGGTGGGAGCGGCTTGAGGAGCTGGGCGGGAAGGGGGTTTTCTTCATACACGTGCGATTTTCACCCCCCGTGAAGACTGGGGGGTGTCAGGCTGCCTGCACCCGGGCAGCCCCCTCAGCAAGCTCTGCTGAAGGGTGAGGGGGTGGATTTTAAAAACAAACAAAAAAAACCCCTACAGGTTAAAAAAATCCAAAATTGATTAAATTCTATGGATTCGAAAAAACTTTTTAAAAAATCCACCGAGGATATGGGAGTTACATGACATTATGTACTCCCGTTGTGGTACATTCGGTGATGCTAACAGCTAAGCTGAGCAAACACTTTTGTTACAAAAATCCCCTTATACCCTCCAACTAGGACTTATTTTCCTGTATTCTTTATGTCCTTTGGGAGAAAAAAATGGTAGGCAGACCAAAGTGCAGAAAAAGGTGAAGAAGTTGAGACAAGGAACTTGGTGGTACGTGAACTCTGCAAACCAGGTGAACACCACAAGCAGCTGAGGTCTGGAGCTCCTCCAAGGAGCACAGTAAGTAGCTAAGATTTCATCAGCCTAACACAACCTTCTGTGTATTACTCAAAAGTGTGGTGTAACACCATAGGAACTAGGACAATGTAGGAAGAAGGAGAAGAGGGAGGGAAGTTTTAGCCATCACTGACAGATTTTTAATCCTTTAAAGTGTGCTCGGAGCCTGGACTGGAGTTTAGAAATTGCAGGTCTCATTTTGATTAGTTTTTTTTACCTTATTTTGTAACCAGATTTCAAAATGTTTCTTTTCCCTCCTAGTAGTGACTGGACTTATACTTTGTAGTGGATGGCATTGTAGTACTCAGTACACTTTGCAGATGTCTTTGCTGAAGACTTAAACTGGTGATTTATGTAGGGATAAACATGATTCCATAGAGTGGAATTTCTGTGTATTTAATAATTTGCTTTTTTAGAAACTTTGAACAAACTGGAAAGTACTCTTGAAATACCATTATATTTTGTAAGTCAAAAGGCTGGTATTGCAATCTTAATTTGTTCTTGTCACTATGCATTGATGTGTATCATCATTTCAATCCAGGTTTAATGGTAGGATATCTTCACCATTCATGGTGCATGGGCAAGATCATACTCCAGGAACTAGTTAAAGCTATTTAGTGAGTAAAGTTACTGTGATGAAGATCTGGCTGTCCTTAACTATGACAGAGAGATGGTATATACATGCAGAGAGAAGGGACTTTTTAAAAGGGGAAAATCATCTTGAAATTAAGGTAGTTAAATTCTGTGCAGGAAGACCATTTGCTGTCTGTGGACATCACCTGGGACACTACCCAGTTCAAATTCAGGTATTACAGAAGTTAACCAATTCTCATCAATTCTGAATAACTAATTTATCTAGGATTTTTTATTTACCTGGGAGTATTTTTTTTTCCTGTATGTATTCAGCTAGTATTTTACTTATCAGCACCTCAGCAAAGCTATTCCATTTTCTGTCCAGAGGACTATGTGCTGCTGGACAGTTCACTTCTCACTGCGGCTTCTGTTTGTGTATTACTCATTTTTGATTGCACATCAGGAAATTGTGTGGTCTGATTTAGAGAAGAGCTGAACTTTACAGCTGCAATTTAAGTCACTGGAGCAGAGCCCAGAAAGATATATGGTATGAAAAGCTCTGGCAAATCAAGCCCCTACACCTTAAATTGCTCCCCAAAATACGGAGTTATTTTTTTCTTTACTCTTTCTGCCAATCAGTCTGTAACCTTTCTTCATAGGCATGTTATGAAGACTCAAATATTAGGGCAGGATGTGATAAAATATCCCATGATTAATCAGAACAGTGTGTTTACAGTTTAATTTAAACTGAGTAGATAAGTAGATAGTGAGTACCTTGCATCCTGTGCTTTGAATAAGGTGAAAAAAAATGTCTGTATCACAGTGCTTCCCAGCTTTTAAAAGTAGGTTTTACAGTCTAAATATGTCTTTACTTTCTTTCATCAGCAGTGTTCAGTGATGAGCATTACTGGAAAGTTATTGTTTCTAAATACTTCTTAGACCTGAATGATTTTCATAAGGAACAGCAAAGTGCACTTAGAACCTTAAAGCTTATTGATGAAACATGACAGTTGAGTACAGCAATTAAGTCTGACACATCTTTCAGAGCATACTCAAAACCATACTAAGCAATTGTAGGAGTACAATAAAGCAGGAGACATTGATGAGCAACTCTGCAGTTTCTGTTGAACAGTAAAATTATTAATGTTCTGCTTACTGAAATTGAAGGTCATGCCTTGCAGCAGAGCCTTAGCATCACAGACTATTTTGGATAGAGAAGAATAGGCTGAGAGGCAGGAGGTGCAGCTGCATGCTTGGTCAGAAGTTGCAAAAATCATGGGTTGACATGGCATAGTTGCTGCAGTGCTCTACTTTCTTTTTCCATACTGCAGTGATGAGACCAGTATGGAGTCAGCAGATCCTTCTCACACTGAATGACAGTGCAAAGAATGTAAAAATGGCTCCAGCCAGTGGGGTGGTTAGCTGGCATGGCTGAGAACTGGCTAGATGTATTAGGAATAGCAGATTGTTTTACATGGACATCCATGTGCACCTGAGTAACTCTGATAAAGAACAAAAATGGAAATTTCTTTGTCACAAAGAGCACAATTATAGAACAACAGAGGGAGTACTGTAATGAGCTGCTTAGTTGTGAGAGGGATAAAGGCAAACAATAAATGGTTATTCTGCAAAAAGTTGAACTGTTTGTGAAAGAATTACATTTTAATGATGTTTAAGAGGCAATCGAAATACATTCAGTAAATAAAAAGCCACAGATAATATTTCTACTGAAATACAAAAATAAAAGGGGGAGAATTACCGAAAGACTTTTCAAACTCACTTTTCTGGTTTGAAGATCTGAAAACACTCCTAAGGAAGCAAGGAGACATTCTTGGATTAAATCTTCTGAATCAATCATTTTCTGATGGAAAGAAATTTTTTATAAAGCTAGAAAAATCTGTATATCATGAAGTATATAATGAAGTGATCTGTTCCCAGTGAAATAATTTTAAATATGTGCTCGAAGAAAGAAAGCATTGGAAGGGTGGAGTGATGACAGTGCCTTTTTGCCTGCCTTGAATCACATCAGTGCTCCCCCAGCCTCAGATCTCACAGGTGTACAATCTGTGCATCTCCTGTCTTTTGGCAGTACAAGGGCTTGAGGGGTTCAGGAAAGCTGAACCAACCTGATGTGAGAACCAAGCATGTCTGTCATACCAGGGTTATGCATACCTGCTTTCCTGGGTTGAGGCCTGAGTCTGACAAATTTTGAAGAAAACCTCAGGTTCTAGAATTCACTCAGGGGGGAAATGGGTACCTAAAGACCATCTGGCTGAGGAACACCTGACTTTATTTTCAGGCAGTTCATATTTTAAAATGTATGAATAGTTTAAAATATTTTAAATTGCTCCTTTCAAAACAAAAGAAAAGTAAAAAAAAAATTAGTATCAGCAGCTAACTGCTTTGCCTACTATTTAATTGTAGAAACACTTAAATTCAACTGGAAGAGTCAGCTCACAAAGTAGAATCATGACAAATGATTCTGCACTGTCATGCTCATGAACCTCTCAAATAAAACAATATTTGATTTAAGGTCTAGAGAGTGACTGGAAAGTAATAGTAACACATTTAATGAAAAAGCTGTTCCTCCAGGGGTGAAACTCTGGTTAAGAAGAAATGGGAAGTCACTTACACCAGGCTGAAAAAGAGATGAAAAGGGCAGGTTAATAGACTTGAGGAAAGAAAGTGGTCTGGGAATAGGAACTTGATGTGAGAATAACAGTGATGGGCCTTTTTTTGTTTGATGCTGTCTGTGTTTAACCTAAGGAACAAAACAGCATCCTGCAAAAATCACTGGGAAAGATGGGCATTTTCCTTCCTCCTTATGGGGCTGCATCTTGCAACTCTTCAGCTGCCCTGTCTTGCCCATTGCAGATCTCAAAGTACAGTGCTTATCGTGTATTTCCTGGCTGACCTTTGTGCTGTGGTTTTCATTGCTGTGCTTTTTTCCTGCTTAGTTTGCTTCCTGGTTTTATCCTTACAGCTCCAGAGCCTTGCAAAATATCCTTACCAAAGGAACATCAGTTAAAGAAATATTTAGAGTAGTCTGATATATGAAAAGGTACTTTAAAACCAGTCATCAGAGGAAAAAGATTACACCTTTAGTACTAGCAAAAGGCTCATGGGGATTTGTGCTTCACAGATGATTGTATCTGAGCATGTGGTTATAGCCATCCATTATTCAGAAATTAAGTGGAAGATCTGACACACATACAAACGTTCACAGCTGTTAAGGCTGACTGGCAAAGGTCATTAATTAGACATTGATCCTGCTCCCCAAGTGCATGGGAAAGGTTCCAGCCTCTGCATGATGTCTGTCTTCAGCTGCTGCTGCCTACCTGCAGAGATTGAATTGTAAGAGGAGGAATTCCACTTTGTTATTTAAAATAGGTATCATAGGCTTACAGAGGGCATAAAACAACATTCCTTTATCACTTTCTCCACTAGTAAACATCACATTCCATTTACTGTGTTAGACTTTCTATCAAATTTATCTTCAAATGCTTATTAAAGATTTGATGAGGACCTCCTTTCAGCCTTAGAACTGTTCTCTACAGAGATAATGGTGGGTTGATAGCAATCATAACACTGAATGTTTTGGTTATGCCAAAGCATAACCAAATTTTCCTCCCAAGAGATGGTATTTGGCCAAAGGAAGGCAAAAATTCAGTAAATTGGCAAAATTAAAGCAGCCAGTTAAGGTAATAAGGAAGGAAAAGTTAAAATTCCAGCAAGGTTGATTTCCTTCAGTTTATTCAGAATGGAGCACTTGTATTTAGAAAATCCATAAAATAAAGGCCAATCCTGCTGTTCTTTGCACAGTTGAATCTGCCAGGGATGTCACCTGGAGTTTTTTAATGTGTACCAGGTAAGATGGAGTCTCAAAAGAGAAATGTAGCTCCTCTTCAATCTCTGTTCCTGTCGTATGAATCCATTTGATATGCAAGACTTTCCCAGATCTTACAAAACCCCAAGACCTTACTAAATTATTCAGGAAGAATCTGATAACACCGAGATTATGAAACAGTAACATCAGATAAAAAAAAACGTTTCTCACTTCAGAGTTTATCTACCTTTCTAATGTAAATTTATGGTTCTTAAAGCAGGTTATTTATAGCTGTCTTTTCAAACTGTTACATAAGGGTGCTTTTGCTGTGTGCCTTTATACCCAGATAGAAATCGTATTAATGAGCTATTCACTGAACAACTGAATTAATGCCTGAGTGAGGAGAATTCACAAGATGAGAAAAGTAACAAACAAAAATCCTAACCTGCTTGTTTCTGCTTTAAAGACACCAGGGAAATTTAGGAACACACAGGAGTCTTAAATCTTGAAAATAATAAATGCAATTTATAAATAGGCATGCGAGTATGCTTAATGGCTTAGTTAATAGTACTAAGGGAAGTGAATGGTGATCATTTCAAGGTTACTTGGTTGCACATTGTGTTATGAATACCTCAGAAATTTAAGTGGGTAATCTTGTACAATAATTCTGTGTCATTTTAGATGTTTTGAATTGGTTTGTTGATTTCTATGCTTGAAACACTGACATGGGACAGTTTATCAAATTCGATCATTTTTTCTATTTTTCCTATTCCCTTCCTGCTGTAGTCTTCTGACCTCATTTTTGGCAGTACTGGCAGTGATGTAGAGGGCTTCTGTACCTACACAGAAAGAATGTCAGACCTCCTCTGTCTTTCTCCATATATATATAGTCTATATTTAATACATATAGCAGTATATAGTATGCATTGTAATTTTTATTCAAAATAATTATTTTTTTCCATTTCCATATGCACAAGTGCAACAAATTCAGCACTTCTTGCTGACCTTGAAAAAAACCCAACACAGATTCTGTTGTGTACGTAATGAGTCCTTCCAAAGGAGATTTCAGTTACTGCAGCAGAAAGTTAGTAGGAAAGCAGGAGGTGCAGCATATACAGCAGAATTTAACAGATCATGTGCACGCTGCACTGAAGTGAACTGAATTGGTCTCCTGAATTTCTTTCAGGGTCAGGCTTCCAGGTAGGCCACCTCCCAGTCAGGTTACCAGAGGGAATAGAATATTCAGCACTGAAGAAAATATATAATTCTTGAAGCAAAAAAGTTCCCTCAATATGAATTTGCAACTGCAGATCTGTAACAAAAAAACCCAAAATTAAATACAGAGTCACAGAGACAAATTCACTGCAGATAGTGAGGCAGTGGACAGAGATTTTAAAGGTCTTTTGTTTTTGAAAAATACTTCCAGAATCTTGGCAAATCAAGGTCTAGTCCCAGCAACACAGACACAGCTTGCATGAGTAAAATTGTGCCCAGGATAGCAAAGTATGGCACAGCAAGCTAAACTCCATGGCCTTTGAAACTGAGGTCTGAATTTTGCTGTTTGTGGACATTTCTCCCTGCATACATATTCTGTGTTTCTGTGTTGACTCTGGCTTACCCTAGTTACATACAAGTCTCATTTCATTTTTGCCCTTTCTGTCCTGCATCTTACACTGCCAGCTCACCACAGCTCCCTGATTCATGTGTTTTCACAGCTGCCCCTAAATCCCAGTTTGCAGATGTGCACCTAAAAGCCAAGATTAAGCTAAGATTATGCTAGAAATTCTATTCTTAACACTCAATATCACTGTCTAACATACCAAGCACCTTCCCAATCTAGTGTATGGGTTTTCTGGGTGGCCTTTATCATGTCTGGGGTTGTGATTTGAGTGAGATTCAGAGGCTGACTGGACCTGTTGGCAAAACAGGAGCATGGGCTCTTGCTGGGCACCTGAAAATGATGCATGTGGCTGCTGTGCATGTAAAAGTCTCCTGCAAATCTGAGAACAGTAGCTGGGTACCACCTGGCCCAATGTTGTACAACACACATCTAAACTGCCATGGTGGATATTTGGGGAAGAGTTAGGGCTCACAGACTGCTGCCCTACTCTGCATGGCCCCCAAAAGGATAGGCTAGTCCAGTTACAGTGACCTTCACTTATGTTTAGGCCCCTAATTTAGCTTTGAGATTGGGTTTTATTTGGTGATCCAGATGATTGAGTGTGTACTGAACAGGACAATAGGACTGAAAAGAATGCTTTTTTTAAAATTTAAAACTGTAGCAGAATTTTCTCAGCATCACGCATTACGAACCTGTATCAGCCTCCAGGTACTTTTTAAAATCTTCTTCTAAGTAAAGGAATCTGCTTTGACTAGAAGCAACACTGAAAACTTTAGTAAGACAATACACATTTCCCCAAAATCTTCATGACTTCCTAGAGAAAGCCTATTAGCCCAATAATACAAGTTTTTAAAGTACTGACCATTTAAATGCATTATTGCTCCTGCATGTTTTTTGTGAGCATTTCTGCTATTAAAACTCTCAAAATGTTCAGGACTGAAGAAAGTTCATTTCAAGAGCATGTGAATATTCATTAGTATTTTTTGTATTATTCTTCCAGCTTTGTTGGTACAAAGTTCAAACAACAGGATTTGTATTTAGAAGACACTCATTAGAGTATTGTAAAGCTGGTGTATAAATTACACTCTTTTTTACAGACTGGACACTTTCAGAAATAACTTTAGATATTCTGCTTATATTTATAGCACATCTAAGTTTTAATATATTTTTGTAACAGTGGAAGAACACTGAAAACCTGACCCTCTTTTGTGTGGCTTGGTGAAGTCTGTTTTTTTGCTTACAGAAATGTCTGCTATGGATATTGTCTAAATGTATCAGAAATGTGAGAAAGTTTCTGGTATCTAGAAAGAAGTAAATGAGTTTGGCAGGGAAGCATGTCCTGCCAACATGACTATAGCTGTAGCAGTCATCAGTTTGGCTCATTTTGTTCATCTTTTACTTCAGGCTTGATTAGCTATAGATCCTATACCTTGTCCTCTCTGGAGCAAATACCTAAATGAGTTTTGGTGTTCCAAGGATTTTCTAGCCAAGGCACTTTTAACAATTTCACAGGGGAAAAAATGTTCAAGGTAGTGTTTGATAGCTCCATGATTCTGTAATCAGCAAATGAAACAGGCTTACAGGTTTGCAGAGGTGGCAATTCCTCTCTCTCTCTCTTTTTCTTTTTTTAAATTGGTTTTGTTTTTTCCTTAGGTAGTCTGTTCTTCTCACAAGTCACATAAAAGTCAATGTAAATTGCAGGTACTTGTAGAATTTTGGGTGCTCATGTTTGTTTTTTTTCCTTCAGATTAGGGATAAAGCACAACTGATCTAGACTTTCACTGTCAGCACTGTTGTTCTTATGCAGAGAATTTAATTCATTAGGCTGTCAGTTTTCAATTGAGTGGGAGTTAATATTAGTATGTCCCAAAGATCAGTACTCTAGGTAGTATTTAATATATTCGTTAATTATCCACAAAGGCAGAAATGAGCAGTAGAACAGAAAAATAAGGTCAGCAGGATTTGCAGATGACAAAATTATTTAGTGTAAGTCTTTGTAAGAGAAGGCTGTGATGAGCTTCAAGGAAACAGAACTGGACAAATAGGCAGCATAGTGGTTGAGGAAATGTAGACATTGACAAATGCCAGGCAGAGCACATCAGAATGAAAAATCTGAACTGCCTGCACACATAGTCCTGTTTTAACTTACCACTAACTGCCAAGGGAAAAAGAGCACCCAGGACAATTTAAAACTCTTCTCAGTGCCCAGCAGCAGTCAAAATCTAAGATGTTGTAATGCAAGAAAATAGCGTAGAAAAGACCCACAGTACAGTGGAAAAATATTAGCTCCAGTTTTACTTTAAACTTTACAGTAAGCCAGAGTCATTCCATCTCATGTGACATGTGAAAGGAGAGGGCTGTGTCTCTAATAATTCCTGAATTAATCTTCAAGTCTATTTGGTTTCTGACACAGGAAGCTGGAAGCCCATTATTATTAATACATGCTGGGCTGTGTAGGAATCTGTGAAGACAGTTTGCTTCCCTTTGCTTTTCATTACCAAGCTTTGTGCATTTTGGTGATACTCTCTTGTCGAATCATCAAGACAAGATCTGCTCTCTACAAGATGTCATCATCCTACTTTTGTTCATTTATGATTACCCTAAACACATCAATATCAATCTTCCTTTTTATGTCTCCTAACGAGCTGGCATCTTGATAACGCTGTTTTTATCTTATTTATAAAGGTTCCCTCTTGGGATCCTGGAGACACATTTGTATTCTCATTTTTTCCCATTTTCCTTATTCTTTTACATATATTTTTTTTTTCCTTTTGACTAAGTTCTCACCATCTCAGATCAGTTCTCTGCATAACAAGCATACCAATCAGGGGATAAAAAGACAGGAAGATCAACTCATAAATTCATTAGCATTTCACATGCTGAGGTTAGAGCCAAGGTTAGTTACACACTAAGCAACAGTAATCCTACAAGACTAAATATTTTTCTAAGATGAATTCTGACATTGCAGTTTTTATTTTTCTCCATTGGAATTTACAAACAGCTTTCATAGTTGTGGTAACCCAGAATGGAAACCACAGAAGGGTGTTTGTCAACAGGTTTTCATGCAATTTAAAAATTTTGGCTCATTTTAGTAACAGTGGGCCTACATTTGGTCTTCATTTTCTCAAGTAAGAGGTTTGCAACAACTTCTGTGAAACACATGAATAATATTAGAAAAATCTTCATATAGCCCAATATTGGCTTATTTTGCAATAACAAATTTGTAAAAAACAGTAAGCATCTCAAATTATAAGATCCCCAGGTGCCATGCTGTTTTATGTACCTAGGTATCTGAAATAATCCATAGAAAGAAGAAAAAAAGATTTAAAGCAATTCTGCTGCATGTAGTTTCACTTTGTGCATTATTCTCCCTGTATTTTTATGCAAAAGTGTAAATTAATTACCAGAATGCCAATTTTAGCTCTGTGTTTTTAAAATAAAATTACATAGAGATTCCCAGTAGTATGCTGTGTGAATGCCTACATTTTTGGAAATATTTAAGTTGATTAAATATTAATTTTTCACTTATTAGTTCTCATTTCACAAACAGAATCTTCTTTGTTCCTGACTGCCTGCTGTAACAGCTTTCAGTCTGATTATTACCAATTAGTTGAATAAAGATTTGTTATTATTTGAAACTTTGAGACTTTTGGCTCTAACTAATTAATTGGACAGGATGAAGGAAAACAGTAGTGAATTATTCACTACCATTTGGTTTAATCACAATGAAATGACCTTTCAAATTGAAAAGCACATAGTGAAAAGAAGATGACAAATTAGATTCTTCTGTAAAAATAATGAATAGACCTTATTTTTAAATTTCAACCCCAAATTAAAAAAAAAAATACCCTGCATTAGCTATTATATAGCTTTGTAATAAGATGTACTTTGTTTTTGTGAGGACAGAACACATTCTCTTTGACCTTCATAGAGTTTCTTGTGGACCTGATCTTGCATCTGCTTAGCTTTAGGGATTGTGATTTATTTCACTAAAAATTATGCTGAAAACTCCATAAAGAGTTTTTTCCTTCCAACTTATTGCCTTATTTTCATCTTACAGTGAACTAGACGGATGAGTTATATTGAAGGACTATGTGCATATGCAAGTACTTTATTTGCAAGAAACAACATTTGCTTTAGAATTCAAATATTAAGCAATATCTCAGTGAAAACTAGAGTCTAGAGTCCTATATCTTCTTATAAAGGACATAATATAATTTCAAACAATTCAGTAGAGTGTGCCTTCAGTGCAAAAACTATCTATAAAGGTTGTAAATATTTTATGGACTTTCCAAATTCTTTTAAAAATGCATCATTATAATTACAAGTGTTCTGCCCCTCAGCGGATTTATTCATGCACTTATCCTTTCACACTGCATCCCCTCTGAATTGTCATATTTAAATTTGCCATTAATCAATTTGGATTTGAGAGATGAGTGTATCTGAAGTAGGTGTAGACCCTGCATTTTGCACCATCAAAATGTTGGTGTTGTTGCAAATATTGTCCTGAATCCTGCTGCAGACTCTGCGTGCCTTTCCACAGGCACTGGCTTTGTCTGGGTAGAGACCAAACTTACAGAAAACTTAGAAGGACAACTGTGGTATCTTTGAAGCAGAAAAATCTGCCTGTTTTAGTTTTTGTGTGGTTTTTTTTCCAGAGTGGACTGTGATGAATTGACAAACAGAAAACAGATGGGTTTTAATGTTTTCTCTACCGAAATGAAAAATTTTCAAAAAGTTTGTCTTTTAACACATTAGGGATGATAGGAAACAACACATCTTTCCCAAAACAGAGGTTATCTGCTCTGTAACACAAGACTTTGAGTTCAGGCTGGTGACCTGAATTTATACCTGGCTATTGATTATATCTGGTTATGTACTCACATGTGTTACCTGTTTGCATTTTGCTGCAGTTAACCATTCAATCTTCATCTGTGTTGCCTTTTGCCTGATCACAGAGCAAATCCCCAGCTCAGTAGCCTGCAACGAATAAATAAAATAATGAATAAATAATGAATAAATAATGAATGAATAATGTTAATTACATTTTAGTGGTATTACAAATGGGAACTACACACTTGGCTTAGTAATGCAGTTGAAATTAACAGATATGCTCAATAGAGTTCTGAAATTTAGCTTTTTGTAAAGTTTACTTATAAAGCTGGTCCAAGAGGCTTATATATCATAGTGAAAGACAGAAGGTGCCCCAAGTTTTGAGTTTGCAGGGAACTGTCCTTCAGTCCTTTTCTTCCTCCCTTTTCTCCCAGCTATCCTATGTGTCCTGGTTTATAGAAACAGCAGATAAATGTGATTGTCTAATAATTAACAAAGTGGGTAAACTGCTCAGTGTTCCAAGACAGACGCCAGGAAGGAGGAACACGCTCTGAGAGAGCAAATCAGTGTCTATGTTGCCAAAATTAGAAAGGAATAAACAGTAATAAACAGAACCTCTCCTTGCCTGGGTCCCTGCCAGTCACTCAGCTCTGGACAAGCACTCCAGGAAGGGGGAAAGATGAAGCATAGTGAAACTCAAAGCATATTTCACTGCCAGAAGGCAACATCAATCTCTGTAAATCTATTGTTTAGCTGATTTCAAGCCTCTCCAGAGTAGCTCACAATCTTTTGTTTCTGGAGCAAGGCACTTACTAGGAAGTTTGTTTCTAATTATCTGTAGCTTGACATATCTGTCAGCTCACCTCGAGTCCAAACTGTGCTCTGAGGTTTTGTGGTCTTCTCAGGAGGACACTGGCATCATACCAAATGAGTGGAGCATTTACAGTGGAATAAAAGTGATTTGTGATGACTGATCACACACTTCTGGCCTTCAGCTTAAACAGATTTGAAAGTATTAAGAAGTTGCCTCCCCAAAGGCTTGGTTATCTTGGCTTTTTAAAGTGATGAAATGCACTGAAACTGGCTTATATAGTCAGTTTTGGACTGTTTTACAAGGGAGGTAGACCATTCAGGTGAAAACAACCCAAAGACACTTTTGTTTTTCTTTTTCACCAAATACTAGTCTTGTAATGAAAATATTAGAAAGCATACAGACAAAGTCAGATTAAAATATGCTAAAAACTATAAAAAATAAATTTAAAAAACACTGAAAAGTTAGGAAATACCAGAATAAGATTACTTGGGCAAACCTATATGTGAAAAAAAGAAATGTATTAAGAACTTGTAACCTTTCATTACCCATTCAAACAGTGCTGGTATATACCTTCCAGAAAAAACCCTTCCCTCTCAAGGGCACAGAAAGGATGATGTGTGGCTGTTTTGTTTTCTTGTCATTATTCAAACATTTGCCCTGAAAGCTTATTTACTGCACATGATTCAAACCATGCTCTGGAGAAGAATAACTAATTTCCATCACATCCAGCCATTTGAGAGCCACCACCAGTGAAGAGATCTCAACATTTCTGCAAGCCAGAAGAGTTGTGTTAGTCAGAATTGTAAGAGTGGTGGTCTTAATATTGCTAAATACCCTGGTGGGTAACTAAGCCACAGATGTACAGTTCACAATTACCCATCCAAAGTGTCCTGGTCTAAGGGTGCACTCAAGGAACTTTGACACTTGTATGTTTGGATTTTTATTTTTGTTAACATTATGTATTGAAAAAATTCTGTAATGCCAACCACAGTGTGCCAATCTCAAGCACCCCTTAAGCAGCACATTATCAGTGAGCATTTGATGCTCACAAATTTGCTCCTGATTATTAAGAACTCTGTTTCAGAGGCAAGTCTGATACTGCTCTCAAATGGGGACAGCCCAGAAAGAACACACTTTGTTCCCTATTCAGGTTCACCATACTCAGACACTACAGTTTTTTTCATAGAAGTGAAGCTGCAAACTCCTGGGGGCTCTGCCAAGTCCCAACTAGAAAATTTTCTATCTTTCACAGCAGGCATATAACTTAAGGATGTATAGATTTCACAGGGATAAATAATTTCCACTGAAGCACTAGAAAAACAGGCTGACCCAGCAGAACTTGCTGACCTTGAAGTTCATCCCTTATTTCATTAGAAAAAAAAAAAATAATTAGGCTTGAGAGAGCAGCAGATATATTTGTGAGTTTCACCTATCTGAGCAGGAAAAAGAATTAGAAGCCTGTGATTAGAAGCCTGTGACACACAGCAGGTCTGCAGGCAGGGAGAAGAATTGCTTTAAGCATTTTGGTGATTTTTGGCAGCTTTTCTGGTACTGAGGGAAGTAAGAAAAGCTTCCACCACCTGCTGCTGCACCTCCACACCCCCCAAATCAAGATGGTATAAGCTGCAATTAATGCAACACTAATACAAAAATTGCTGTAATCACAGCAACTATCTGAGAAGGCTGCTCAGAGCTGGTCACTGACTTCAGCTGATGAGCTGCCTGTTAGCCTTAGAAATGAGGAAGGTTTTTTACTATCACATTGTGTGATCAGCACGTCTTTGTCAAAATAACTTCCTGTGGAATATAAATAAGAAATGAACTTCTCTTGACACATGCAGAGGAGTTTGCTGAGAAGCATGTTTTTGTTTTGCTCTGATTGTAAATGCTTGTCAGAGGGAAGGCAGTGAAGAAAACAGAAGGGGGTCATCTTTTTCTGACATTCTCTGTGTGGACATTATGAAGGATCCCTGGCTTTGATGCTTTCCAAAAAGTTACTGCTTCTAGCAGGATAGGGTCACATTGTACTGAGTGCACCATATTACTTCTATTATATGCTAATATATAAATATCTTAATATTTATCACTTATGGTTCTTCCCCAATAGAATTTTTTTTTTTTTGTGCAGTAAGAACTGTTGTTTTGTTCTAAAGGAAATAAACACAGATCACATCCCAGATATGGGGGTGTGATACTGCAGTATCTGTCACAACTAGATGTCAGGTAGATTCTGTCAGACAGCTCCTCTGGCCACCCACCAGAGCACCCCAGAATCAGGCTGTGGCTACACAGAGCCAATGTAAGCTCTCCATTGGCACTTTATTTTCTTACTGGTGGGGTCTACTATAGCTTCCACAGGTTCCTGGCTTCCTTAGGAGTTTCCTGGGTACAACACAGAGCAAACAGAGCAAACACTGGTGCAGAATCCTGACTATACCTTCTAATTTCTATGAGCAGTACATACAACTCTGGATCAATAGTATTTTTGTCCATTTAAAAAAACATGTTGCTTTAGGTGGCAGAAAAATGGAATAAAATATACCATTGAGAAGTTCCTCAGGGAATTTAATCACCATGCCTTGAGGGAGCATTCTTCACTGTTAAAAAATGAACGCTGAATGTCCCTCACATTCCCCCACGTATGTCACTTTTCTTTTGAAATGCCTCATGTTATAGTTTTAGTTCTTCCCCCCCCCCCCCTAAGCACAGCTTGGCTGAGTGCAGTGGTGTAGAGCAGTTATCTGGGAAGCTGTGTGGCCTCATTCAACCATGTTTTACCATGTCTGTCTCCTTGTGATCATTACATCATTGGCATTCAGCAACTGAAAGGGCCATCTGGTAACACCTGACATAAGGAGCTGGATGTTTGCTGAAACAAGTGGTTCAAAATGTTGATATTAATTCATAATGCTTAATGCAATCTGAGTGCCAATTATCTGAAAATTTGCCTCAAAGTTGGGCCGTGATATTTGACAACAAATAAAACATCAGGTCTGGTCCTTACATTACATCCCTATCTAAATGTGTAAACATCTCAGGGTGCCAGTGAGGAATTTCAGCTGAAGGCCTTTGACTCAAGGAGAGTTTCTGAGTATTTTGGAGCTTCTCAAGCCTACCAGCCTGGAATGAAGATGGGTTGGTTAGTGATGGTTTGTATTGTTGTAGTTTCTTTGCTTTTCTTGACTGTGCTCAGGTGGTTACTGACAGTGCAGTGCCTTCAGGATATCTGGAGGCATTGTTACATTGCAATTCATGACTCTAAAACAAGTACAGAAATATGAAAATATTGGAAAAGGATAATGGATTTGAAAGCATTTCTATCTGTTTTGTGTCATGATGATTCTCCCACAAGCCACACCTCACTTCTTTTGCTCAGCCCCTGACTTCCCTTGGGGCAGTAGAAGTGTTCCTCAGCCTGGCAAATGCTAATTGTGCTGCTGGTAGCAGAAAATTCATGCTCCTTGTTATGCTTCATGGACTTGGCTGCAACCTGTACCAAAGCAATAGTCAAATATAATTGCCCTGTATATTTAAACCAGATTTCTATATTCTTTATTAAGAGAAGATTTTTTTCAAGGGAACTTGAACTTTCTGATGTGTTTGTTTTCCAGCACAAGCTTGAATATCTGTGCCTCCTGTACAGTACCTTTTTCTAATGAATAGTATAATGCCAAGAAATGTGTATTGTGTACATAAAGGACTGATCAATGCTTCTGAGTAGTCTTTTCTCATAAGAATGTTGGACTGGACATTTTAGTTCCTTCCCAGAGCTTATTCCAGTGAGAATTCTCCTTAATACTTATTGATGTCTTTAGAATTATTCTGTAAAATTGTGTTTCTTTTCCCACTCTTCCACCTTCAGTTTGATTAAGTACCAATTAAGTACTCAGAAATTATTACACTTTTTACATTGAAAATTGTAGCTTGTTATTTCTTTCTTAATGGGAAAGGTGCCACCATCTGAGTACCAGATTTCTGAATGTATTTCTATTGAATTTACTTGAATAGTGCAGGAATTTGTGCTTATTTTGCTGTTTTGTTGCACGCTATAAACAGACTAAATATCACTTCTATTATCAAAAATCAAACAAACATCAACTAAATGTGCCTTGTCAACTATTAATATTAGAACAATTAGAATCATCTGGGTTGGAAGGGACCTCTGAGATCATCAAGTCCAACCCTTGATCCACTCCCCCCGTGGTTCCCAGCCCATGGCACTGAGTGCCACATTCAGTCTCTTTTTAAAAACCTCCAGGGACAGAGAATCCATCACCTTCCTGGGCAGCCCATTCCAATGCCTGATCACCCTCTCTGTAAAGAATTTTTTCCAAATATCCAACCTGAGCCTCCCCTGGCAGAGCTGAAGTGCATGCCCTGTTGTCTTATTGGTACCTACTTGGGAGAAGAGCCTGAAGCCCCCCTGGCTCCAACCTCCTTTCAGAGAGTTGTAGAGAGTGATGAGGTCTCCCCTGAGCCTCCTCTTCTCCAGCCTCAACACCCCCAGCTCCCTCAGCCCTTCCTCACAGGACTTGTGCTGGATCCCTTCACAGCCTCCTTGCTCTTCTCTGGACCTGCTCCAGCACCTCCATCTCCTTCCTGAGCTGAGGGGCCCAGAACTGGACACAGGACTCAAGGTGAAGTTGTGTCTGTAATTTGCAATGAAATTACAAAATTATATACCTTATATTTATACATATATTTATAAATATGCTCTGGGAGAATAGATTGATAGCTATAGAATAGATAATAGAAATTAATTTGGAGACAAATCTGAGGTAATCAAGGAGTTAATTAACTTAATTGTGTTTCTGTCTCGTGCTCATGTTCACCCAGTTAAGTAACTAGCTGAGCCTCTGAAGGGACCTGTAGATGAGATACTTGTTTGAGAACTTTTCTTGCTTTGGAAATCACCTCATTATACTAAACAAGATTTTTTCCATTTTGGTACTGACTGGTAGATGCTTAATCTGTCTGAGAATAAATCAAGTCTTACAGCTTCCTCCACTGGTTGTTGGCTCAAGGCATTACACTGAGTCCCTCTAGTGAATCTGAAGAGGTTATTTAAAGTCTATTTTGGATAAACCCTTGCTAGGATTTGTATAATCTGAATTCTGTTGCAACAGCCTGCGTCTTTCATTTTGAGAATCACATGGCACTGAAGGCACAAAGTGGTGGTGAGTGGTATCATGCTCTTGTTTTAAAAACTGAGGGTTTCAGTTAGATGTAATTCAACAAGGGAGAAGGACGTAGGGTAATAAGAGTGAAGATAGGACTGTGAAGAGAATAATGATATCTCTAAAGAGTATTCAGGCCTTGCATTCCCATCTGCTCTGAGTAACAAACAGGAAAGGAAGAAAACTGTATCAGTTTCTGAGCTAGAAAAAACACAGACCTTTTTCTGCTCTGCTGGATTACAGAAATCAATCATTTCATATTTTCTAAACACCATGGAAGCAAATGTCTGATCTCAGTCGTGTCACCACATGGCAGATCAGACCTCTTAGGATCAAAGAGATGAATGTAGCACATGCTTTCAAAATATTATTTTCTGACTGAAAAGCAATAATTAAAAATTTCTGTAGAAATTCATATAATGAGTTACTATTACAATTTTTTTACATAAAAAGTCAGTCCCGATATAAATTAAAAATCTCTTTTCTATATGCTCCTTTAAAAGTTTCATCCCTGATTTTATTTGTAGCTCATTTCTTCACACTACCTTTTTCAAAAGCTAGCTCAAAGTTGTTTGACAGCAAACTATTTGTGATGTGGCTCTTATTTCAGTCCTGAGGGTCTTTTGCCCTTTGAGAAATAATATTTTGCATCTCACAACTGAAACAAAATGAGGTGACTTGCACATTGTTGTTTTTTTCTGCAGAGGACAGGCTGTGGTGACAAGAGATGGGGTTGAGACTTAGGAGGTAGCTCAGGTGTCCTGGTATAGAGGAGGAGGGTGACTGCAGAGGTCAGGCCTCATAAAACCTACTGGGATTATTTCAGTTCTTGGATTATTTCAGTTCCAGGCAGTAACTGCAAAGTTTCTGGGAGGTTAAAACACTACTGTAAGTTGCATGAACTCTTCATTTGACATCATGTTGCTTCACCTATAAGACAGGTGACCCTAAGGTTACATCACTAATGAATTTGCTACCACTGACTTTCATTTTTAACTTCACTGTTTCTTGATATGGAAAACCCCTTATCATGTTTCACCATCATGTTTAAAGAATTTCACTGTCAACATCAGATCTAAGAAGTCATTTGCATCTTTTCTTTGTGGGACATTCATTTTTCTGCTTGGTGAAAGCCCCTATTTTTTCTAGCAATTCAGACTCTGGAACCCATAATCAAACAGATCCACACAAGTGTGTCCCTGAACTTTAAAGAGACCAATGCCATGAACATCCTGAAAAGAGTTCTCCAGAAGGACAAGGCCATTTTCTGAATCACTTCCAAACTGGAGCCACGTTATAAACAAGTATGTCTTTGGGAAGGCAGCCTGTCCTCCCAGAGGTGCTTTCTATGATTCTCATCTTGAAGGATGACAAAGATCACATCAAACAGGCCAGACCTTGAGAGTTAATAGGTTGCTGGTTATTTATTATAACAATCATATGCCTGTGCTTTCAGGGATGCAGTAATTAATAAACTCCCTTACCACAAGACCCTGGTGTTATCCATAATGCTGTCAAAGCCATTCAAGTTTGTCTCAAGAGAAGCAAAATGGTATAAGGAGAAAACATTTCCATTGCCTTAGGAAAACAGAGCTATCATCTGAGAAACAGCATCAACACACTGCAGGAGATGGGTTGTAATTAATATATTTTCTCACTTCTATGTTGTACTTGGGGTCTAATTTCGAAGGATTCCAAGAACTTTAGAGACTCATAGCTTGTTATGAGTATGTGGTTTTATTCTAAGAGACATAGGTCATCTTGTGTTTGCTGCTGACTTATGCTCCTTGCCTTGCTTTTCTAATTTCAAAGAGAAGACTATTCCACAGAGAATTCCACAGACCTTTTAAAAGAAAAGTATGAATGAGCTATTGCAGTACATTTTGTGAATGTGTATTAATTTAAGTGTATTGTTTGGCTTTTATTTTTTTAAATTAAAATATTTCACTTATATGTATTTAAAATACAAATTCAGGAGAGAATGTTTTTTTTGGAAAGTTCACTTTGTTTTAAATCCTACAATGCTGTAAAAAGATAATGTGAACCCCAATTTTTCTTCAGAAAGTTTCTTTTAAGAGTGACTAGTGAATGAAAAATGTCATTATTTGCTCAGCTCTGTTTCTCTCACTGTGCTGTAAGGTTTCCTAATCCATTTGCCTTGACAAGTGTGCTGGCAGAAAACTGGAGCTTGGAGAACATCCAGAATCCAACACGAGTCATTCTCTTGCATATATTGGGCCTAATTTATGAGGAAGTAATTACCTTCCTACCCCAAAAAAAAAAAAAAAAAAAAAGACTGGACAACAATATTATGCCCTATATGGTTTGTTTAAAAAACTGTTAAAACCTCATTGTGATAATGAAACTAATTTCTGATGTTTCCTCAGCAGGGCTGTACCCCTTCTGGGGTGAGAACTGATGGCTTGTTGGGTCTTCAGTGTACAGCTCCTTGGAACCACAGCAGCATCAAGAACAGTCACAGAGTGCCCAAATGGTAAATATAGACTATAAACTATATTTCCTGATTTATAGTATTTAAAATGATGCATGCTACATGGAAAGAACTCCATGTCTTGGTTGTCTCTCTTTTACTGGAGACAAAAAGAGTGACCAGACCTTGGCCTAAATCTGTGCAGCACTTCCTCAGGGTGCCTCCAAGGGAACGTGTCCCTGCTGCTGGCACAGAAAGTAGAAGGCATTATTAGGTGGCCTGGTGGGAATCAGCCTGCAGGTAAGAGCATGACTTACTGTGGCATCAAATGAGGAGAATGAAAGCAGAAGATGTCATGGGGAGCCCAACACAAGGAGTGGGTACATCCCAACACCACAAGGAGACAGAGCTGTTGGAGCCAGTCCAGAGGAGGCCATGCAGGTGGTCTGAAGGCTGGAGCAGCTCTGCTCTGGAGACAGGCTGAGAAACCTGGGGTTGTTCAGCCTGGAGAATGCTCCAGGGAGATATTAGAGCACCTTCCAGTACTCTGGAAGAGGTATCCAGAGGGGTTCTGGAAATCTGGGGAGCTGGGATTCTATTATGTTTTAGTTCAATTTTTGGGGGTGAGAAAAGGAAGGAGTAACCACGTTTTCCAGTGGGAGAAGTGTGGGTGTCATAGTTTAGATGTGAATGATTATTGGGAAAGGGCAGACAAAAAACAACTTACAAGATTCAACAAATAGTTTATCTTTAATTTCAGCTTAATAGTTAACAAATTAAAATTAAATAACATTCTCTATTTGTGTCTAGTTAACCAAACAATCCAACACCAAACTGTAATTAAGCACCAAGCTTAAAGCAGTCGGTTACAAGGAATAAGAGGCAGATATGCTGAATACTGAGGCAAGTGCACAAAAGGCCAGAACAACAAGAAATGTTAATTAAAAGATAATGTCAAAGGGATAGAATGTTTTCTTGGGATAACAGTCTCATGCTGCTAAATAAATATCAAGGTGAAGTCCAGGCATCCATCAAAACTGAATGCCAAGTCAAAGCCAGCATAATTTATGAAGAAAGACATTTATCTGGAACTCTCATAAAGAGATATTAGTCCTCATGAGAAAAGAGTGATTGTGTGCATTTATCCTTCGTTTGATAGATATTGCTTGTATTGATGGACCATTTTTCATGGTGGCATTATTGATTTAGCTGTACAACTGTGGAAGAAATACTTTTTGTATATATTCAAGCAGGGTAGCAAAGCACACTTGAAACTAACTTAGAGATGGTGTTCCTGAGGTGAATCTTGACCTGATAACATCAGTGGGAGTTCTGCTGCTTGGTTAGATGATATCCCTACTTCACTTTTGTTCCCTTCATTGTGCTGCTAAGCTGCTATGTCTCTTTGTCTACTGGTATCTTGTTAATTTTACTTTATACTGATAACCATATTTTCCTTTCCAAAGATACCATTTTTGTGGAATCACTTTGAGGCCCTTGATATAAAATCGCGTCAGCAGCCGAGGTAAAATACGAATATTGGGTGCGAGTTTTTCTAACTCTCACAGCACACCACCTGCTTTTCCTGGGACCTGGCGTTTCCCTTTACCCGATTCCTTCTGCATCTGATCCCGCGCCACCCCGTCCGCCTCGCAGATCCCCCAGACACCCCCATTAAGATGGCGTTGAAGACATTTTCCCCGGAGCCGTGGTTCCTTTACGCGTGACCGCTGTCCCTCCACAGCTTTGCAGGAGTCCTCTTCTTCCCTGCCCCCTGCTCGGACCGTCCCTACGCTGCTGCCGATCACTCCGCGGGGATCCGCGCTGGGCCAGCCGCTACCCGTCCGGCCCGCTCCGGCCTTTGCCCGTCCCACTGCTCCCCGATCCCGCCCGGCCCCGCCGTGTCTCCGCCCGCCGAGAGGCGGGGCCGTGGGGCTGCCGGTGCCGGTACCGCGTACCCTGCGCCGCCTGCCCAGCGCCCGCGGACGGCGGGGGGATGTGAGTACCGCGGGGAGCCGGACCAGGGGCCGGTGCGGAGCTGTTGGGCCGGGTGGGAGGCGGCTTCCCGGGGCGGCAGGAAGGCCCGGCCGGTGCCCGGGCCCAGCGGAGGAGGGGGAGGCGGAGGCCTGCCCGGCCTGGGGGACCGTCCTTCCCGGCCTGGGGACCCGCCCTGCCCGGGGGCAGGCCCTCCAGGTGCGCCCGGGAAGCTGCCCGGAGCAGTGCTGCTTCTACCCCCGAGACTGGCCTTGCTTGCCCGCCCCACCGCACCCCGGCCGCCTGAAACCCGCTCCGGAGCCACCTGCTCCGGTCCCGGCCCGGCCAGGTGGGGCCTGAGGTGTCCTGGGGTAAGGGAGGGAGCGCCCTGGGAAGCATCTCCTGGGCTCAGCCCTCCCGGTGGCACAGGGCGCTGTGCTGCACCCCATTTTACTGCCGGGGGGGCGAGGGAAGGCTCCGGCGAGCCCTGGCGCCTTGTGTGGGTGATGTGTAGGCTGCGGGGCTGCAGGCACTGGTGAAAAACCTTCATTGTCTTCCTGTTTGGGTTTGTTTTGTTTTTTGTGAGACTTTTGTGTTTAGGGGGACTTTAAGGGGCTTTTTCTGTGCGTTATTTAGGCTGGAAATAAGAGGTTTTCTGTTCGTATTGTTCACCTGACAAAGGACCCTTCTGTCTCGCTCAGCGAGTTGGTGAAGCGCTTTGCAAACCCGAATTAAATTTTGGCGACCAAAAGCAGTCTCAGAATAACTCAATACCACCGGGCTTGGGGTAGAGGAGGAAGGCCAGAGCTGGTGAAACAGGCTGGGTATTAACACATCCCCACTCTGGGGTTTGGCTGGCCTGGTGACCCCTGTGTGCAAACTGGTGTCACCCAAATCCTCCAGCTGAGCACTGCAGTGCTTGCCTGGGCTGGGAAGGAGGGCTCTGAACTGGCTGTGCAGTTGAGTTGAGGAGAACACAGGTATTAGGAAGAGGGCTAAAGGAAAAGTGTTGGTGGAGGGTTATAGGCATGAGATCTGGTTGTATGTATACAAAACCACACCTCTTTTGCTGAGCTGCTCACAAAATAATCTGCTGCTCCTTTGGAAAGGATCCCAGAAATCTTTCTAACCTTGTGTTGTTAGAGGAATCATGTAAAGAAGCAGTGTGGTTTGTTTCTTTCAATTATCTTTTCATACAGACTTTAAAATGTGAGTCTAGTCATGTATTTGTTGAAGGTTGCATTGTCTGTAAAACCAGGTGCCACTTCTTAAGCTAGAGGCAATGCTTGATAAGCTTGAAAGATGAGGGGAGTGAAGCAAACATTTCCATTAATTAATGTCTGCAATGAGCTACTTTTGCCTAATTCATTAAAATGCATTCTTCAGTTACTTTTTTGCCCACCCCTGGCTAGCTCAAGAGTTTAGCTGTACAGGTTGAAGTGAGGGATGTTGCTGTACCTGACCCTACTGCTGAAGAGCCATTAAATAGAAGTTTTCCCTTTTAGTGACAGTGGGAAATAGCACCTCCAGGAATCATTCTTAATGTAAAGTTAGTATTTAAAAGGACTATTAAATTGTAATTTGTGTGAAAAACATTCAACATTGTAAATAGTTGCTAAAAATGGTGACAGGGCTGTTTTTTGCTTTTCAAGGCCTCACAGAACTGAGCTGTATGAGGATCCTCCATCAACATGCTGGCCTATCGTATATTCTCCAGACTACAACATCACATTTGTGGGACTTGAGAAACTGCATCCATTTGATGCAGGGAAATGGGGAAAAGTAATCAATTTTTTGAAAGGTAAAGTAACAGAAGGTTCCTCTTAGACCAACAAGAGCTAAAAGAAATTATGTGGTTAGTGCAGACTTATGTTAATAATTGCCAATATAATAGTGACTGTACATCTTCATTGCTCATTGTGTGGATATAAGCTACACTCATCAGTCATATTTGGAGCACTTTAATATTTTTTCTTTTTCTGGATTTAAATCAGAAATTTAAGTTAAATTTAACTTAAGTTAAATTTAAATTAATTTAACTTAAATTACGTTAAATTAATTGTGGGATTTCTGAGGTGTTGGATGTCATATATTGTTTAAGATGTTGCTTATAAAATATTTAAAAGATGAAACTGTAACGTTAGAGCAAACATCTTGCACGAGGGCATGAGGTTAAAATACCTTTTAACCTAAAAAGGTGTGTTGCACAGTGCTTTGAAAATATATGTATCTGCTCACTCCACTAAGTCAGTCATGGTGTCTGTGCAGTGTGAAACTCATGAAATGGGATTGAAAATTCAAGCTCATGAAATGGTTTGCTCTCTGCAGAGGTGTGAATAATGCTGGTCAGAGTAGCTACTTTGGTTCATTTTGTTGTAGCCCTGAGCATTACAAGACTGAGTGAAAAGGAGTGAGGAGGAACATGAGCTTAGCAATGCCTTAGACCATATCAAGTATTTCTGGTCTTTGCAGTTTGAATGAATGCATGAAGTGAGCAGAATTTCATTGCTTGGCCTTTATGAGAAATGTTCTTGTGGGATGTTTGAGAACTGTTTCCACATCTGAAGCAGGCACCAGATTCTTGACTTTCCAAGTTAGGTGCAGACTGCTGAAGCCTTGTGGATGTCACTCAGCATGCCATGTTTGGATGCTCAGTGGGTTGTTAAAGATTTGAACACTTTCAGTTCTAGATGAGTGCTGGAGAGAGCAGTGTTTCCTCTTGAGGACAGCTGCTGTTGGCAGTTCTGGTTTCTTTATCCTTTTAAGGACCAAGATGCACCTAAACCAGAATACAGACTTCAGTTTTATAGCACTGAATGGAAATCCTTCTTGTGTTAGCTGCAAGACTACAAAGTTTGGCTTGCAAAACCTGAGTTGTAGTTTGGGAGTAGTGTGTCTGCTTACCTATAGCTTTGTGCTTCTGTTACTTTACAGCAGGTGTAACAGGAACTGGGGCATTCCTTGTGGCTTGTGAAACTACAGGTGTTAATGACCAGCTTGCTGGGAGGTGTAATTTACTCTTCTTAGACTGCAGGCAGTCTATTGGCAAATGGTGCTTCTCAGGCTGAGAGATCAGTGCATCTTGTATGAATCTGTTCTTTATCAACCTCATGATATTGTAATAATGTTTAGGAAGAGCTTTGAGGTGACAGGCAGGACTTGTGATGGTGCTCATTATTGCTGTTTGAACAAAACTGGACGATACAGGCAGAAATACATCAAGGAAATATAAATGTAAGAACCAAGGTTAGGATCAGGACCTAGAAAATCTTTATCAAAAAAAGCAACCTTTTTCTTTTGCCAAGACAAAGGTTACTGGAGAGCCAGGCTGCCTCCCTTTTTGTGATCTCAATGACCCCTTCAGTTAATGGAGGCAACTCTTTTCCAGTTGACTATTGCCATTCCAACTTCAGGCTGCCTTGTATTTGTATTTAATTGAGCTTAAATTCTACAACTCCATTTAGTAGCTGAGTTCTGGATCTTCCCTCAAACAACCTTTAATAATTGTTAGGTTCCATAACTATTTTTTGAATTCATTCAAAACCTCTGCCTTTCTGCTCCTTCTCTATATGAAGTCTTTTCATCTAGCTCTTTTCTGTGTGAAATGTCTGCTCTGTAGTCTCAAATTTTTACAGCAAATCAGTTTTCACCTTGCCTTGTAAAGGAGAAAGAAGCCACAGGGTACCTTCTGGTTGTCTGTGGCTCTGTAGCAATTCCTGGCAACATCTGACCTTCCTCTTTCTTTCAGAAAATCACCAGTAAAAATCTCTCTGTGCTTACCTTCTTCTTCCTCAGAATGAAAGTTTTAGCAGTTTGTCTTTCTGTTTGATACCAGTGTGTGAATGAAATGTTCCTCAAGCCAGGAGAGACATAAGTTTGCCAGAACAAATATTGTTGCAGGTGCTGTTCTTGTGTAACAACAAAGTCTCTCACATTTGTGAGTTAAACTCCTCCAAGTATAAATTGGAAAGATACACTGTTAGAATACTGTAGCCACCCAGCAATTAAATAAAAATATTTCTCTGGGAATGTCAGCATGGTGCCTTGTATTTGTTGTTTGTAGTGATCATCTGCAAAGCAACATTATTTTTCTGCACTGCTTGGGTTTTTTAGTTGACTGGAACTTGTACTTCCTGGCAAGTTTATCCAGATGCATGCGTTCAAAGGTATTGTCTTTGATCACATTCTGAAATCTTGCAGGGGCATTTTCTAACTTGCTCCAGTAAAACTAGATTTAGAAATAAACTATTGGTCTCTAGGGGGAAGAATTAATATTTGGTCAAAGCTGTTTCTTGAAATGAAATGCAGGTAGGGATGTGACAGTCATATCCTAATAATGTGTAAGCATTTGCTTCATGAACATCCAAGCAATTATTTTGTATTGCATGTTGGTATTTTTTTTTATTTCCCTCATATTGAGCGAATTAAATACTAGTATCAAATATGCAATTTCTTGAAGTGTGTTAAAGAATGGTGGAGACTTGATGGTGCAAGCACTAAGATTTTCCCAGTGGATTAAGCCCTAGAGTGTAAGGATTCTTTTGTGTCTGTCCATCCTCTGCTGTCTGTCTTTTAGTTTAAACAAGAAGTTACTGTGGCTGCACTCTGAAAACTTGAGGTAAACAATACTTATCATTTACACAACAAGCAGCTTACTTGTGTAACAGGTATGGATTTGAAAGATTTGTATAAGCAAATGTTATTTTGATGATTTATAGGTGAAGTTTCTTCGTCAAGGTTAGAGTTGCTTCTTTGGCAGGGTGGAATATGGAAAGTTAAGTGATGGTGTACAATGCCAACTGTTATTTCTCTTCTGTTTCAGAAGAAAAACTAATTTCAGATGACTTGATTGTGCAGGCACGGGAAGCTACTGATGAAGATCTCTTGGTGGTTCACACAAGGCGCTACCTTAATAAATTAAAGGTGCTGTACTTATTCATGTTTTTCTATCAAGTTGCCTGGAATTAGTGTCAAGGCCAACAGATATGCTACTACTTTCATTATAGCATATCTGATATGCTATAATAGAATATAGAATCAACTTTTACAGATTATAGAATTGTGTGTTTTTAATTAAACATTGTAATTGAGAATGCTGAAAGGAAAACATAAAAATAGCATGGAATTCACATTATAGAGGGGTAGAAGGGAAAGAGGATCTATTGTGTTAAATAGGAGAACTGAAATGATATTTCAAAAAACTAAAGCACCTAAGTATAAATTAAATGTTTGAGATGCAAATAATATTGTCTTCAGCACTGGGATTTTAGTCTTCAAAAGTGTAAGTTTTGATTTAGTTAGTAAAATAGGGTCTGAAATTGAAAATATGTTGGAGAGCTCCAAAATGGATTACTGTTTTTGAATGTTTTTTATTCAAGGCTTGAGTTATGGCTCTGAGGTTTATGTAGTTTCAAAAGAGTATCCATGTAGGGATTCTGTTGGCAGTCAGTTGCAGTGGGAAATGCTGGTTTCTTACCTAGACACTCCCTGTATCAGTGGAATATGGGGGGAGTTTACAGATCATTGCAGAGCCCTAACTTGAATGTTATCTCTGTGTGAAGGTTTCCAGTACCAGCTCATACAGGACGACAGATTCACAGGGGTTAAAGAGCATTTATTGGGTATTTATAAATGAAACATCCATTTGTTAAACTTCTCTGTAACTTTAAAATGTGAACACATGAGTTTTGTTTCTGAATATATTCAGTAATCTGTAGATGGAACATGAGCACAGGTGGTACTGCTTTTATTTTACAACTCTCTACTTGGAGAGCAGAGATTTGCATTAGAAATCATCCTCCATTTCAGAATTTGAAAGAAGTTATTTTGAGTCATCTTTGTCCTTCCACAGTGAAAGAGTCCTTGTATTGCTATTTCTGGAATACTTTATTTTTCTGTGTAAGAGGTTTGTTATTTGTGTGAACTTTTCAGTCTTACTTCTTTTGTGAGTTCTCTTATGCTGCTTCATTCTATGCTGTAAAGTTACATGCAATTTCATACATTGTTAGTTTTGGTCTTATTGCAGCTATTCTTGATACCAATCTCTGAATTCCATGGAACCACCTACCTCTTTTTACTGAATCACTTTTTGAAGCTGGTTGTAATGTGCATAGCTCTGTCTGGAATAGCATAATAATATTAGTACCTTCAGGATGGCTTCACAAGGAACTGCCTGTACAGCCTGGTGTTCAAAACCAGTACTGTTGTTTGCATTCAGATGTGATTAACTCTGTACCTCTTGTGCCTCTTTTCTTGAGAGAATATTTCCTCCAGTTGTAGAAACTGGAAAATGTTGTATTGGTCATACCAGTGAATTCCTGCCAAGCAGTGAACATCCTGCTTAGTTGCACATGCATAATAATATGGGGCCTAGGGTATCCTGTGTATTGCCTTAATCAAAGTCTGCTGTTCTATTTTATTTAATTTTTTTAAATCCAGACAAATACTGATCTACCAATAAATGACATAGTTTTATGTTAGATCAGCTATGAAGTCCACAAAGGTCTTGTGTTTCTGAGGATACCCTGGTGTCTGTAAGACAACAGTAACAGATCATTTGCATGTTTGTTTAAAATTTGGGCATGAATTTAGCAGGAAATTCCATAGACTTGTGAGAAGAGTTGGTGGCTGGTATCTTAGCAGTAGCTGAAGAAGCTGGCTGGAGATTGGTTGGACAGAAACAAAGTATGGTGTGGACAAAGTAAATTAAACAGTACTGGAAATCAGTTCTGGGTTGGAAGGAAGGCTTTATCCTGTTTCCCTGCTTTAGGTAACATGACTGGCCCTTACAACAGAATTTGACATTTTGAACTGAGCTGATTCCCCCTCAGTAATTCCTTTGAAGAATTCAATTCTCTAAGGTAACAACTGGACTTTGGATCCTTTGCTTGCAGTACTTTCCTGCTTACTGCCTTTTTCTAGTGTTATGTAAAGCAATTAATTTCCTGTATACCAGCATTTTGAAATGTAGCAAGGAAATGTAGGTTAACGCCAGTTTCAGACCAAGTCTTGCCCTTGAACCATTTTTACCTCTGAGAGGTAAGATGTGAGTGAACTCTGAAAAACAAGTGATTTAAAAATGAAAAGTTGATCTCTTTATTAGAAAAGTAAATTTTTACATTTAGTGAAAATTGGATTGAGAATGTCCCACAGTGCTGTGGGCAGTGTGCCTGAGGAAGGCACAGGAATGTAGGAATGAAGCAGGAACTGTAGGAATGAAGGGAGTAGGAGCAGGCTCAGAAATAATCAGTTCAGCCTGTGACAGTTGTTGGTGTTTTAGGTGTCCAGATAAAACAGCACAGAGCACATCCTGAGCATGCATGGCATTAGTGACCAAAAGAGATGTGGCAGCTGAAAACTTGTGGGTTTGGTTTGGGAAAATTGGGTCCCTTCAGAAGTATATAAAGTTCCCCTGTCCACATCCTCAGCTCATGCAGTTCTTGGGCTGTTCATTGTGGTTTTACCTTGCTCAATTTTTTCAGTCTTCATTGGTGAAAAGTTTGTGAAGGTGAGTGGTGGTTTGCTGTACTATGTTGATTTAAAAGTCATGAGGATCAACTTCATTTACCTGCTCTTTTCATCTAACTTTTCATATAATGTGCTAGGTAAAGGTCTGTAGAAATGCAAAATACAAAAATGTTTTTTTAAAGATTTGAGTATGTTTGGAGAGTAAGGAAAAATACAAAAATATCTTCACAGGGGATGAGGTCTGACAGGTTTCAGTTTTCACACCACTGTTTGTTTGTATGCATTCTTGGCAGCAAAACCCACTACTAAGCCTCTTGAGGATGAAGTAACATTTGCTTAACAGTGATTTTTTTTTTTCCTTCAATATTTCCAAGTCTTCAATTGGGAAACTGATGCACCAGGCTGTTTTCTGGCTGGTTGGTTTCCTTGGTTGTATCACCTGGCTGTCTTTGGTTTCTATCAGCTCAGTGACCTCTTCCTAATGAAAATCATACATTTGTACCTTGACCTAGAAATTTCTGAGAAAACTGCAAGCTTCCTACTCTCCTTTATGATTTTATCTTACATTAATTCAAGCTAAAAACATACTTTCTTTATCTATTGAAGGTACACCCAAATAGCTTTGTCCCTAGCAAGCTTCTAAGTATAAAACCATGGTAGTTGCTTGGTGTTGGATTTGCAAGTCTGTGAATTTTCCCTTGAAGCTGGGACTAGCTCCAAAAACTTATCAAGGATTTAAATGCAATTTAAATTTAGATATTAAAGAACAAAATTGCCCATTTTCTAAAATTTTATGTGTAGTTGGCTGTTTTAAAATGCTGGAATACCATGAATGCACAACATTAAAGGCACTACATCAGAGACTGGTTTTTGATCACTAAAGTGCTGTTTGTATTAATCCAGGATGTATCAGCATGAAAGTGACTACTTTAGCTTCCTAGTGTTACTTTTTCACCATTAGTCCTTGAAAACTGCCAATTCGAATTCTTGTATATTGAACTTTACTAAGAATGGAGGTTTTATAGCTAGAGGAGTTGAGGTTAATGGTAGTTATACTTTATAAGTGCTCAAGTGCTTTATAAGTTGCTTGTCTCAAGCAAGGAAAATTAGGAACTCAAAGTTTTTTTTTTTTTTCTTTTGTTTTGTTTTTAATGTCTTGATATAGTGCTCCTCTTAAGCGAATTTGATGATACTGCCTACCAGTTAATCTGGTTGAAGGCATGTAGTAAAGTAAAATATACCTGGTTATAGGTTAACCTGACATTTTTATTCTCTTTAAGAAAACAGGGAGTGATTTATTTATTTATTTATTTTAAATTTAGACTTAAAATCATAAATTGAATTATTTACCTGAAACACTGGAAGGTAAATAATCTTAAATCTTATACTAGCAATAGAAATGTAAAATTTAAATGGAGTCTCTAACTAAAAAGAGTAAGGCATGTTACTGAGTACTGTTTATTTATTATTGTTACCCTTGAATCCAGACCAAGTTTTAATTTCTACTTTGTAACTTGTCTACAGAACTTTATTAGAGAATCAGTAATTTGATGGTGGCTGAGTGAGATTAAGTAACTACCAGAAGAAACACTAACTGATACACTGATCACTCTTCTGTGATACAGGCAATTTGAATGAAAAGTAAGGATTAAAAAAAAAAAAAAATAAATCGAAGTGCTTGTTGTGTGTCAAAGGGAACTAAACAGTGTAGAAACTAGTGTTATGGCAGCCAGAGCACAGCCTGGAAAACATAATTAATGTGATCCCTTTCTAATCAAAATAATTTTTATTGAAGTATAAACTTGTAAGTATACAAGTTTATGAAAGCAATTCCTTCTGATTACTTTTCCAAGTATGTATGTAGATGTTCTGAGCATTTATTGCAGGAAATGTTGGATGACAAAGTTAAAACATTGAGGAAAAGAAGTGCAGGGAACTGTCCACAGTTTGAGGTGTTACTACAGTAGGGTTTCTTTTAAGAAGCATTTTCATTAGGCTATAGTTGTATTCTTAATCTTTAAGATTTTCCTTTCAGGAATTGCTTAAGCACAGCAAAGGACTAAGGCTGAAGCAGTGGATGTCTGTGGCTTTGTCTCTGTTCTCTGGGTGCCCTCAGCTGCAAAGAAGGAGCTTTGCTCACTCTTTACTCATACCACAGTTGCATTTCTTGCATTTACTTAAGAACCTGCAGCAGCATCCTGTTGATTTGAGTCTTCATTGCTCCCATTGCTTGCTGTTGAGATGAATTTTTTTTTTAACTGTGTAAAAACTTTCTCAAGTGTTGTGATCATTGTTCACAATGAAAGTTTATTTTATCCATGTGTGCCCTCTTCAGTTTTAGAACAACATGACTGAACCTTACATCATGTTTGTTTAAAAGCTAAAATAACCTTGCAAAAGGACTTTATCATGATTGGCTGTGTTACAAAATACAATCAAAATTAAACCATTTTGATACAGAGTTGGTAGTATGGTAACAATAATATTTTACAAAAATAAAAGCAGTAAGAGCTTAAAATCAACTTGGCAAAATATTGTTAGTGCTTGACTTTATAAATAATGCCACCCTCCCACCCCACCCAGGAGTACTTTGTAGTTGAGTCTTTGGTACCTGTGAAGCCAAAGTTGGTTTTTCTTCAAGCACCAGAACACCCTGAGGTTGGTTTGTGGTTGTTTTTGGTTAAAACTGACCACTTATATGTCCTGTCAGTTGTAAATAAACAACCAACAGTAATCAGGCAGCCAAGTACTGAATCTTGTTCAATTCCCTAATATTGAAGAAAATGGGACCTATACAGAATCTTTCCACGGGGTGTCAAATCCCCAATTCTTAGTACCTGGATGTTTCAGTATTGCAGGAAGAGGTATATTCTTGGTTGTGACTTAGGCTTTGAAATATATTTGGGGCTGTTATCGCTGGTAGCAACGTTAGCAGAAGTTCTTTGAAGTAACCTATATGTGTTTGCAAAAAAAAAGCATTTACATATTGCATATATTTTGTGTTCTAACCTTCAAGTCGTGTACTTGATGATAGGACTTTTTAACAAAATGCTTCCTTGAAGCATTTTCCAAAAGTGTTTAATATGCTATGTAAAATTTAATCAGTTTTCCATGGTGAAATTTGCAATGTATTCATTTAAGTATTTGAACTTCTGAGTTGAGTTGTTTGTTTGTTTTTTTCCTTTCTCCTTGGTGTATCCTTTTGATTTGAATGGGAAAAGTTATTTTAGGTTTGAACAATATGTCAAGCATAGCTTGCTGCTAATGCTGCTGAAGGACATCCTAGAATTCTTCCTCCTAATCCCAGGGATATTAGATTTTCTGAAATACTAGCTTGCTGAAAAGTTGCTGATGTATTACAATTTGATACTAGAACCTGAAAAGCCTGGTGCTGGTGGTTGAAAATGATGATTCTCATTGTTAATCACTTGAGGATAAACCTTGAGGAGGTTACTAATAAGGACTAATAAGGGTCATCTCCTCTAAAAATATTCAAAATCTTGCTAAGGACTTATGAGCTCCTTTTTGTTAAATAGGTACTGATCTAAATGCTGCCATAAGACAGGCTATTAATTGAAATTTATTTTCCCCTCCTTGTAGTGGTCATTTGTTGTGGCTACAATCACAGAAATCCCACCAGTTGCCTTTCTTCCCAATTTCCTTGTTCAGAGAAAAGTTCTGAAACCTCTGCGAACCCAGACAGGAGGGACCATAATGGTAAGGTGCTCTTGAGTCATTTTTACCATATTCAAACTTGTGTGTATAAATGCTATAAACCTGGGAGTTGTAATATTTTGTAGAACTCCAAGACTTGAGCCCTGGTGTCCTGCAGAGAGCAGTGAGTCAGTGGTACAGCCCAAACCATGAGCAAAGTTTGCTTGTTAGAGACTGCCAAGGTGAAGGACACACCAGATTTTATTCTCCATAATTTGCAGAAGGGAGAGGAGTTGGTACAGGGCAGCCTGAGGAAGCAGTGATAGGGCAGGATTTATGGCACATACAGGAACTGATTTAGTTTTGAACAAGGTTCAAATACAGGTGAATTGTAGGAAGGAGAGGTTTCAAAACTGATAATACAAAAGGTATTTTTAAAGCACATTTTGTGAATGGCTCTGGTACTGCATGGGAAGAGGTGCATACATGTTGCTCTTGAGACTAGGTGTTTAAATTTAAAAATGGTATTGCCTTGCTCATTTTAATAATAAAAGTTGGTTTATCTGCTCCTGCTGTAAATACTGCCTGAGCAGCTCAGCTGAACTCGAGCAAGAGGTAGCTGCTTCTGCTTTAGCAGAATTGTTTTCTAATCAGTTAAATGAGTGCTCTGGTCAGAAGAGCTGTGTGTTGCCAGACATTGAATTTTGCCTGAGGACTGCCAGTTGAGGTGTTGAGGAAGTAGGAGGAAAGAAAACAGTTAAAACCTGGAGCTAGGAATGGGCTACTTAAACCATGTATTGAGAGAAAGATGCCTTCCTAATTGTAAATCAGTAACTCATGGAATCTTTTTTGCCCTTTTTATCATTCCTTGTCATACTAGAGCCAGAAGCTTATACAGCATGGTGCTGGGAGAAAATGGTAGCAATCCTGATCTCTCTTTGCAGGCACTGAGCTGTAGCAGTTTTATAAATGGAAGATAAATAATCCTCTCTGAAGTCATTAATATTATGGTATAAATGGATCTTTGCATTTTAGTTGCTGTTCCTGAAGGCAGCTGTTAGAGTGGTTGCATGTGAAAAGCATAGAGACCCATAGTGCTTTTTTTCTATTTGAATCCAGTTACTGAAGAACATTATTCTGGGGGTTAGCAAACCTTTCAGGGCACATTTGTGCCAAATACGAGAATATTGCAACCACTAGATACTGAGTGAGGGAGACTGGGAAGCCAAAAATGAATGATAAATTAAGGACATTATTTCAAGAAATAAGCTAAAAGGTAGCTTTCCATTTCTGTGAACAAGAATGTAGGTACTTAGTAATCTGTGCATTGAAATCAAGGTTTTTTCTTTTGGGGGATAATAGAGGAAAGGATCAAAACTTCCCCTCCTTGATAATGAAATTATATGTGTGAAGCAAGTTAACTACTACTTATTGCTCTGAGCTGTTAAATAAAAATGGCCAGTTTCTTCCTAAAGCATTAGGTTAATAGCAAGTCCTGTGACACTGAGCATGTGTCAGTATGCTTTCAGGCTGCTCAGTCTGGTTTTAATTCAGGTTTGTGAATGATAAATGTCACTTTGTTTCAAAATAAGAGCTGTATGTATCTTGCCCACCTTGGCCTCTGTTTCTACAACTATTGTTCTCACATCTGAAATCCCATTTCCTAATTCTAGTTTAAGTTTCTTGTGTTGCCCTGTCCCCTGGATGTACATGTTATTCAAAATCAAAGAACAGTGAGGTAAGGAAACAGGTGAAAGTGTTAGTACAGGGCGATGTCTGATGATTTTGTTGAAGCCTGAAATTCTGACAAAACATGAGAAAACCAGATAAACTATTGAAAATATTACCCCAGCCTTTAAGGACAATTTAAGAGTATGAGTTGGGAAAGAACATGCTAGGTTCTGCCAAATCATTAGGCTTGTTGGATTATGGTAATAAGCTGTCTACCAAAAGTGCTGTCTCCTAGAGAAAGTGCTAACTGGCAAAGGTGGAGATAATAGAAGTGGAACACCCTGCACCTCCCTAATGCAAACAGGCATAAACTACTGGGAATATTTGCTCCTGGCAGATTACCAGCAGGAGCTGGAAGTAGCACCAAACTGGTTTTCATGATAACTACATTCTCATCTTGCTTTTAGTGGACTGCTGGGAAGGTTGGGGATGCTTCCACTTTTTTCTGGTTTTGTGGTGGTTCATATAGCTCAAGGGGCTTAAAAATGTTTTGCTTGTTGCTCACAAAGTAGCAGCTCCATTCTGCTGCTTCTGAGTCCTTCAGCATCACTTCAGACTCCTGCTCAGTTCTAACTTCTGCCATGTTTCTGCCTGCACTCACTTGAGGGTTTTGGTCTGCAAAGTTCTCTCTGAACAGGAGAGGCAGGGTCTTCTCCTGCTGTAGCTGTGCTGCACTTCTGAACAGTAGTAATGAGGGATGAAGGAAGTGGCAGAAAGGAAAAATAATTGGGAGGAGTCTAGAGGTTCCTAATATTCTACCTTAGGTATTTCTTAAGGGTTTTGACAGTTCACGTGTGTAAAATCTGTTTCAAGTTGTTTCTAACTAGCTGATACTTTTATGTGATTTGTGATGATTTGTGTTATCTTTATTTTATAAGTGTGCTTTCCCTAGTTATAACCAGGGTGATGGAAAAGAGAGAGCCACTAGCTGTCAGTTCTGTCTTGGTATCATGTGTCCTGGAATACTAATGACATCATTGGTCACTCTTGGGTTGATCTTGATGCCACATGTGATTATTTTCACCTTTTAAAATTTTTCGTTATGGGCAAATAGGCATATCCTTTGAAAGCAGTTTTGATTCATCAGACAATAACATTTGTAGTGTACAAGTCAGAAGTACAATCTTTTATTCCTGATGGTCCTCTTTGTCATAAAAATTCCAGTTGAGTTTCTGTACTTTTGAATTTTTTTAAAGCAACATAGATTGTGCCTTGGTGAGGAGTCCCTGGAAGGTATGCTGAAGCACACATAATGTGCTTTCCCTATGACTTAATGGGTTTTATACTTCAGAAACTACAAACCTTTCCCGAGATATAATTTTTATAAGTTAGTGTGTTCATAACAAGATGATGTTTTCTTAATAGTAAATTATGCCTTTTCAAATACAAATATTGGTGCTAAAGGGTTCTCAACTGACCAAACTTCCTTTTGTGTATGGTGTACACTGTGTTCTTTTCATGATTATGGAAAGGAATAATGGGGTTTTACTTTTTTCTTATTTTTTATTTATAGCTAGTAATATCTTCTATTTTGAACATGACATTTAATATTAACTAAAATTTTATCATTTAAACCCTGTGTATCCCCTGTCTATCAGGATTCTCTTCCCTGAATACTATTTGCATTTGAAGAAGAGATATAGGCACAGTTTTCTCTGTATTGGAAGGAAAAAGTTTAGAAGTATTCTATACTATGCATGTTACATAATTTTAAAAACAAAAGAAGTGCCAGGACACTTCGTACACTTCTGTCCCCACCCCTAGATGAAACAAATCTCTATTAATCTCTATTTTCAGAATTCTGAGTTTGCTTGTCTCCTGTTTTTACATAAAGAGGAAGTATATTAGGAGGCTCTTGCTCATTTTTTTGCTGTTACCAACAGTGGTACATTCCCTATTTCATTTGCTTGGAGAGGGTCAGTATTCATCTCCATAAAGGACATTTTAGTTTTAGATCTGTTCAACTGCCAGGGAATGAAATACAGATGAGAGAGCAAATGTTTTAAATCAGGTAATTATGCTGAGGATAGTTTTGTGTGGGCTGTATTCAGAGGTATGATTCAGAATGACCTGCAGTTGTAAAGCATCTGATGATAATTCAGTGGATGTGTCTGAACACCAAGGGTTTCATTTGGGGGTGGAAGCAAACAATGCTGAACAGTTGCCTTGTTCATTCATGAAGTTCTCATTGTAATTTTCTTAAGGCAGGAAAACTTGCTGTTGATAGAGGCTGGGCAATCAATGTGGGTGAGTACAGATGGGAGTGCATTTAATGATACAAAATGCAAAACAGTACTGGATTTGTTTTCTCATCTACTTTTACCCTTATTGCACTATTATAATTAAATAATATTTTGGGGGAAAAAAAACCCAAAAAACAAATAACCATATATGATATATGTAAGGAAAGGTGTTTGGTTTGAAGCTGTATGAAAAAAAAAAAAAGGAAAAATATTTAAATATTTGGAGTAAATTATTTAAAAATCTTTGATTCCATTAAATTATAAAATAATTTCATAGGTGCTCTCATCAGCTGATTTATGTATTTTACAAGACAAAGGGTCTGGTTGTTGTGCTGCAGAGCAGAGCTGTGCCAGTTTGTGTCTATTTTTGACTGTGCAGCTTTTGAATAGAATGTAGTGAGTATAGAGCTGCTCTCCTCATAGCAAATAGCAATGTCAAACCAGTAAACTATTGAAACACTATTTTGTGTCATGTAAGATGTAGCTTGTTTTCATAAAGCTTGTCAATTCTGAGACTTTTCTGTTATTTCTTGCACACATCTTCTGCTAAGTGAATATTCAATATTAAAAATTAATGTCTGTTGAAAAACAAACCACAAACCCCTGTCATATTTACTGATACATAAAGTGAGCCTATTCAGTTTCTTGCTTGGATATTTGTAGTGGGTTTTGCAGTAAATTGTTGTGGTTTATTATACAAAAAATAGGTTTGGTGAGGGGCGAGATGTCCAAATTCTTTTTTCATGTAAGGAGTGAATCTGTTTGTGTGTTAAGGAGGAGTTTTTAAAGTGTCTCCTGGTCTGGGTGTTTGCAGAAGACAATGGCATGTGCAAATAATAACATCATAGTTCTCAGTGTGGTGTTTTTCTGACCCTGTAGACCTTTCCACATGTCCTTTCCACCTTGACCTGCAGTGTTAACAATGCAGCTCCAACCTGCATGGGGGAGCTGAACTCTCCAAGCCCTGTGCTCTGTCATGGGGGCACTGTGTGTGGCAATGTTCATCACTCAGTTCAGAGGGTGGCTGCTAGATGACAGGGACACTCCCCTTTAATTTGGGCACCTGCAGAGGTCCTTTGCCTAATGGTCTGGTAGACCACACATAAGATTTGTGCAGAAACCCTGTGAGATAGTTTCTGTTGCCAGCCAGGGGTTTAATAGCTCTAGGCACAGTATTCTTAATGAAAAAAAAGTTCTTGACGTGTATGTGACCTCTGTCTCTTTGCAAAATCCACCCTTTTTCCTTAGTATCTGGCTTTTCACCTTTTCAACATCTTTATGTTTAGGAGGTGGTTTCCATCACTGTTCCAGTGACAAAGGTGGAGGATTTTGTGCATATGCTGATATCACACTGGCTATAAAGGTAAGAAGTGCCCTAAAGCCAGTTTTTTCTACAATTTTCCAAATGGAAAAAAAAAATTTACAAATTCATAAGGACTAATTTGCATCTCAATAGGAGAAAATAAAGCCATCTGTAGATGGGTAGGAATGGGGAAATGGTGTGGCACTTGATGCTGTACAACATAATGTGTATACAGTTTTGTTAAGTGGAAGGGAAGAGTTGCAGGGGTCAGAATGATGAATATAAATATGAACCACTAGAGTGCATTAATAATGTCTTCCTTAAAAAAAAAATCCTCAAAATCAAACCAGATTGTCTTTTAATACCCTCAGTGGCAATTATCCTAGCCTTGCAGTTAAACCTGAAAATTCCACATGTGTTTCAGTGGTTACAATCAGGACTGATACAGACAGAAATGCTCTCTCTGAATCAAGCTGCACTATACAGTGCTCAGAGTGGTTCAAATTCATGAATAAAAATGTGAATGTCTCCAAAATAATCACTGAATGTGAATGAATGCATTTGGTATTTAGCTGCTGAGAGGCTGAAGTAAGAGCTTTCTGCAATTAGGGCTTATTTTTTTCAAATGTACTATGGTATATTTGTACACTAGAGTATTTATAAAGTATCAGCAATCAAACAGAAAAGAGCTCTAATGATTGCAGCACACTGTATGACATAACATCATAATTTCTGTACATGGTAATTTGCAGAAAAGTAATCTACAGTGTTGTATTTTCCCTGTCATTAAAACACAGATCGAGAAATTGGAGTGGGTGACAGTTAGTACACAACCTTTGGGTTTTACCATGTCTGTATTGCAGATGGTAACTCAAAGAATTAGAAGACAGTTATTTTTTACAGACATGGAATAAAAAATTAATTCTGATACTAGAAGGGACTTTAATGCATACATTCCCTACTGCAGCTTTTCCTAAATGGTGGGTTTGATGCTCGTACAGTGGGATGCTCTCACAGGGGAGTGTTTCTCCCTTCCTGCTGATAAACCTCACTCATGCTACTGCTTGTCTCTCCTCAATGATGCCAGGGGAGCAGCTTTTGCTTCACCCTGCCCCAGCCCACAGTTTCTGGGCTGTCCTTGTCCACTCCATCCTCTGACAGTACCAGTACCTCCAACAGCTTTACAGTCCCTCACTGGGCCTGTCCCTTGGCTGCTGCAGGATGCAGAGATGTGCCAGCTCACCTGAGAGAGCTGGTGTCACTACCGCAGGGTTTATTACCCTGGACTCCAGTACATTATTCAGTGCCAGGGGCTTATGCTCCATTTCTGGAGCCTGCTGGGCAAGTTAGTGTGGGATGCTTTAACCATGGGTTGTGTCTGGTACTTTGGGGGAGAATGAGGAGATGAGTAGAAATTCTTCTTCCCTCTTCACCAACTTTCTCTACTGGTAGGTGCAGATGACTCTGGAAAGCACATCTCATGCTTGTCATCTGATGGGATTGTGTAAGTTTTTTACTGGTTGATCACAAACATATTTTGTGTGAAATAGCTAGAGCTTTTATAATGAAGTTCATTGGTGAATGAAATAAACAGACACATGCTACACTGAGACCAGAACAGTAATATACTGTGCAAGGGTTAAGTCTTCAGATTATTAACCTCATCTAGCTTGAATGAGGCCTTGAGCAACCTTGAGAGCTGTCCCTGCCCATGGCATGTCCCCTCCCTCCATGGCAGGGAGGTTGGAGTAGATGATCTCTGAGGTCCCTTCTTACCTAGGCCACTCTATGATTAATTTGCCATCTAACTTGGTAATTTTCACCATCTTTTTCTTTGTTTATATATACAGTTCTTATTTGAAAGAGTACAAGGGGTGTCTAAAGCCACAATTATTGATCTGGATGCTCATCAGGTGAGTAGCTTACCCATATTCAGTGCTGCAGATACTTTTTTTGAAATACAAATGTATGGTAAATCCTCCTTTTTCTAGCTGTCAACTTTTTCTAAACCATCAAATCACAGAATACAAAGTTCATCAAAATGATGGAAACTGGGAACAGTTTGGTTGCTTAATTATTTTATAGTCCAAAGGGCTGTTAACACCAGTTAAATAAAATTAAACTGAGCTGTAGCCCCATCATGTGGTTAGATTTAAAATATGTTTGTTACACATTGGTTTGAGGCAGAAGTGTCCAGAGCAGATCAGTATCTCAGAAGAAACAAGACTCTTAAAGCAGAATTACAGTTAGTTCAGCATGTGTGATCATTGCAGCAGCCTTTGCAGGGGATGAATTTGTCCTTCAGTGTTTTAATGGAAGCCCTGGCTTCAGGCTAATGAAGTGAAGAATCCATTAGTTTTTACCTGGTGAAGTGATTTACTGTGGGCACTGAGAACAAATCTCATCCCTACTGGGATTTCCACAAGAAATCCTGAAAGAAGGGAAATGGATTTTTAGAAAAGCAGTTAATGCACAAAAATTATGTCCAGTCTGAAGCATTGAAGAGAATTCATTATGTGTAAATAAACCCTTTTTAAGTAGCTTCATGGCAATGAGGGAGCCTAATGGCTGCCAGTTTTCCACCTTCTATAATTTTTCTTATCTGCAAGTTAGACATCCAAAAATTACCATGAAATAAGGATACGGATTATGCAATGGAAAAATGTTTTGTTTTCATGATTCTCTTGAACCATCTCTGTTAGGGTGTGGGGTTTTTTGTGTGTGCTTTTTAGGGGTGTTTTTTGTTTTGGTTGCCAAAAACTTCTTGGAATGTATTTTGATTTTCAGGTATCATGCTGGTAATCTCACTCTGCACACTAAATCACTCTTTTGTTTCCTTTCTTTGGGGAATGAGAATGGTCTGAAGTAGTAGCTCAGTAGATCCTTTTTAAGTCAGCAGAGAGTCCTATCTTGTAAGAGTTCCAGTTCTTGGTGCATTGGGGAGTTTCACCTCAAAAAAGCTCACCCAGAGGCTCAGATTCCTGTATTTCTGACCAGGAACTGTTGATCTGTGGACCAAAAGTGCTGAAAAAGTAGTGATTGCTCTAGTTTAGCATAAAGAAATGCAGTTCTCATGATTCCCATTCCCTTTTTCACCCACACTGACTAGCTTTAGCCCAGTGATTCTTTTTTGGTTTTTGTATTTGTTTGTTTCTAGGAGAAGTTGGAGCAGAAACAGCTTAGCTGTCCAGGGATGTAAATTACACCTTCTGTAATTAAGTTACACATCTGTGGGAAAGCCTGTTTCTGTAGTTGAAATTAAATTCTGGGTAAATATGGTCAGGGTTCTTGAATTATTCACTGATTTCAACAGGATAATCTTAGTGATTGATATGAAAAGATAATTCTTATACTAGTAGAATAGAGACTAAATGAGAGTGAAAAGAATATTATTTAATTCAGAGATGGAGGAGAGTGAAAAGAATACTATTAAATTCAGAGATGGAGGAGAGTAAAATATTCAGTATCTGAGTTTTCTCTTGATCATCAGTTATTCCACTCAACATTGTGTTGAATATATAAATATATAATTTTTTTGTGAGAAATCTCTGGTGTTAAATTTTTGGGTCTTTAGTCTTTGTGAACTTTCCAGGGATTACTTAATTCACCAAGATTTGAATCATTAGAAGAGCTATAATCTGTTGTATATTTATTAATCCTTGTGTAAGAACATGAGTATCCCTGCAGCAGTTGGAAGTGACTTTTTTTACACAATTGGAAGATGAGATATTTGGTCCTCATGGTTGCTCTTTGTTATTAAACAATTAACTTCTAGTTTTCATATATTTTTCTTAGATGGGCAATGAGAAGTGTAATAATTACCTTCCCAGAGATACAAAGATGTTGATTTTGATAATACCTGCAGTCTTCAGACTGGTACTGTCAGAGCCCTCAAAGCTCTACACCTCAAAAATAACCTTCAGGACTGTAAATAAGAGAATGACACAGGAATTTTTAATATTAGGTCTTTTTAGTCTGAATTTCTTTAGATCTTGCAGATTGTTTAGTTCTATGTCAGGGTGCTAGGAATAGCTAACTGTAAATTTCTTTCAGGGAAATGGCCATGAGAGGGACTTTATGGATGACCAGCGGGTGTATATTATGGATGCATACAATAGATACATTTACCCAGGGGATGGATTTGCTAAACGTATGTATCATTGAAATCCATATTCCAAAACATAAAAGACCTACTATGTTGCTGAATAACTTCATCTACTACTAAATTTCCTTGCAACAATGTTAACTAGATTTTTTTTTTTTTTAATTTCACACTGAACGTACAATTTTCAATGATCACAGTAGTATGTTATAATAATGCTAATACTGTAGTGTTTTCCCTCACTTTTGGAATGAATCTGCAATGCAGGGTGTGGTATTAGGTGGCCTTTGTCAGCAGCCCATTCAGAAGCTCATGCCATGCTTAGAGCAGTGAGTTAACCCTTTGATTTGAAGATAACTGTTAGAATTTTGTCTTTGCCTTATACTAAATTTATAAAATAATTCACTAAGACGATACTGTGTAGAAAAACATGCTATTTTGAAAGCTATACTTTATAACATACCTAGGTGTTATCTTTCCAATAAAGCTTGTTTGGTAAGCCTCTAGAAAACAAGATGTGTAACAAGTCATACAAATGTCTGGTGGCTGGGTTTGTTGTTGTTGTTTGTTTTTCCCTGCTGTGCTGTGCCTATTGTCTGGTGACCTGTCACAATTAATTAATGGGCTTTTGAAAATGGTTGAATTGGAATGCAAAAGCCCAAATCTTATTTGATCTTTGATTCTGTTACACTGTCATTTATTACGGGATTAATTTATCAACTGAATGATGGGGGAGATGTTCTTCTGCTGTTGAATTCCTTCACTGGTGCTGTCATTCTGAAAAGCCTACTTATTTTGGATTCTTGGCAAGAATTAGGTTCATTGTACTTCTGTTTATGTAGGAAAGATTTTGAAAGTCATAGTATATGTATTTCATAGTATTAAGCTAGAAAATGGAGCATTTAAAGCAGAAGACTTGTAAGAAAATGAAGGAGTTTAATTTTTTTCCTAAGATAAATATCCCTTTATTTATATATGAAATAATAACTTTTTGAACAGATGAATTAAGACCAAAGCAGAGTAAGGCCTTGTTAGCAAATATGAAATAGTGACCTCTCCCCTCTCCTGGGAAGCTGGGAGTACTGCCCTTGCCTTGCTACAGGTGAAGCAGGAGGTGCAGAAAGCCATGGCCCCAAAGGCATGTGAAGATGTAATTTTCATAAGGGTGTCTAAGCAGGACTTCAGTGGCTAAATTCTTTCAACTTAATAGTGCTAGGGGACCAGACAAAGAGGAGGTCAGAGGGGACATCTTTTTGAAGGGAGGTAGAAGCTTGAACCTGATAGTTTGAATCTTTAGAGTAAATTCTAACTGATCACTGTTTCCCTGGATATCTTACTCATTTTGTCCATGCTTCATTACAGGAGTCTCTTCTGTACATTTTTTTGCCCTTCAGAAAAAAAAAAAAAGAAAGACTTTGCTAACTTTACCTAGTACTTAGCTACCAGCATACTGAGTTCCTGAGGGGAAGCAGTTTGGAATTACACAGAAGCTTAGGAAGGGAAAGTACAAGATGGATGGGGAAAAGAACTAGTTCCTGAAGGGTAAGCATGAGAAGCTGACAGCTGACCCTCAAAGTTTAGGCCTTATAAAAAGTTTTGCTGTTGGTCTGAGTGTCATCTTACCTGTTTTCAAAACTGGAGAGGTATGTTCACTCATTAGCAAGAGATGGACAAAAGGCCATCATCAGATGTGTCCCTGCATCCATTACTACCAGCTGTAGCTCTGTGGTTTTTTTAGAGTTGAAGACAAAAGACCTGCAGAGGCATGGAATGTTATTCATGATCATCTTGACTTTTTTATGGCTTCATCAGAACAATACTTATTTGTTCCCCATGCCATTGTGTTTACCTCCCTCCCTAAAGCTCTCTCCAGCTAGCAGATTCTTTACCCTGAAGGGGCTCTGAGTGGTGTTCAGAAGACCACAGCTGTGCAGACCTACATGAACATTTACATAACAATAAAAGAATTCCAGAAAAATATAATAAGCAGATATCTTTGCAAATATTCATGCAATAAAATGGGGGAAAGAAAAAGAACACTAATGTTGAGCAAGGATGAAGGCAGAAAAAAAGTGTCCATCTAAGTATTGGCCTGTGTTGAATGCACTCATGCACACGTGGTGGGTGCTGAATCCACACTTGAGATTTAAGCCTCCAAGTCATTGAAGACCTATGGTAAGGTAAAAGTCATACCTAGCAACAATCTTTGACACTGATTTTAATAATTCAGATTTAAAGTTAGACATACCTGTGTGAAAGCACCCAAAGCTAAGCTGCATAACCTTGGCTTTCTTCCCTCTGTCTTCTCAATCTTCCTTTTCTACTTCTAATGCTTTATTACAAGCATTAGAAATAATTTGATTTAAATTAAGAATAGATATTTGTTCTTCTGGTTGGATTACAGGGTAAGAACATTAAATTGAAAATGCTTGGGGCAAAGCTGAATCTTGTTATACATTCATAAAGCAGTTCACATAAATTCATGATCCCTTGCTGTTAAGTTTGGAGCTTAGTGATAAAAATAAAACATCTTAATAGTCTGTCTCAGTGATATTTATCTTGTTTTTTGTTTTTTTTTCCCCAAAGTGTTTCTCTGCGATAGAAATTCAGTGTATTCTTTTCCTTATGCTTTATTAAGTTACTTTAAAGTTAATAATTTTCTTTGATTTCTTCAGTTGATAAATGAATCTGTATGTAGATCAGCTGCTTTTCAGTAACATTTTCTGCTCATTTTATTCCCCCACTTCCCAGCCCTGCATCCAGTTTTCTCTCTTTGATGGAATTTTTTCCAAGGTCATTTTGCTTATGTTTGCTGAGAAATCAAGTAGTTGAATAATTTTCTTTAATTCAAGGATCTGTGAAAATGTAGCACATTTACAACATTTTCAGTAACGTTATCTCTTTCTCTTGCTTACCTAGGTCCTGCATTTTCTTTAAAGCAATGCTTGCTTTATTCAGTACCATTGAAACATTTTCTCTTTTTAGGTGCCATAAAACGCAAGGTGGAATTAGAGTGGGGTACAGAGGACACAGAATATCTTCAGAAGGTTCATACTCAGGTGGAAGGAGCATTAAATGAGTTAAAACCTGACATCATTGTTTATAATGCTGGGACAGATATTCTGGATGGTGATCCATTGGGAGGACTTGCTATTTCTCCTCAGGTTTGTATGATACCAAAATACCTACAGACTTTCACTGCTGGCAGTTTGTTAGGTGAATAGAAGGTGAATGCTTTACACTGAAGCAGGGCACTTTCCTGCAGCTCCCTTTCTCTCTCACCATCTATTTTTTTTTAATTTTTTCTCTTCTTGACTCTATAAATATTTTTGGGTTTTGGGTGCCTGTTCCAGTATCATTCATCTTCTTGTGAAATGACACACTGATTTTGAGCGTCCAAACAGAGGTGACACAGAGGTGTGTATTTTCACACTTCACCTGACTCCTATTTTCCCTGTTTGGTTCATTCTTTCTTTGCTTCTTTTACCCTCACAACCTATTTGGTTATATATTTCTTTTGTCACCTGCTCCCATTATGTATCTTATACTTAATTTCCTCTGTAGCACTCCCAGCTGTTTAAAACTGATCTTCTCTTTCAGTTCTAGCAAGTTTGTGCAGTCTGGCTGTGTATTCTTAAAAAATGAATGGATTTTCCCTTTACATTCTCTTCTCTGCAAATATCATTACCCTTTTTCAGTTCAGGTTATCTTCTCTCCCTAGTTTAGTGCCAGATTTAAATTTTGATATATTCTGTATAGCTTCATGGAAATCTTCACCTCCCACTTTCTCAAAATAAGCAAAAATTTACAGATCTGGTTTTTCCTCTGGTAACGGTTCCTTCTCTAATAGTTCCTTAGTTCTGTCTCTCCTGTTTTCACATTTGGTTCTCTCTGAGTGTCCACCAGTCCAATTAGAAAAAATCCTCTCTTGATTTGTAAGCTCTTGGTTTCCCTTCTAGATGACCCATCACTCAGTCTGTTCAGGTTTAATTCTGTTTAGTGGTATTTTAGATCACAGATGCCTCCTCTTGCACAGTGCTGTAGTTCCTTGCTGGGTTTTATTTGCTCTCTTATGTATTTCCTCATTCTTACTGTCTCTGAGTCCCCTTTTTGCTGCTGACTGTCTGAAAAGTCCCTGACAGACTCAAGGTGGCATGGCTCAGGAGCTCCTTTGAATCTCCAGATTTTGTTTCCTTGGCTGTGGAAAAGCCTCTGTGGAGACAGGAAGAGCTGAGGGGCTTGGACTAGTTTGGATTTGACTTTGGAGAGGATATGCCTTGAAGTGTGAGATCTCATTTAGGGGAAAGCAACCACCACCAAGAGAAATAGAAGCTAGTGGCAGATGCAGAATACTTTAAGATGTCTCCTTTCAAAATGTTTTCTGCCATTTGAGAAGCAGTGTTAACTGGCAAGAAAAATTAGTTGCTATACCCTGTTGGGTGCTGTATAGGCAAAGAGACACAAAGTGGGGGAAAGAGAGGTGAAATGATTCTTCTGCTCACAGGTAGAGATGAAAAGCAGAGATTGCCATTTCTCTGTGCAACCAGTGCTCAGGTGCCCGATGGAGAACAGGTTTCTGGAGCTCCTGCATTTCTTTAGTGCAGCATTTCTTGTCTCTCTGATCTGAATGGCATGTTTAACAAAGCATGAAATCCCAGGCTACTGGGCAGGCTGAAACTGAAGGCACTGAGCCTGGATAATTAACCTCTTCAAGGTTCATTAATCCAGTCTTCAATCCTTCATTCATGTTTTAAAATCTTTAAAATTCTACTCAAAGTTAGGCCTTCTCTGAGTGCCCTAAGTGAAAGTTTCTTAGTGCTTGAGGCTACAGCCAGAATACTCAGGATGTAGCAGAGAAGTCCCTCTCACCTGTGTGTGTAGGTGGGGACTGCTGCATCAGGCTGTTATTTTCATCTGAGGAGTTTTCTTCCTTGGTAACACACAAATGCTGGCACAAGCCCGTGGTTTTTCCCCTCAGTTCTTCCAGGCTGAACCACTAGAGGTGCTGGAGCAGGGATGAGGCAGCTGGGCTGCCATGAGCATGGGGTCTCCTTCCAGTTCTTGGGTGGTAGAATGTTTGCTGCATCCAACTGGGAACTGTGGTTCCCAAGGGATGTACAGCTCATTCTGTGATCCTGTTATTTCCACTAAGGGTCTGTTCCCAATATAATTCTTCAGTTTCCCTTGCCTTATTTTTCAGTTATTGTTCCTTATTCCCATTGTTCTTTTACAGAGCTGTGTCAAACTATACATTAGCTATTTACTGTTGCATGAATTTACGAAATATTTATTCAGCTACATTTAGATTTTATTCTTTCCCTTTACTATTTATTGCTGGTCTAATTTTTCTAATGGCATGGTATTCTTTTTGTATTTAGTCTTCCTCTAACCAATCTGAGTAGTGCATATTTGTTTTGTTGTGATGGTTTTGCTGGTGCTTCATAATTTTTTGTATTTGGTTGCATTTTAATCCCTTTCCCCTTCTCTGGCTCTTGCAGTTATTTAAATTGTGAGCTGTCTTTTGTAAGCTGTTAACTATTATGTTGTTAGTGTTGGGTTTTATTATTGGATTTTATTTTTTGAGGAGTTACAATGGATTATTTATGCCTCCTACATACCTCTGGAACTCTGCTTTTGCTTTTCCCACAACAGTAGATTTTAATTCTGTTCTCATTTATTTCTGTGTTATCTCCTTTCCCCCACATGTACTTACTTGAAAATAGAGACTTGAATTCTTCTGTTGTCCAACTTCTGTTGTCACTCAGTGAGAGTGTTCAGTGACAGTACAGTACCTCTTGGTCAGCACTATCATTTTTTTACTTCCATATCCTTGTTCTATTAGTAAGAAATCATTTAGAATTTATTTTCCTTTTTATAGATTTGCCATTACTTATTTTCTGCAACTTCCCCTTCAGCCATACATCTTTTTAATTTAAATGCAGACTTTTATGTTGTGTCCTCTAAAATCAAGTCAAGGATTTTTTGCTATTTTTCTTTTTCCTTTTTTAACGATAATGCAGGTAAACATGCTAGCAGGACTTTTAATTTATTTTTTTTTTATTCCTGTTTCAAAATGAAAAGCCTGATCCCTGATAAAGCATCCAACACTTTAAACACATTAACCATAGGCTAGAACTAAGCTATATTAATACCACTTTTGGGGTAACTGTTGTAAACCTGCAGGGGATTGTGAAGAGAGATGAAGTTGTGTTCAAGGCTGCCAGAAGCCGCAGAATCCCAATCCTGATGGTGACATCTGGGGGCTACCAGAAGAGGACAGCACGGATTATTGCTGACTCCATCCTCAATTTGCACAGCCTGGGGCTCATTGACAAGGAGCTGGCAACCTGTGGAGCTGGAAATCCCAAGGTAGAACAGATGATTAGAGACTCTGCTAAAGACTTATGCAACTTGTCACTGCAATGACAAGTTGCTAACTTGAGGAAAGAGCTTCCTGGTTTAGGAGCAGGAAGATCTCCATGTTATCAGGGTTAATATAGAATATTTTAAAAAAGACTCATCTGTAAAGTAACACAGTAGAGATTATATGTTGTCACAGAATAACTGTGTCTACTGAAACTATCTTGAGCAAAGGCAACAAATCCTTTTAAGCTAATTGAGACATATACTCAAGGGTACTGCCTTTCAGTTTATATTACTGTAAAAAGCTATAATTGCTTCTCTTATTGTCATGGGTGGTGTATTATGTGTAATGAACTATGCAGTTGGTATCCAAAGACCGTCCCAGACCTATTTCAGATGATGCAGTTTGGACAGTGGTAGGAGAAGTGTGCACTAAATCTATTGTAGGCTTTTCTTTTTTTAGATTTTATTTATTGCTTTTTTATTGAAATTTTATTAATAACAAATTATGCACAGGCTTCACCTGTCAGCTTAATACTAAAGTTATGTGCAATACTATTAAAAACAGTTCAGTTGGTAGGCTTTTAAGCCATAGTCTGTTAGAATGAAGGTTCATTAATTTGAATATTATTCCTGTTGTTGATGGTGACTAAAATCCTACTTATAAACACCTTGAGAAATAGAACATGAAATGCCTTTGACTTCACATGCAAACGAACCATCAGAGATGAGGATTAACAGTCTGGTTTTCCTCTCAAAATGAGGTCTGCACATAAAAGGCTGTAGTTAATATGCCTCATAAATCAGAGTACAGAAACTACAATAACATTAAAACTAATTTTAGACTTCTGAGAATTCTTGCAGAAAATATTATATAAAAACAAAGGTTATCTTTTATTATTGCCAGGTTATCATGTATAAAGCAGTAAAGAGTAGATTTTGATTTTTAAATTTTTTAAAAATTTTATTTCCAATGAGTGCTGTGTGTTTCACTTGCTTGAAGAGTAATGGTACAGTCAGAGTCTGTAACCTAATTGTTCATACAGTTAAAAACAGAGTAAAATGTCTACATTAAGTTAATGTGTAAAACTTATATGGGAGCTTCCAGGAAAATTTGGGAATGAAAATGTGTATTCAAAAGCAAATTTGGTGCACTAACTGTGAAGTTTGGTTTTGTTTAAGTTGGTGTCTTTTGCAATAGGTACTGCTTGTAGCAAGGGGTCACAGATGTATTACACTGTATGTTTTGCATGAGCTTTTTTAACTTTGATGTTTTCACTGATTGATAGTACAAGTTTCATGCCATGGTTAAGTCTGAGCCTTTCTGTGAAGGAACACTGGTGTGTTCCATGTAGTAGAACTGGTGTGTAAGCTATTTAAGGAATGTTTAATTCCAATCAGAATACTTACCTCACTTAGTGTTAATATTTAGATTGATGGGATTTGCTAATTGTAAGAACTTGCACATTTGCTATAAATATCTGCTTTCAACCAGATTTGACACATTGCACTAATTTTGAGTTGCAACACTGTTACTAAAAAGCACTTTTAAATTTCTTACTAGAAGGACCATCAGAGTACAACTAATGTTGAGATTTATTTTTTCTATGCTGTCTGATGTTACTGAGATGTTATTCTTTCATGTAATTTTTATAAAACTATAAATGATATTTCTATAAACTCAACCCCTGTCATAGTACCATATGGTCTTTTCCAAAACATTTTCTGTTTGTGTTAACATGTTTGTTATTTTCCCTCAGTGGAGATTAAAATTATGTTGAACAATGCTGACTGGCTTTTCACTTCATGTATCTCGACAATCCATGTTTTTGAACAGAAGGATTTACTGAAAGGACAAGATGTGTTTTTCATACTTAAAATTTAACTGAAACTTCAGTGAGTCATATGGTTTGTCAACAGTGGGTGAATTCTCTGAGACTGAATGTGTGTTCTTGAACTGATCCTGGAACTTTTGTAGCCAAAAGTTTTCAAAGATGTCATCTTAAGGGGGTGAAAGTCACTTTTTAATTTCAAGTTGCATTCTGCTATTTATATTGTATCTCCCATTTAAAGTACTTTAGCATTACAGGTATCAAACTATAAGATAATTCTAGCTGAGAAGTTAGAATTGGCAGAACAACTCCTGCTTCATACTAATCTTTTAAAATTTAGTATAGGATTTGCCTTGGTTCTTAGAACCAGTAAATTTGTTCTGTTTTTTCAAGAGGTGAAAGTAAAACTAGTGTTATCATTCAGAAAGGTTTGATGAAGATTTCATCATGGAAACTTTGCCTTGAGTTGAAACTTTGCTTAATTTTCAGCTGTGACTAGAAACTTTGCAGCATGCAAAGACCTGTGTAAGTTTGCTAGGAGGATGCCAAGTAGTCACAAATTTTATGGGGAAAAAATGTGGGGCTTTTGGCTATTTTTAATTGCAGTTGCAGCTATAAAGCCCTCCCATAATAGGAAGAAATGTGTCAGGACTGGTGCCCTAACTTACAACCAAAAAAATGTCTTAAAGATTAAGACCAAGCAGGTCTTTTGTTATGAAAGACATTAGTTTTCCTTCATATTGTTCAAGTAAAACAACAGTGAGGCATGTTCAGTAGCTTATTGTTAGTGTACATGTGTGTCTTGTTAGTCATCCATATGTGAAATACATTTTAAAGCTGAAAACACTAACTCGTCAGTTTTTCTGTTTGATTTGACAGTTGGACATCTCCAGCCCCTCTTGCCTCTGGCAGTTGATAGACAGTACAGAACTCAGCACTGAAAACACTGGGTGCTGTGGTCATGGTCTTACACTAAATTTTAGCTGTACATGGTAACATCAGTCTCTTTCAAACTCAAGGTATGGTGGATTTTTGATGGGTTTTTTGATTTTTTTTTTTTTTTAAACACCCTACGTTCTCTCATGAATACCAGGAAGAATTTGAGAAATGCTGTAGACAGCTTATTGTGGGGGACCAGGTAGTGCTTGTCTGGTGAATAATAAATGTTTGTGCTCTCACTTTCTCTACTCCATGCTGCTCCTCACACCTTTAGGAACTTAATGACCCTTAAAGCATTCCCTGGTACCTTCTGGTCCTGCTGCCAGAGTGCAGCTGTTCAGCAGTGTTTCTGCCTCCTCTTGCACATAGAACAGGGCACACAATTCTCTTCAGTGCTGGCCACGCATGGTTTTTGTGGTCTGTGAAGTGACACTCAGGTATTTCTTGTACTTTACAGATTGCACTATTGTATCCTGCACTCAACAGAGCCACTTTTGGGAGAACGCTGACAAATCCAGAAGTTATGAAGTCAGGAATCTTGGATCTAGACTTTGCTCACACTGTGCTGCCAGGAGCTGAAGGAACTTGTGGAGTTCAGAAAGCTGCAGGCTTGAGGATCTTGGTGCTGAGTGCTATGCCAGTTTTTGAACTGAATAACTGAAAACATTCTTCTTTCAAGAAAACTGCAATCCCTTGGTGAAGAAGCTCACTTGCTATCTTTGTCTGATGGAAGATGATCTTGCTTATATCCTCTGGCTGATTCAGAAATACAGAGCCATATCTAAAGCATTAAAAAAGGGTCTAAATGCCAAGTGATGTTGTGTCCTGAACTTGCCTTGAATTTGGCATGTGTTGTGTGTTCCCCAGCCATTCTAGAGGCAAGCTTGCAGTATGTGCCAGCCCTTAGCTTACACTTTAAATAAGTGTGATTTTCAGGTTTTTAGTGTTTCCTTGATCCTGGCACTTTAAGTAGTTTTTGATTAAGGTTCGTTTAATTTTGCCTTCCTTATATTAGCCTTTCTGCAGGCCATTTTGCTACATCCAGACACTTTTTACTAGAGGTCAATAGAATTAATGCTTTCTAAAAAAAGATGGTGTTTTAACAAATTGCAGGAAGAATTAATTTATCTTGCTGGGTCTGATTTTTCTCCTGGGCCTGCCATGGCAGTGAGAGCAGGAGGTGAGGTTTGTGCTGTTCAGGGCCTGACTCAATGCCAGGACAGTACCAACCTGTAGATGATCCTGAGGACAAAGCAAATAACTCCTACTCTGCTTTCCTACAGTATTTTGAGAGTGCAAGAATGCTGCACACAGCACTGACTTCCTGCAACTATATTCAGAATATTGGGGTAAGGCAAAAATGTCCATTTTGTTTGAAAAGGTTGAATAGGTATAGGAAGGTATTGTGGTGGGGCTGTGGTTCTGACTTACCAGCCTGATGGATTCTGATCTCCCTCATTACAGCTCACCTGGTGTTATCTCTGGTTGGAGATGAATTAAGTACAAAAATTGTGAAGAGACTGTCAGTAAAATTACCAGTCTTGCAGTATTGTATTTTGCCAGTGCAGTGGTCTGTGGAGCTGTGCCACACTTCTAGAAATCATTTCTTCTTTCAAAGTTGAGAAGCAGTTGAACTATATTTCTTTTCAGATATAGGGCTAGGAGTACATTTCACTGGTGAGATCCAAAGTCTTCTTTTATTTTGCAGCTTAGAGCAGACATGCTTTGAGCTTTACTGGAACTGATTATCTTTATTCTAGAAATGCATGTTTTCAAGGCCAAGCTGAAGTAATGCATCCTGTCTTTAGAGACTCTTATATTTAGTAGATTTAATATAAGTAAATAAATTTTTAAAACTAATTTAAAAATAATAACTACTTAAATAAAAAAGCTAAATTAAATTAAATTTAGTAAATCAAGTCCTTAATAGAGTTACAGTAGATTCTCATACTTTGTAAGACCAAGGAGATGTTTCCTTTTTTTCTCTTATGACACCAAAGAAAGATTGTAATTAATCTTGCTAGCCAAAAGCTTGTCATATGTTCAGGGTTTGTTTTGATTTTTTTTTTTTTTGCCTTAGTATTTGCTACAGGTACCGAAGAGAGCAAAATAAACTTAAGGTCTATATACGTCTGTAGCAGAGATGACATGAGGAAAGTGAAAATTTTCTAAACAAGAAGCTGCACCCTGCTCTCTGCTTTCCCTGCATGTGACATGGGAGGTGCAGCCAGCAAGAACCTCTTTGCTCTTTGTAAGAACCACGTAGAATCTTTCCTGGCATATGTAGGTCTCAGCGTATTTATTTGCTTCTTTCACATATTGTTCTGCCTTCTGTCTCTTTTCATTCTTTGCTCATCTTCCCAGTGGCAACCACCCACCAGAAGTGTCACACAGAGCATGGGCTTTTTTGTGCTGGTGACCAGGAGCTGCTCTGTGTGGGAATTGTTCTCTAGCTGCAGTGGAGCTTCACTCTGGCTTATTTTCACTTTATAGAGGCCTCCAGCTACTGAAAAACTTCTCAGCATAAGGGTTTAGTGGAATTTGGACTTAATTTGCTTTGGTCTGCAGCTATGGGAGCCTGGCTCTTGTTTGGAGTAAAGTTTTTGGAAATGGATGTGTCCAGGCAGGACCTGAGGATCTGGGTACGTGGCAGGTATATCCAGTAACCTCTGTTGATGGCAATTGTTTGTGTTTTAGGATAAACAGCTCAGTAGGGTCCCAGATCAGGAAGAGAGGTTTGATTGCTTCCTGAGTAGAAGTAATTCATAATAGCTTGTTCAGGAATGAAAAGAGAATCAGATTTTAATTCCACAAATCACTACAAGTTGACAAATATCAGAAAGAGATTGGGGTCAGGAGGGGGAGTTGTGTGGGATATCCACAGACTGGTTTGTCTGATGTTCATAATGTCAAGATACTGTGATTGTCTGGGAGTTCTATTGCAAATTACATGAGTTAGTCTTTGCCAAGACTGCATCCTGTGATAATCATGGAAGTGCAGACTAATGGAAAGCAGAAGGGAAAAGGCATGACTGCAGGGGACTTGATGCAAGTACTGTAATCATTCTCAGTTTCATGATAGCACTCTTCTGGCTTAGCAGGGGAAGTAATGGCACCATAAGATGCAGCCCTGCTTGTTTCTCTGTGGTGTTAACAAGAAGGTGAAGTTCTGAAGCAGGTAAGTGCTTCAAAAGATTCTAATTCCTATTTGTTTAATTTTTCCAGAACAGTTAAAATGTAATTGTTTGAACATCGTGACATTTTTTAAAAAAAAAGTATTGATTCATACAGATTCTATAAGAAGAGTTTTTAAATTGCTCATAACCAATGGCTACAGCTCAGCTCCAGTCCAACAGAGAGCTGGAGCACAGGCTGTGGCTCAGGGGAGCCAGGGGAGCATTGGGAACTCTGCTTGGCTGCAAAAGGCTGGTTGGTAACCTCTCTGAACACCAGGCACCCAGTTCTGATCTCAGGAATATCTTCTGTCTGTTCTCTGAACCCCTGTGAGATTGTACAATGTGCCATCCATACCTTTTCATTGAGTTTATTAGAGTTTCCTAAAATACCAGTAAAAGGAGTGCTTAGACTACTTCAGGTTGCAAAAAGAAGTATTTATGAAATCAGCTATGGTATGCTGTCTCTGAAATTTATTCTGAGATTAATTATCATTACCTTGGCTACTGTTTCTCAAAGTGACCTTTTGTTAATTAAATAAGAACAAAACAAAACAACAACAAAAAAATCCCCCAAACTTCTGGGCAGCAGGATCTAAGAGAAAACACTTTAAGGATTTTTCACTTATGTATGCAGTTAGATAGTACACTTAAAGCTATTGGTACCATGCTAAGATCAGAGAACAAAATCCTACAAACAGAAATAAGATATACTCACAGCTTGAAGAAATATCCTGTGGTGAAATTATAAGACCAGACTTCCTCTTTTTTTCTGTCTTTTTCTTTTTCTTTCTCTTTTTTTTCGGCCCTTTTTCCCTTTTCCCCTTTTTCTCTTTTTTTCTCTTTCTTTCCCTCTTTCTTTCCCTCTTTCTTTCCCTCTTTCTTTCCCTCTTTCTTTCCCTCTTTCTTTCCCTCTTTCTTTCCCTCTTTCTTTCCCTCTTTCTTTCCCTCTTTCTTTCCCTCTTTCTTTCCCTCTTTCTTTCCCTCTTTCTTTCCCTCTTTCTTTCCCTCTTTCTTTCCCTCTTTCTTTCCCTCTTTCTTTCCCTCTTTCTTTCCCTCTTTCTTTCCCTCTTTCTTTCCCTCTTTCTTTCCCTCTTTCTTTCCCTCTTTCTTTCCCTCTTTCTTTCCCTCTTTCTTTCCCTCTTTCTTTCCCTCTTTCTTTCCCTCTTTCTTTCCCTCTTTCTTTCCCTCTTTCTTTCCCTCTTTCTTTCCCTCTTTCTTTCCCTCTTTCTTTCCCTCTTTCTTTCCCTCTTTCTTTCCCTCTTTCTTTCCCTCTTTCTTTCCCTCTTTCTTTCCCTCTTTCTTTCCCTCTTTCTTTCCCTCTTTCTTTCCCTCTTTCTTTCCCTCTTTCTTTCCCTCTTTCTTTCCCTCTTTCTTTCCCTCTTTCTTTCCCTCTTTCTTTCCCTCTTTCTTTCCCTCTTTCTTTCCCTCTTTCTTTCCCTCTTTCTTTCCCTCTTTCTTTCCCTCTTTCTTTCCCTCTTTCTTTCCCTCTTTCTTTCCCTCTTTCTTTCCCTCTTTCTTTCCCTCTTTCTTTCCCTCTTTCTTTCCCTCTTTCTTTCCCTCTTTCTTTCCCTCTTTCTTTCCCTCTTTCTTTCCCTCTTTCTTTCCCTCTTTCTTTCCCTCTTTCTTTCCCTCTTTCTTTCCCTCTTTCTTTCCCTCTTTCTTTCCCTCTTTCTTTCCCTCTTTCTTTCCCATTTTTCCCTTTTTCCTTTTTTCTTTCAGTCTTTTTCTTTCTCATCTTTCGGTCTTTTCCATTTTCTTTTTCTTTCGGCTTTCCATTTTCTTTTTCTTTCGGTCTTTTCCATTTTCTTTTTCTTTCGGTCTTTTCCATTTTCTTTTTCTTTCGGTCTTTGTCTTTCTTAAAGTCTTTTTCTTTCCCTCTTTTTCTCTTCCTTTCTCTTTCTGCTAGCAGACTATTGAACAGAATTTGCAAGCCACAAATACAGAAAGTCAAAGCATTCCTAGGTGTTAGAAACAGAGGAGACTGCATTAAAACAAGTCTGACAAGAAGAAAAGCCAAACCTGTGCTTCCTATAATTCTTTCTAGTAACACTATCATCTGCTCTGCAAATGCTGATCTTTTGTCTTTCTTCTCTGTTCTTGTTTCTAGATGTAACCATGGTGCCACTGAGATGCAGTCTTGGAGTGGAAGCCATAGTGAAGCAGTCGTGTGTTGGTTCCTGGAGGAAAAATCACCCTGGAGTTGCTTCCCAGGTGATTCCCTCCAATTCCTCTGTGTCTTATATATTCTGATTTTTAAATACATCAAGCTGTAAGATAGTGTAGTAACTCTGTACTGTAACTCAACTAAATAATAATAGAACCAACTAATGTACTTCAAGCCAACTTCCCTTGTTATTTCTTCTATTTACTGTTGACATTGTTACAAAGCAAGTTTTAAGAATCCCACTTCAGAGTTACATTTTTAATCCTATTAGCAAGTTGGAATCACTTGGGTTGCTTCAGCATGAGCTCTTTCACTGATTTGGTGGATGTTTTACCCAATCTTTAATTAAGCACAAGCTTTGCAAATAACAGTGAAAACTGTAGTATGACAGAAAAGTAAGTACACGGGGCAGTGCCTACCTTAAAAGGCAAGAGAAGCCTTTTGTATTTCCTCTACCCTGCATTCATTTATCCTTCAGGGAACAGGATTTGGAAACAAAACCAGTGAGTGATAGAGCTTTTCCATGGTCCATCAAGATTTCATAGTGTTTGTTGTGATTGGATACAAAACCATATGCTGATAGATTAATCTGAAAACTGTATCTAACTGCAGCTATGAGGACAACTCTGTGTAACTTGTGGTGCTTCATCAGCTACATCTGCTGCTAGGGATAGTTTTCCCTCTATCATAAAAATTCAGGAAATTATTAAATGCTCTGGTTTCATTTGGTTAATAAAAATCTGAACTGTATTTTTGTCCTAGTTAACTAGGAAGAAACAGTTCAAATAAAGAGATGATGTGGGGGGAAAAAAATGAAATAAAACTTCTTTACAATAAGAAAATAAAACTTCTTTAAAGCTGACATTTTTCTGAATGCATGGTTTGTTAAGCCTTAAAATAAGGATGAAAAGGGAAGCTTGATTTATTGCTCTTTGTAAACTCTTCCCAGACTTCTTCTCTGCTCACAGTAGCTGTGTGTCAGTAGCAATTAGAGCTTGCTGTGTGTAGGTGTAGAGGATGTGTGTGGGGCTCCACAAGGAGGAGTTGATCATTAATGAAGTTACAGGATGACATCTAAAGTGCTGGAGCAGGAAATAACTTCTGCTGAGTTTGACATGGCAAACAATGTAAGGCCCACATCTCTATTTTCTATGCAAAGAATCTTTGGGAAATAGTCACAAAAGCAGGCTACTTGGTATGGTCCAGTGTTCCTCTGTATCCATTTGTGCCATGGAATTTGAGTTTTTAATATTTTTATTATAAATATTAATAAATTTTAATGTTTTTAATAGCTGCCAGAATGGAACGGCAGCCCTAAAGATGAGTCTTCTGCTGTACTGCTACCTCAGACCACCTCACCACATAATTGTGAATTAATCTGGTTTTATACAGTATTTCTAGACATTTTCTTACAGACCAGCAAGCAGTGTAGCAATTGCTACAGCTCATTGAATAATGTTGAGTGTAGTGAGGTTGGAATCTCATATGTTAGTGCAAATGGAAAATTGAGTACACTGCAGTATGAAAATAATGATGGTTATTAACAACTGTTCAAGCAGTAACAGTACTTAAAGAAATAGTGAACTGACTGAACTAGCAATTAAGGTGTTTTATTGAATTTGCAAAAAGAAGGGCTGGGTAGCCTCATTTCATAGAGATTCTTGGTTTATAGGGGAAGATGTAGCACAAATAATCCTTGTTGGCCTTTTCATTCTGGTGCTGCTTGCTTAATATGAGCAAATTGTTGTTCATCCTGTCTGCTCACAAAAATGTTGTTTGCACAGACTGACAGCATCCACAAAGCAGGAATGTGAAAGGTGAGGGCTGCAGTACAAATGTGGAGCCTTCCATGCCAGCTCACTGATTGAATTAAAGGGTTGTGCAAAGTGTGGCAGCTGCAGCACTGATGAACTGCAGAGCTGGCTGTTTAGAGCTGACTGCATTTTCTTGAGAACAATATTAAGAATCCAAAAAAGTTTACCTCATTTTGACCCCAGAAAAGTAAGTACTTATGTCTGAAAGTTAACAAGCTGTAAGAAATCTGTTCTTCATGTGTAGCTGCAGTAATTCTATCTTATTTTTGAATACCTGAGGCTCTTGATGTAATGGGTCTACACAGCTTGGGAAATAAAGCTGAGTCACCAAATGAAAAATGCAATAAACTGCATTCAAAACAATTGCCATCTGTTTTTTTATATTCTTCCTCATTAAAAATGGAAGGCTGATTTTTCCAAATGCTGCAATGAAAATCAGACATTCTTGTGTTGCAGCGTGGCCATTTTTGTGTTGTTCACAACTAGAGAATTGTGTACTGTCTCCATTTCATACTCCTTAGGCAAATATTTTGAGGAAATTTAAATGACACATTTTCAAGGTCCAGGTAAAACCCAAGGCTACACCTTTTCCACAGAGATGACCAATCCTTACCTAGGCTCCACCTAGTGCCATGTAAAACAAATAGCAATGTATGGAAAGCTGCCATCTGAATGAGGTGGTGTTAAGGTAAACTTTATTAGAAAAAAAAAAAATGAGATGAGGGAAGAGATGATTGTGGTTGTTAAGAAATGCAGTCTGTAACCTCTACTTCACATGCAGGTACTTCCCCAGGTAGAGCCAAGGAATATTTCAACTTAGATGTCAACAGTATAAACTGTCAAGGTCAGTGCAAACAAAATTGGGCCAGATTTATTGTGCCTTTCCACAACAAGGCCAGTTCAGAGGGTTAGATTTGATGTAGTTTTCAGCACTGAGGGAAAAACCTCAACCAATTACCGTGCTGTGAATGTGTTGAAATCAGCAGTGATGACACAAGAGTTATGCTGCTTCTTTCTTTTTTTTTTTTCAGGCATGCTCAAAGACCTTGAAATTTTACAGAGTGGGGGAAATCAAGTCTCTGAGCATGTCTCAGTAAAACACTCTGAGGTGGGCAGTGCTTCCACCCCAGGCCATGTGTCACTCCTTGTGTTCGTGAGCCAGGTCGGGATGTTTGGAATTTTGGAGCTGAAATTGGCTGGAATGGGAGAGCAACCGAGGGGACAAATGTTTGAGGTTTTAGGTGGTAAATCAGACCCAGAGCCCAATTGCTGGTGCTTCTGTGGGTAGGGTTCCATGGGAGGGTGAGGGCCAGAAGGAGTTTTCAGTGGTCACTCTTCATGTTTGGGAGCATCAGTTGCTCTTCCATTTGGTCCGATTTCAGCACCAAAATTCCATATATCCGGATCTGGCTACCAACCTGTCTAGAGGGGGAAAGCCTACAGTCCTCCTTAGAGGGAAGACCCAGAGACTGGCTGCTGGTGAAGCTGATCCCAGATTTGAAGCTGATTGTTCAAATGTTTAAAAATATTCTAATTCTTTTTGTTTGTTTGTTTCTAATCCTTCCCTTCCATTGTTGGCAGCATCTTGGGTTTGCCAAACAGGACTCCGGGTGTATCTAATCCTAGGGCTCTGATTTTATTTCATCACTTACTTCCTTTGCTGTAGCAGTTTTACAATTCATCTACTTAGAAGAGGGTGGAAAATATTTTGCAAATCAAAGGGCTGGCTCTGTTCTTTGAGTATATGGAAGAATTCCATTAAGAAGAAAATTGTAGATCTGAAAAAAATATGCTGCTCTTATAATGGTACTTCCCCTGCTCCTGTTGAAATGGTTTGCTTGTCTTCTGCACTCTTTATAGTGGTTTTCAAGCTCTTCTTCTGTGGGGAAGGGAAGGATGCATTCTCTGTGATCTCAACCAAAAGTCAGCTCATTTTTGGTGTCTTAATGCATAAATGGGAGTGTGGATGTTTCTGTTTGGAAGTTCCTGTGTGTTAACAGTTTGTTACCTTTAATTGGGTTCCTCTTCTAGATAAAATCTGTGTGTTTTCTGGACAAATCTGTGCATAATTCTTTCAAAAGATGTAATTTAATCTTAAGCGTTTATAAAGAGAGTGAAAATGATTAGTAATATAGAATATTGCAAAAAAATATAGAAAGTATGTAGAAATTTCAGGGGTTGAGTCTGACAGCTGGTGAGGTTTTGCCCTATCAATAAATAGCTCGTCAGGGGAGAGTCAAGCCACAAATCCTAGAAGTTTATTTTTTGCCAGAGGTGTATCCAGAGGAAAATGGGTCTGACCTATGTATATAATGTTCAAATTTAAACAAACTATTTCAGTGTTAAAAGAAATTTCATCTATTTACACCTACTTTGACTATTTTCTCATTAAGTGCAAAGCTGTGTAGCAGATTACTTAAGATGCACAAGTCTATTGGAATATTTCTTTATGAATGGAAGTAGAGGTAGCAAGAATCTGGTTAAATTTTGCATGAAAGTTAAGGAGGTAATTACTGCTGGGATATGTGGATGTACATATGTTTATTTTGCACTGCCTGGTGACTATCTACAAATTTTGGTGGCAGCAGAAACTTGTTATAACTCTTTCTCCCTTGCAAAGAGAGGCTGGCAAGGCAACTCCTGAGCTGGCCTTTTCATCACCAAGATGACTGAATGTAGTGGAGAATACAGGGGGTTTTCTCTACCAGATTTCAGGAGCTCACCTTGGTACTTCCTGTTCAAAGCCCTGTGATAGAAAACAATAGTCATTATGTCATGAAGATAAAATCTCTGAGAAAATGTCTGATAGGAGAAGGGCACCTAATTAAGCATGTGATGGTTGAGTTGTGGCTAATTATCTTTTCCATCTGTTACCTTATAGAATTCTGTAACACTGGGATTTAAGGTTTGTCAATTTTTGCTGTCTGTCATTCTAGACCTGGACATCTCTGCCAAGGCCAACAACAAAATGAGCACATTAAAGTAATGAATCTCCAGTGAACAGACCAAACTATTTATTTTGGATGAATGAAGCTACATGTAAAACTGGGGTGTGTTTTGGGTTGACTGGTTACTGGAGGTGGGAGTGCTGTAAGAGTTGAATGCTTTTATAATAAGCTTTAGTTGTGGGAACATTTCAGCCTGAAACATGAAAGAATGCAGACCTTTCAAAATATGGTATGTGAGAAAAATGTATGATTTAGTGTTTCCATTTCCATAAAGGAAATAGCAAAGCTTTGCTTCAACCAAATGATAAATTTCCTTTCAACATAGTCACATGATGATCAGGGAGATAAATTCCCCCTAAGGTTTTGTCAAGGCAGCTGAGGGAAAAGTTTGGTGTCTTAAAGCAACCTGCTGTCTGCAGGGATGTGGTTGTATTTGTCAATGGGCAGAGGATCCCATTTCCCCTCATTTTAAAAATGTTTCATAATAGCCCTAGAAGAAGAAATAGAAGTGTCTATCAGAATCTGACCTGGGTCTGTTTTCACTCCACTGCCAGACCAATTGTAAACATTACTTAATCTTTGAAGAAACCACACTTGTTCCCTCAGGCCATGGTGATAACTGGGGGGCAGTGCTGTCCCATCACTGTTCTTGCACTTGAGCTTTTTGACAGGGTCAAAATATATATTTTGAAATATATGTTCTTCAGCGTGTAATACACCTTTCTAGCTTGTGGCAGGAAAATGTCTGCACTGCATCATGGTATGTCTGTTACTATAAAATCCACCTTGAGTTCTCTGTGTAGCACTGAACACTGACATAACCAGGAAGAGATTTTGCTGTGTCTTGGAGGATTTATCCCTGGCAATGTACAAAGGGATCAAAATCAACGTGCAGTTTGATTTGGAATTTGGGAGACTCAGTTACATCATGTTGAAGCAAATTTACTAGTTCCACAAATTTATTATTTACTATCACTAATTTACTAAACCCCTCTCCCACTGAAGTGTTCCTTGTTCCTCAGCAGGGTGGGATGGTTGGTGTGTTGAGAGTCAAAACCTCTTTGTACTTTGCCTGGCAGGAGCAGTCAGGAGTGACAGGATGGAGCCTGCCAGAGGTGGGCAGTCCTGGATTAGTACCAGTTCATCACAGAGACATTGCAGGTCTGTTGAGGAGGTAAAATGACCCAAGTGGGGTAATATTAAAATGTAGTTATTTAAACTTTTATTGCATTTACAACAAATAAGTGCTCTGCAGTTAAAAAAACCAAAAGCACGCAGTTTCTCGAGTGTTGAGCTACTGTATAAAGCTTTTTTTGAGCATTTTCTTGGTCCAAGTCATTATGTAACTTAATTGCATGGCCCAGCTGGCTTCCAGTCAATGGTCTCTGTGGCCCTGTGGCAGCTCACCACCATCCCTTATTCAGCCTCTCTCCACAGGGAAGGGGCTGCAAAGCCATAGTGATGGGAAAGATGACCAGCATTTACAATAAGCTGATGGGAAATCCAGCTGGTTTGGTGGGAGGGTAGGAAAATCCAGTGCCTTGAAGAGACATCAGTACCAATGATCCTTGTTAGGGTAACACTCTTAGAAGATGTGTTTTCCTCTGTGCACATGGTCAGATTTAAATCCTCTGGTCTGTCTTTTCTAAGTTACTTGCTTATTGCAGAAGGGCCCAGTGGTTTTATATTTTAACTTGAGGAAATCTCTCTTGAATGTGTGTTGAATTTGGATGTCTGATTTGGCTCAATTAAAATGTGATTAGGCTTTCTGTCTCCATTGTAGAGGCTGTAAGTGCTCTGGAGAAACATTTAATGTTGAAGGCTGGCCTGCTGGTTTTGGCTGCAATGTAGATAGAAATATGCAATGCTCTGAGAAATTCCAGGACTCCCACTAGGTCAAAAAATATTCTCTCAACTGTAGCATTTCATCAAGTTCCCTAGAAACATGTCTCCGTGTATCACAATCATTATTGCTTGGAAATCCACCAACTTTGCAATGAGCTGAGAGTATTTATTATATGTGCTGAATGGCATTCTGTTAGCAGAGAGGTCTGATTAAAATAATTTCCATCCCTTCTGGTTTCAGGCTGCATTTTGTAGTATGCTGCTGGTTTACTGTATGTTACGTGCTTTGGATGAGATTTAGTTACTAGTATTTATCTGGTTAATTCTATGAATTACTGCATTTTTTAAAATGACCTCACCTGGTATAATCTGTTCAGAATCCAGTCATTTAAAAATGGACTAAAGCAGCTGTACTTTCAGAAGTGTATTTGGCATAATTCAGAACACTACATACAGGAGATCTTAAAAATCCCTGAGCAAGTTGCCTTGTTGCAACTGAACTAATTGGGTGCTCTATTGTAATGGCTCACCTCACTGTATCTAATCCTTAAATCTTTCTAAGAACTGTATTTAGCTGACCTTTTTGGGGAACATTTCTCTGGATGAAAATACAGAGATAATACAGATAAAATACAGAAAATACAGCTTCACTTAATCATATTTAGAGCTACTAAGATGATTAAGGGAGTGGAACATCTCCCTTATGAGGAAAGGCTGAGGGAGCTGGGTCTCTTTAGTTTGGAGAAAAGGAGACTGAGAGGTGACCTCATCAATGTTTTCAAATATGTAAGGGGTGAGTGTCAGGGAGATGGAGTTAGGCTTTTCTCAGTGGTGACCAGTGATAGGACAAGGGGTAATGGGTGTAAATTGGAGCATAGGAGGTTCAAGTTGAATATCAGAAAAAATTTTTTTACTGTAAGGGTGACAGAGCCCTGGAACAGGCTGCCCAGGGGGGTTGTGGAGTCTCCTTCACTGGAGACATTCAAAACCCACCTGGACACGTTCCTAGGCGATGTACTCTAGGGGGCCCTGCTCTGGCAGGGGGGGTTGGACTAGATGATCTTTAGAGGGCCCTTCCAACCCCTAGGATTCTATGATTCTATGATATTTAAGATTTGGAGTGCACCTGTTCTTTGGGCTAAAACTGGCTGACAGCACAGTTGAAGTCTCATAGTGGTCTTTCTTGCTTTTGGCACAGTATTTCAACCAAGCTGTTAAAAGGTAGTCCAACAAATTATTTAATGACTCATTTTCAACTTAAAGAATGGTGTGATTTGCATACAGAACAGAAAACCCCTCTCCCTTTGTTCCCACTCCAGTCTGAAGATGTTGATAATACAGTAATTTTATGTTGCAACAGAGCACTAATGTTCCCTGGAATCTCAGTGTAGTCATTGTTTTTTTGATCCTATGGTGTGCTGGGTTCCCCAGACCCCAGACTGATTCAAGCTGATCTCATGAGTTTTCACAGTGAGTGGCTTGATGTCCATTTTTTAAAATGAGAAATTTGGGAAATGGAACCAGAATATTCCACACTGTGGGTCTCCCAGCAGCCTCTCTGTGTAGTCCCATGTGGGAAAGGGTTGTCCATGCCTTTCTCACTGTCTTGCCTGTTCTGTGCTTATAGAAGAGCTGTGCTAGTGTTGGGTGTCTCTGTGTCCTCATGACTGCTTAAAGAAATAAAACGTCCTAAACAGTCCTGATGTTGCAAGTAGAGCATAGGGAAGTGTTGGCTGGGACCCACGTTTCTGACAATACTTGGGCACCCAGGGTTCATTCCTTGAATCACAGGTGTGTTGAGCACCTCAGAGGCTTTATGGAACTCACCTGACACCAGATCCCACGGGCTCCACAGAAGTTCCCTGCAGAGCAAGGAGTGACTTGTGGGGCTCCTAACTCTGTGTCTGGTGCTTTAACCACTAGAGGACGCTGCCTCATTATTATTAGGGAAATTAATCATTACAAGTTTAAAAGGCCAGATTACAGGGGTTTTCCTTCCCTTGCCTCATCTTAATCTCAGGTAGGATTTTTGTAGTTTTCATTGTGCACTGTAAGTATCCACAGTGCTGCTGTCTGCTCAGGTTCCACCTTGAGATGAATCAGTGCCCAAAGACAGCTCTGCTGCCCTTCCCCTGGTGAAAGCAAAGACCTGACCTTATTGCTGGCTGCCTCCAAGGAAGCAGAGCAGCACTCCAAGACCCTGCAGGATGAAGAGCTGTGCATCCCCTGAGTGACCTTCTCTGTGAGGGACCTGACAGGCTCTTGCTTCTTGTTGGCTTGGTAAGCTTTGGCCTTTGCTCTAAAGAATTGTCATGAAAGCAGATCCCAGACCTGTCCCAGAGGCAGATCCTCCACAGGGAGGCAGAGGGAGCATGGAGTGTGCCATTCTCCCAGTCTGGGACTCTGCCAAAAGGGCAGGCTGGTGAAGGCACAGTTGGTGTGCAGGCCTGGCAGGTGAGGCCATTGGTGGCACAACTTGGCTTCCGCTGGCAAGGGAAGGAGGAAGGTCCAATTCTTTTTCTGTCTTCCTCTCAGAAGAGCTTCAAAAGTTGGCTGTCCACCAATAAGACTTTTTTTCCCCTGTAGATGGATCCAAATAGAAATCTAGAGATACTTCAAGGTACCTTGATAGAATTTGCTTTTGCCAATCACAGCATTTAATTGTAACCTTAGTCCCACAGTAGCAGCAAGAATGTATCTAAATTTTCAAGTCTTGTGTTGCCATTCACAGAGCTGCCATAACCATGAGGAATACCTGAGTATAGTACTAAGTATTCTTGTGTTAAATCCCACAACTCATTTCCATTGCATCATGAACTTAGTGAGCTGGGCATGAATCAGATAAGTGCCTCTCCTCCAAGAGCTGCTTATTTTCTTGTGCCTTCTGCATCACATACCCTGCAGATTGGAAAGAGGTAATTTGCTGGGTTAAGTTACAGAATGGGCTCTGTTAAGTTGCTGTGAATCACTGAGGTGTCTGGGAGTGAATTTAGCTTTGATAAAGTAGTGTAATAACCCTGCAGAGATGCAATAGGCTGGGAGTGTTCATCAGTCAATTCTGGGCAGTGTCAGTACTGGTGTGCTCTGTATAAAAACTGCTTTTATCTGCAACACATCTTGCTGGTGTTCAGCAGCTCCCTTCCATGATGAATATTTACACCAGTGTCCACCCCCTGTGAATGCAAGCTATCCCAAATACCCCTTTTCTGTGGAAAAGCTGGGGTTGTTTTGTTAATAATGGAGATGGAAAGAACCTTGGGGAAATTAAAAAGGAGTAAAAAATAGCAGAATCTTCTAAAGGTCAATTAATGTTGCAGTCCAGATGTATAAAGCCCAGTAAACACTAAGGGCAGGAGCTGTATCTGGAAGGTGAACTGGCCCATTTTTCACTTCCTAGAAAGCATTTCTGCCAAATGCTTGGTTTTTGGAAACCTTCCTTGCCAAATGCTGCCAGCTAGCACTATTACACTTACAAGTACATGATAGCTTTATTCATTTCCCTTGATATAATTGCAGTGAATTCTTTTTCTTGCACACTGAACAGCTTTTCTCTTGTTTTGAGAATCGTTTTAGTGCAAAGGTCTCTTGAGGTTTGAGTCTGACTGACAGGCAGCCAGATGGGAAACAGATTTTTGACTGACAGATGCCCTAAGTCTTCTGGTAAAAATGAGAGGGGAGCTCAACACAATTCTTCTTGGAAAAAAAGTAAGGTGAAGAATGGGCAGCTAATAATTGTGTAAGGAAATTTATAGAACTTGATTGTTTTATACAGCTGGAGACCCAACTCAATTTCATAAGGAATGATAACTGTAAATGATTTTCTGTCCATGTCATTAGGATAGCATTTGTGCCTGTCTTTAAAACTCCCTGTAGGACTGCATCAAACTCTCTTCTGTGTCAGACTGGATCATAGGTGATTCTTGGTGAGGCTAGCAGGTTTCTCTCCAGTTTTACCTCCAGACCTGTCTGCACATGCAAACAGTTATTTGTGTGTTTGAACTGGAGCTGGCTCCTCTTCCTGGGGATGCTGCTCACAGCCTGGGTGAGTGTGGCTCCCCAGCTGCTGTTGCAATCTTGCTGCAGTCTGAACAATATTTAGTGCTGTATCTGCTCTCCTTTAAGTGCAGCTAATGAAAAGAGAGTTAACTTGAGCACAGCAAACTTAAGTTAAATCTGTGACGAAACCAGCCTGAAATGGGGATGTTTAATAGATTCTGCATATGTTCACCAAATTAAAAGAAAAACGATAAAATCGCCCTGCAAACAGAAATGGGCATTTCTCCAAGATCAGCACTGGTTAATGGATGAGCTGTAAAGCCACAGCCCCCCCTCCTGAAGCAGAACAAAGGACAGGAGGGATGGAGCTGCTCAGGGGGGACATGGAGACCATTGGCACAGCCCTGGGTGCCTCGGTGGGTGCTGTGGTGGGACAGGCTCTGTCCCTGAATGCTCTCCTCAAAGCCATTTCTTTATGGTGATCAATTTTCTGTGCAAACAAACATGTTCTGGGTCCCTCTGTGTGTCCAGGAACGTGTAATTCTCTTAACCAAGGGGCCTTGCTTCTCTCTTTTTCATTTTGCCAAGGGGTCCCTTCCTGCAGCAGACCAACAAGCCTGGGGGTGTGACCCTCCTCTGCCACATGTGACAAAAACTTGCAAATTGAATAATCTGATTGTTTAAAAGCAGTGGTATTTATAACTGAATTGATACTGAAGCTGTGGACTGTTTTGTGGTTTTGGTTCTTTTTTCAAGGATGGTGCTATTATAAAGTGTTTTAATGATTGGATATATGAGTGTGTTCACCAAAGCCTTATCATCTGTTTCTGTTCTTTCAACAGGCACCATCACGGAGTGTGGGATTAATAGGTCTAGGACTGTCATATTAGCTGCCTTGTAATCAAGATCCGCTCTCACAGATGATAACAAAATTGATTATAGGTATGTCAAAGTTCAGCTGTGGGGTTTTAGCAGATAAATAGCCACTAGTTGGGCCATTCTGCCAACAAGAGAGGTCTCAGTCACACCTCAGTAGCTGGTATAGTTAGGTACCCTGTGACTGAGAGCCAAATCGAGGGTCTTCAGGGCTCTGATCTGTGCATTTTTTTCCATGGGATATTTTGCCTGCATTGCTGTGATGGGGGATGGCTGAGCAGTACCAGGGCCGAGGTTTCTGGCAGAAAACACCACAGCAGTAGCACCATGTGTGCTCTGTCACCCCCTGCATGGGCTACAAAAAAGGCCAAATTCTTCTCCCATTGGTTGCTGTGAACAGGGTTCATCTCCATCACAGCTTCATTTGAGTTAGATGCAATTCATAGCAGAAGGTGGCACAAGTTCAGCAGTTCCTCTGTTGGTGTTTTCAGATGTTGTCTGATGGAGCTCAGCTTTCTACCAGCTCTCAGGAGCTGGAGATCAGCAGTGGAAGGACTGCCTGTTGGGAATCTTCAGACTCCAATTCCACCCCACAGACAGCAGACACAGGGATCCCACCACCTGAAGGTGTTTGAGAAACAGAGGTAGGGAACAGGGAGGGGCAGACAAGGAAGAAGACTTGGGGACTGAGCCTTTTGGCAAGAGCTGCCAGAGAACATTTGTTCTGGACAACTTCGTAACTGGAGCCAGAGTTAAGCAGTGACATAACCTCTGATGCCAAGAATTTTTGTCCTGTCTGGTTGGGAGCACAGGAGTAGTTCAAAGTAGATGGGGACAGAGAGAGAAAAAAGCTTAAATGAGTTTCACAATTTTTTTCAATGAAATTCTGCAGCATTTTCTGTTATGTGCAGTGTCTCCTTTGAATTTCACCCTGTTGCAGATTCAGATTATCTAGGGGAATTAAATGCTGTTTAAATTCCATGTTAAAATGAGTAACATATTAGGGTCTTTTAGCACTGGATCACAGTGATTTTATATTAGACACTGAAAAGATAGTCAAAAAAGTACTCATTCAGTAATACTTGAAATTATTTTAGGTGCCTGCTTCTTAATGTCTTCTGACGTGTACTTTTAAAAGTGATTTATCCATGCATTTATAAATTTCTCTTTTGCTTGGAATATCGGAGAACTAGGTCTTTGATATTTAGATCCTCATAATGGTTCTTGGAATTTTTCTTTGGATGAAGATTCTGGCATAGATGATACTTTGTGAAACAGTCCTGTGTCTGGATCTCATTCATCACAGATCTTGAAAAGAAATGTCTCTTGGCTTTCAGATGGGGCCATGGAATTTTTCGAAGGATGAATTTCAATTATAAAGTGTATGTACATTTAAATATAGGTTCCTTGAATATGCAGGGCTAATGTAAGGATCAAATTTGTATGCATTCCATTAATGGGAATTGTAAGTTTTAAATGTTACAGTCACTGGAATATGTGCCTTTCTATTAAGCTGGGTTTAAATATGACAGTATTTGCCAAATACATTATTTCCCTGAATTAAATATGTTCTGATCAGGTATCATGAATGGAAACAAAAGTTATTCCTGGTTATTCACTGGTTTTGTCAGCTTGCATGTGCTATTTCTCCTTGCAGTGTTTTTCACCAGGGTGCTCAGCAGCTGCCCTGCAGAGTGGATGGAGCTGGGTCCTGGCTTCTGGGTTGCATAGCACAGACTGTGCCAGCTCATCAATTACCCCAAAGTGCAGCAAAAAGAAAGGAAAAACAAAAAGGGGGGAGATGGGAGGGTGGGGAGGCTGGAGCAGAGGGGGATCCTGGACTACATGGTGTAATAGGTTTTTGCTGTCTCGATGCCTCCAGTGCTGGGAAGGTGTTCATGAGCTGGGGTCTGCCCGGCTGCACTTTGACAGAACTGCTCCTAGTGTGTAAAATTAAGCTCATACATCTATCAAGTCAGGTTCAGTGCTTATCAGTTTAACTGGAGTGTGGTTTTTGGAGACAATATTTGCTTCAGATGCCTTGCTGGATTTATAAATTAGGGCATTGGGTCGTAGTAAAATGACTGTGCCCGTATTAGCAGAGCCTGGCAGTTCTGACATGGAGCCTCTGGATTTACATAGTCTTCTGTCTTGGGCCTGACCTAAATCACCAGCCTTTAGGGACAAGAAATGAATTAAGTCTTGTCTCTGTACAGAATAAGTCCCTGGCCAGCAGTGGTCATGTCTTTCCTTGAAACTATCATAAATTGCATTTATTAATGGCAGATTCTATAAGCTTCAGCCAAGTCTTTATCAGCACTCAGGCCAGACAGCAGATAAACAGTTGGCTGCAATTCTGCCCTCTAATAAAATTGTACATAAAACTTGAACTCAGTTTTGTGGTTTGAACACTCTTAAAAAGTGAGCTGGTTCTCAGCAGTGCACACTGGTGATGTTACCTACAGCTACAGCAGCTAAAGCTGCTGAGGATCCAGCTCCTTTCTCTTGGTGGGAGAGTTCTGGTTCCTGCCTGGATGAGGATGAGCACTGCTGGAGTTCAGCCTGGAGAAAAAAGACTCCACCTGGAGCTTGGAGCACCCTCCAGGAAATCTGGGGAGGGACTTTTTTACAAGGGCATGGAGTGACAGGACAGAGGATGATGGCTTTAAACTGGAGGAGGGTTAGGTTAGGTTAGGTTAGGTTAGGTTAGGTTAGGTTAGGTTAGGTTAGGTTAGGTTAGGTTAGACATGAGAAAAAAATTCTTCAGTGTGAAGGTGCTGAGCCCCTGGCCCAGATTGCCCCAAGAAGCTGTGGCTGCCCCATCCCTGGCAGTGTTGAAGGCCAGATGGATGGGTCTTGGAGCAACCTGGGCTGGTGGGAGGTGTCCCTGCCCATGGCAGGGGGGTTGGAACTGGCTTCAATTTGAGGTCCCTCCCAGCTCCAGACATTCCTTGATTCTGTGGAGAGGCTGCCTGAGGCTGTGTGCGGGGCAGGGGAACCCATCCCTGGAGCTCAGTGTGCAGATCTCTAGGGCCTGGCTGTGCCTATCCTTTGAGATGAGTTTCCCTCCACATCTGGCCTGCAATTTCTCCTGGAAGGACAGGCTCTTTGCTGCCAGTTGCACCACAGGAAATTCCCTGCTGCTGGGAAGTTCTTCCCTGCTCCTGATGTTTGGATGCAGTGGGAGGGGTGGGTGAGCACAGTCTGCTCCCAGGGACCCTGCTCAGCAAAGTGACAACACATGCCAACAGCATGCCATATGACAGCATGTCAGTGTTTGTAAAGGTGACCAGAGCAGCTCCAGCACGGTTATCCACTGTAGCCTCTCAGCTTGGTTTTTTCTAAGGTTCTTTCAAGTTTTTGAAATACTTTTTGACATCTGCTCTTCATTACAGAACAATGTAGCTGTCTTTTGAGGAAAAGAGGCATTTTTCATTATTCATTTCAAAGTTAAACACATTTTAAAGTGCCCACAGTAACTTGCTTTCAGGTGATTTGCCTGCACATCCGAGCCCAACTACAACACCATTTTCTGTTCCAAATCTGTGTTTACCTTGAGCACAGCTAAACCTGGGTTTTTATCAGAATGCCAAGTTTTATTTTTTATTAAAGGCTTTGTCTGGATGGGCAACATGAAACTCTGGCTGGAAACCCAAACCTTGCAGTGCTTCACATACCAGGTCCATTGGCAAAAGCATTTGGTCTTTGTAGGGACAACATGGATGGGTTGGGGCTTTTCCCTTTCCCATCCAAAGGTAGGCCATGTAGCTTTCTTCTTTTACACCCAAGTGGAAAAATACATAAGCTTTGGAGGGTTTTTGAGGTAGAACAGAGGTATGCAGCATGAAAAAGTGTCCTCTGTTTCCCCTTCCCTGCCACATGGCTTTCACTGTTTATTCTTGAGAGCAGAGCAGGGTGTGAGGGGGGATGGAGGGAGAGGCCAGGGGTGCCAGGGCTGCAGGGGGGAGTGTGCATGTACCCCAGCTCCTGTCTTCAGTCATCCTTGCTAGGCCACCACGTTTTCATGACAAGAAAAGTGTTGCAGGCACCTTTTTTGTGGATTTGTGACTCACAGGAACTTCAAGCCCATTGGGAGTCAGAGCTGCAAAGTGTCCTCACAGGGCAGAGGACCTTTAGCTAGAAATAATGTGGCTTCCTCATCCCCACCCAAAGTTCTTTGATAAAATGAGAGATGGTGTGTCCCTGGAGTTCTGTTTCCCCCCTCAGAGCTGCAGGACTCTACTCTCTACATATTGAAAGGTTATCTTCCTACCTCTTTGGTCTGTGCAGCTGGACTACCACTGTCTGCACACACTGATTCACTTTCTGAGAGTTTTTGTGACCATAGCCCACCAGACAGAAAGGAAAGTGGTTTACTCTTGAATTTAGAGCACAGCTGAGACTAGGGAGGATGGTGACCAGAGCAGCAAGGCTACCAGCTAGCTCAGTTCAACTTGTTCCCAATAGTTGAACAGTGTTTGCTTTATGTTGCTGTGTTGACTGCTGCAGTTTCAAAAGGAAGCTTGAGCTCTGACCTCATTCAAACCCAGAGCAGCTTCAGGTGTGGTGGGCTTTGAAGAGCCCTGATGGTGGGATAGCCTTTCTTGGTGGGCTCTTACAGCCTGTGCTGCACCACCTCCTTCATCCTGCCTCACACTGCCAGGTGTTGTTCCAGGTTTCCATCCAAGTTCAGTCCCAGTGTGGGGTGACAGTGTGAGTCCTGAGAGCGAGGGGTGGGTGCAGTCACAGCCCTGCTCCTGCCCACTACTCTTTCTCCCCCCTTCTGCTTTTCCCTCCTGCTGTGCAGTGTCTGGGTGCAGCTCCCTCCAGATGTGAGGCAGACATAGGTATCACCTTAGGCCACATCACAACAACTTCCATATTGCTGTGCCTGACTCCAGGTGGTGTCTGCAGGCTGCAGCCTCCTGTCGGGGACACAGCCTGTTTGATAACCGGGTACAGAAATGCTTCAGATACAGGGTTGCAGTCCCAGGAAATAACACCAGGCTCTGAGTTGACATGTTTTTATTAAGCGGCTTATCCTGATAATGATAAGAACATACAGCAAATTTACTTTATTTTTCCAGGTTAAAACCAAGTAGCTTAGTTTCTGGGGAAAAGAACTATGTCAAACATGCTGCTCGCCAGTCATGGAGGGGTGGGAGATTTGCCCTTGACTAATTTAAGGGATGTTCTAATCGGCTCCAACATTTAAACAGGCTTCTTTTCATACATATATTGGGCCATTTTCAGTACTAAATAGCTCCATTAAATGGTTTTCCAGGTTTTGTGCTGGCCAGACAGCTATTAAAGTCAATGGGAGTTTTGCCTCTGTAAGAAACAGAGCATCAGGTCTTCTGCCAGGTGACATATATCATTCAACAAAAGCTAAACTCTTGTTCAGAGAATCCAACAAGCTAATGTAAACAAAGCTATAAAGCTTCTCAAAACCTGCTGAGCTGTTTTTGCAGAGGTAATGTCTTTTACAGGACTGAAATTGGTTCCACTGGAAGGCAAGCTGGGAACTGCATCACTGCTGCATCTCCAGCCGGAGGAGCAGGGACCGCCCTGGAACAGAGTGGCAGAGACCTGGGAGCCATCCCTCAGGTCTGGAAGACAGGGTGAGTTCTTCCAGAAACAAACCAAGCTTGTGTCTTTGAGAGCTTCTCAAAGCCTTCTATGTTTAAAGCTCATCTCCAGAGACTAACAGATTACCTTGTCAGAAATGCCTTCTGTGGGGAGTGATTTTGCAAACTCACAAAAGAACAAAAGTCCTCAAAAAGATCTTTGAAAAGGACTGGAATTACCAAGGGGATTTGATTGGAATTAAGTATGAATCTCCAGTAAAAAAAGAGCTTTTCCAGCTGGTTCGTTCTCACTTGGGTACTTTGGTGCTTCCTAGAGTAAAGATGAAGAGTTAAACGTAGTTTATTTTTTCCTGCAGAAATGTCGGAGTACTTTTTGTTTCCCAGAACTGTGAAAATAGTTTGACAATTAAACACTAAATTCGTTGGGAAAAGGGGAAAAACCATTTGTGTTTTTTTCACTATGAAAAATTTTGGGGTTTTTTTATATTGCCATTTATTTGAAAAACAAAACTAGTAGTAGCTAAACCCATCTATAGAAAAGATTTTAATTTTTTTTTTTTTTTTAGGGATAGCTTGTTTTTGTAAATGATCTTGGAATGCCTTGCTATTAGTGAAGTTTCACACACACCCACATAGATCTAATTTAATTAAAAGCTACTGAGTTGTGATACTGTCCTGAAAACCAGCTGTGCAGGGGTTGAGGGGCCTGGCTCTAGCCAGGACATGTGAGTGTGAAAGGGAGGGAGAATTCCAGTCTTGGTGTGTGGCTCCTGGAAGGCAAATCCGAGGGTAACAGCCCACGGCCGGGCAGACACCGGCTGGCGCTCACACGTTGCTTGCTTTGCTTTTACCTCTGTCAACACAGATGTAAATCTAGATACGGAAGATTATTGCTCATTACTTTTTGGAAGAGTGAAAGATGTTGCATCAGACTTCCCCAGGCAGATGGTTACTAAAGAGAAGGAAAATTAATATTCCCTTGTCAGCTAACAGCTGACGTGCACTGTCTGCTTTCCTCTGTCACATAAATACCCTGGGCTGCTGCCTGCCAGGTGTCCCCTCCTCTTCTGTGGCCTCCAAAGGGGACAGGGGCACAGCAAGGCAAATAAATGCACTTACTTGATGTACTTACATCAATATAGTCACCATATTGCCAGCCATACACCAGAGGAGGCAGCAGCCAGGGGGGTTTGTTCCTTGCTGACTTTCTTCTGTTTGCAGGGACCAGAGGTGCTGCTAAGGACCCTCCCCTGTCACGGGCTGCCCCTCAGGGTCTGGCTGCCCAACAGACACTGGAATGTCCTGGCTCAGGAGCTGGGAGCAGCCTGGTTTGGTGGGCAGGGGCTCTGTCCTGCTCTGGGGCAGAAAAAAGTTTCACAGAGTGCCACTGCTTGGGCTCTGCCTGCTGGGACCTGGGTTCTGCTGGCCTGGCCTGCTGATGGCAGAGTCTCAGGGACAACAGATGGCCATAAAATCCAGTGGGATAATATTACAGAGAAGACGATGAGGATCTATCCTCCTGCAACACAGATCCCTGACCATGAAGTCTCTTTACTTTTGCATGTGGGGTTGATAGTGAAGAAGGCAAGCCACCAATGACAGGGACAAATGTGCTGAGAGCTGCTGGTTGGCTGCAGTTCCATGGTGAGAGATGTCCCCTCACTGCTGTTGCTCATGGAGGCCCCTCCACAGACCTCTGAAGCTTGCTGCAGCCCCTCTCCTGCTTTTCTGAACCTTGACAGCAGCCTGGAACCCTTGGGCCTTTTAGCAGGGCCTGTAGCAACAGGCCAAGGGGTGATGGTGTTAAACTGAAAGTGGGGAGACTCAGACTGGATACAAGGAAACATTTTTTACAGTAAGAGTGGTGAAACACACAGGTTGCCCAGAGAGGTGGTAGAAGCCTGGAAATATTCAAGGTCAGGTTGGATGGGGCTCTAAGCATCCTGATCTGGTTGAAGATGTCCCTGGTCATTGTGGGGTGGCTGAACTAGATGAGCTTTAAAGGCCTCTTCCAACACAACCATTGTGTGACCCTATGAAACCAAAGCAGCTGCTGGTGCTGGTGCTCAATCCTTACTCTGTGCAATAACTGCCTTGGGGGGATGGAGGGTGGTTTATGGTTTATTACCAGGTTCTCAGGCAATACTTCAGAGTATTTTTTTCCTTGGCACATTCCTCTGGGATTGGGTTTGGGAGTTATGCCTAAATATAATTTATTATTGATGACAAAAAGCCCTGCCTTTTGTAGAAAAATAAGTTGTAAGGTAGTGGGATTTGTTTATGGGCAGTTGTTTTCACTGTGTGGATTGATTGCACAGCTGATACCTGCTTTTATCTGCTCGGGTATCTCTTGATACTAATTTATCCTTTCTTTCTCATCACCATTGTTCTGTAGTCAGAGAGTGATTTTGATGGTCCAGGAATTTCCTGAGGAGCAGGAGGCAGCCTTTCAAAGAAACACAGGCTCGGGATTTCTGCAATGCTGGTTTCAGAATGTCTGCTGAATGTCACAGAGTGTCTGCTACAGCCATACAGGTGCTCACACCTTTCAGGGATGAGCCAGAATGGGAATTTTAAGAATTGCAATGTGTTTTTCAAAGACTTATTTTTGAGAGCAAAAATTAGAATCTGCCTCCTTCTGCTGTTTCAATGCCTCTGTGTATGTCTTGCTGGGCATCACATGGTGGAAGAGATGGTTAATGTGATGGATGTGGGGGAGAAACCAGCATGAATGAAAAGTGATGTACTTTGGAAAGGAATCAGTCCTCTCCACATCAACCACATTTCTCTCTCCAGCTTGTCTCATTTGCTGTGAACATTGATTCAGAACTGAGTCCAGAGGGCTGAAGTCAGGCAAAAAGGAAAATGTCTTATCTCAACACTGGGATTCTCTCTGCCCGGGGAGGTGGTGGGGGTAACCATCCCTAGAGGTGTTAAAAAAAAAGTGTAAACTTAGCTCTTGAGGACATGGTTTAGTTGGCTGGTACTGTTGGGTTGATGGTTGGTCTTGATGGTCTCACAGGTCCTTTCCAACCTTAATGATTCTGTGACTTCCAGGCCCTGGTCAGCATGTTCTGGTGATGCACAGAGCAGTGGTCTGTCCACCCAGCTGTCCCCATCCTGGAGGGCTCGTCTCCCAGTGGCCCTCTCTAAGGGAAAGGGGTACTGTGGAACCACAGGAAGAGCCATCAGATCTGGTAAGAACTTTTCCCAAGTGCCTGTGGGACTGAGGGTGCCATTTGTCAGTTGCAGGGCTGAGGTTTGGGGTGAGGAGCCATGCCAATCCTCTCTGCTGGGGCTGACCTCAGCTGCTGTTGTCACTTGGTTGTGTGACTGTGACCCTGAGCTGGATGCTCTGCCAGTGGTGAGGACCTGTGTCCAGCTCTGCCCCCACCCCACCTGGATCCTCTGCCCTTTGTGCCCGAGGAGGGGCCACAAACACTCTCCGGGAGCCTTTTCTGTGCTCAGCCCCTTGGAACAGACATAAAAGGTTTCCAAGGATGTTTCCAGGTTGTTCCCTGTTTGGGTTACTGGAGGGATGGCTGGTGGCCTCGTGCTGTGTCTCTCACACCCCTTTGCTGGCAGGCACTGCTGTGCAGGGCTGTGGGGACACCCAGCGTGACCCCCAAGCCCCCCTCACACCCCCCCCAGGATGAGGGGCTGGCTGCTGCCCTGCACACACAGCCTCTGCTGAGGGCTCCCTGGAGCAGATGTTACTATTAGTTTACTCCTTTGCCTCAGCACTGACATTTCTATACACAAACAGCAGCTTGTGCTCCTGCTGGCCTTTTAATGGAAAGAAAACACCCTGCTCCTTGGCCCTTTGCATTCTTTTTCTGGTGCCAGGCTGGGGTGGGATGGAAGTTCCCAGGCAGCTGCTCCCAGCACTCATCCCCTCCACTGCCCTGCCCACTCCTGGTACCACCGGGTCAGGATGGGATGGAGCCGGGCCAGCAGCACTGCTCTTCCCACTGAAATACCTGCTTTGGAACTGTCTTCCTTCTGGCAGAGACCCATTTTGTGCTCTGCTGCTCCTCCTGGCCTGGCTCCCTACCCAGCACCTCGGCAGCACCCACCTCCGTGGGGTCGTGTCTCCTGAGCAACACCTGGTGCTGAGTTTGGAGCTGAGGTCCCACAGCAGGATTCTGCCCTGTTCTGGGGACCCTGCTGGCTCCAGGGCTTCTCCCAGGTCTCCTCCTGGCACTTCACCTCACAGCTCAGCCCCTAGGAGGTGCTCAGGCTGTGGCTGGTGACTGGCAGCCAGAGTGCACAGGAAGGCTGGAGCTGTGTTTCAAAGTACCTTTTGTTCAAAATACCTCTTTTGTTCCCCCTCTCACTGTGGATTTTCCATCGCTTTAGCCTTGGCCCACCAGCAGCCTGCCTGGACTCTCTCCCGAGCCCCAGTGGGCCAGGTCCTCCCATTTCCATGAAATGCCCTTCAGGTCAAAGCATAGCCCTTGCCCCTGATTTGGAAACATCCTGGGGAGGAGGTTCACTGAATTCATATCAAGACATTCAGCAACAGCAGAGTCCACAGGCTTGGTGCTGCTAGATGGTTGAAGGTGGGAGTGTTTCCTTGTGGGGATCCAGGGGGGCAGGAGAGCAGCCCCTGCCACCCTGCCCAGGGTGGTCCTGCATCCCCTGTGGGTGGAGCAGGAGGTGGTGGCTGGGCATGCACACACTGCATGGGTAAGTTTGCTGTTTTGTGTGTGCAATACTGTGTGTGCCTTTTTATTCAGTATTACAATTTGAGAAGGCTTTGGGAAAGTGGGTTTGCTTCAAAGGCATTGGTAAAGAATTTTCAGCTGGTTTTCCTGGTTTATTAATGATTCAAGAGCATTAGACATTATTTTTTTCTAATACCTGACACAGCCAACCTGTGTCTGTGCAGTGTCCCTTTCCCCGCAAGCCTTTGCTTTTTGCTTGCCTTTTTTTGTTGTTGTTGTTGATTTGTAACACCCCCTAAGTGACCCTTTTGCTCCCAATACCAGACCAGGGTGGCTCTGCCCTTCTGGCATGGCTGAGGGGCTTGAGCATGGGTCCCTCTTCTGGTCTATAGCTCCTGGGGAAACCATCACACACCCATCTAGGACAGGCAAGGGGGAAGGTTTCTTGCTGCTGCTCTTAAGGATGCTGGTGCCAGATGGGGATGAAAAGAAGAAAGAAAAAGCTGCTTCTCACCATCACCCATGGATTTTCCAGAAAGTGAGTTTTTCCAAGCTCAGAGGTTCTTGCTTCCCTCCAGGAAAAGTCTTAATTCAGTGCACAAGAAAGGTTTTCACTTGAAACATTGCTGATGTTCTCACGCTGCCGTTCCTTCATAGAGCTGGGCTGATTTCGTGCTGTTTATGTTTGGTTTTAGTTTGGAAACAGTAGGAGAAAAGATGTGCCCACTGTGAAGATTTGTTTCACACAGGTCAGTGTGTTATTTCAGCTGCAGAAGTTGCACAGTGAATCCACAGCAGCTTTCCCAGCTGAGAGCCATCCCCAATGTGTGTGTGTGTGCCATTGGAGCAGGGGATGGGCCTTCCCTGAGCTGCTTAGGTGTATTTTGTTTGGTTTCCCTTTTTTCCTGACTGGAATAAGAGCTGGGAAATCTTTTATAAATGTGTAAACGATATTTGCTGTTCCCCTGAGTCAGCCCAGCAACAACACAATGCCAGCTCTGTAAATGGAAGTACATGGCACTTAGAGCTTTAATGTGGGGAGAGTGAAGTGCAGTTGGTGAACTTCAGGTCCAGCACACAGGATTGTGTTCTGTGGGGTTTGATCCAAGACTCAGTGTCCATCTCTGGTGGTGATTATTTTTCTCCCCTCTGCTAAATAATCTTTGTGGTATTCCTGGTGAGTGGGGGGCAGGTTCACCCCAGGCTCCAGGCCAGGCTCCTCTGAGCCACCCAGAGCATGAGCAGAGTAAGGCAGCCATGTAACCATTCCCAGTATATTTTTGTGTTTCTTTCCCTTGCTTATGGTAAATAACTGTGATTAGATGTGGCTTGAAATATTTGGACCTTGTGATAAAAAATTAGCTCATTCTTCCCTGCGAGGGTGGTGAGACACTGACCCAGTTTGCCCAGAGAATCTGGCCCAGAGAATCAAAGGCATCACCCAGCACTGGTACCAGGAACAGCATACAGGAAAATACAGCTTAATGGAGAAAACTGCCCACATACTGCTCCATGTTCCCAGCAGGTTCTGCTGCCAGTACTGTGCACTGTGGTCATGGTGATGCTGTTCCTGGACACCAACCTGATGAACCTGGGGGAACTGAGGTGCCTCTGAGCAAGGTCCAGCTGCCTCCTGGGCTGTGGAAAGTGGTGGGTGGCACGGTCCCTCCTCCCTGGTGGAAGCAGGGGGTCAGGCTGTGTGTGGGGATGCCCCATGGCCACCTGGGATAACAGGGGGCCTGAGAGCATTTGAGTTTGGATGTTGGTCCTCAGGCACCACGGAGTTCTTCCTGCTCTGCTCTAGGGCTGACACGGGGGAGGGGGTATTGGCTGAGGTGGTATCAGGCAGATGATGTTTCCCTTATCTAGTGGGGATCTGTAGTGATAGATCTCTGGGTTGGGAGGCTCAGGGCCATTCTGACTCTCCTGGTTACTAATGAAAAGGGAAAGGACTGGGCTAGAACTGCAGCTTGTGAGAAACAACAAAACAGAGCCAGGGGACGAGCAATGTGGCACCACCTCGTTTGGGAAGAATTATTAGGCCAGCCCCAAAGCAGGATGCCTGGAAACCTCTGTGACACTAATAGCAGCGAGCTCATTCACACTGCAAAAGTTCTGCTGACCTGCTCTAGCAGAACATATTCACTGCACCTCTTCATTTAAACAACCACCGTGGGAGCACTCTGCCTGTGCCAGAAGGTCCCTCCTTCACCCGCTACTGCTCTGCAAGAAGATGCTTTCTGTCGTGCTGCTGTTTGTTAGTCTCCTGGGTCCCCACCACTGCAGGAAAAGATCTGTTTACGAGAAACAAACGGCTTTGCATAAACCCCAGCTCCAAGCTGCCAGCTGCACGTTCTTCCAGCTCAGAATTGTGTCCTTCCCCCTCCACAAAGCAGAGCCCCGGGGCAGCTCCAGGAGTGGGTGGGTGGGTGTGAGATCATGTCACTCAGGAATAGGAAGCACCAGACTTGTGCCCTGGGTCTTGGAAATGCAGATGTGTGATGATTATCTCATGATAGCCATCAGAGTTCCTGCTGTGATGATGCTGGTAGTAATTTATCCTGCAGGAGTTTGAGGGTGGGAGCGCCCTGTGCTCAGAGCCGCAGCGCTTGGGGGTCTCTGCTGTGAAAGTCGCCGAGATTCTGCTGCTGCCTGCACCGTGCAGAGAAACAGCAAGGCTGAGACCTGAGCTCCAGGGATGTGTGTGACCAGAGTCAGGTAATGTCTAGCTGGGACAGTGGATAGAAATGCTGAAACTGCTAATACTGCTACACAGTCACATGAGATTAAATAAGAATACCCTTATTGTCAACTATATGCTCTTTTTTTATTGCCAGATAATATCATACATCATTATAGTTCTTTCTATATGTTTCTTCTTTCTATATGTTCATCCCCTATGACTGCAGGAGAGCTGCCTCTGCAGCAGGGGTGAAGCACACAGGGAAATGACTCACCTCCCATGGGCTGGACATGGATTTCAACCTAGCAAATCCCAGGAAAACTGACAGAGGGGTAGAACATTGTGTTATTCAGGGAACAAAATGTCACAGCAAACAACTGTGCTGGGTTCAGTCATTTGTTGATTGACTTGTAGGCTGTGAAGTAAGTGTGAAGACAATGGACTGATTGTTTCATTACAAAAGGTCAAGTTTGCTGAACACCTTCAGCTGCAAACGATGCTGGCCCAGGCTGCCCAGAGAAAGTAGGGCTGCCCCATCCCTGGCAGTGTCTTCTGGCCAGGCTGGATGGGGCTTGGAGCAACCTGGGCTGGTGGCAGGTGTCCCTGCCCATGCATAGGGGTGGAACTGGATGAGCTTTAAGGTCCTTTCCAGCCCAAACCAGTCTGTGGCTCTATGATCTGAGGGGTGCTGCAGTTACAGTCAGCCTGTGCCCTACTCTTTTCTGGCCAGGGGGCTCTAGCTCTGTAAGAAGGTCAAATACTAGAAAAAAATTCTTCACTGTGAAGATAGTAAGACACTGGAATAGGTTGCCTAGGAAGGTTGTTGATCCCCCATCCCTGGAAGTGTTTAAAATTAGATGAAGCCTTGTGCAACCTGGTCTGTTGGGAAGTGTCTCTGCCCATGGCAAGAGCTGGGGTAGAACTGGATGATCTTTAAGGTCCCTTCCAGCCCAAACCAGTTTATGATTCTAATTGAGGAGATAGGGAATGTGTCAAGTGAGAGTAAGAGGCTCAGCCTCTTCCTCTAGGCTTCTTAAAACCTCTCCCCCTGATCCCACCAAACATCCTGGACAAGCACTGTTGGATGTGGCTTCCAGATGTATCATTTCTTCTTCAGGTCCCAGTGCAGCTGTTGCAAAGCTCCTGTCAGCAGTTGGCTCTGCACTGGACTTGCACTGTTTGGAGCCATGTCCCAGTGAAGTCCTGCTTGGATAAAAGTGTTTCTCCTCTGTTCTTTGCAGTAACACTCAAATGCATCCAAATGATCTGAAACAGAGCTTGTCGGAAGGATGGGTTTAGTCTGCCTCAGGTCCCTCTGGGCTTCCAAGAAATCCTGCTCTGAAGTGATATCAGGGGACTCTGGTGTGTGCAGGGGAGTCTGAACTCTCCCTATACCCTCATTGTTTTAAACTGAGTTCAGAAAACCTTTACCCCCATCCTGAGGGACCTGAGCTTCTGTGGCCAGCAAACAAGTTTCCTTTTCCCTTTTGTTTCCAGAGCTGTGAGGTAGGAAGGAGAGGACCAGGCATGGCAGAGCAGGGCAGTTTCATCTCTGTCTCAGCTTCCCCACTGGCCTTCTGCAGCTCTGCAGAGCCCCAGGATTCAGGAGTAATGCAAAATCTCTTCCCCACATCTCCCCTTCCCAGAAATCAGGCTCTGTGGGTGTTTCCATGCCTGCACGTGCCAAGTTTCAGCCCAAAGGGAGTTTTTACACCTGACTTACAACCTGCTGAAATGATTTTATTGTGGAAGCAGTGACATAACCCTGCAGCAATGAAAATACCCCACGATAATGCTGGTGGTCTGTAAGGCTTTTATGAGGTGTGTCTATAGGAGGTGGGGTCCCCAGTGCAGGGAGAGCTCAGGGTTACATGCTGGGACCCTCCCAGTGAGGGGGACTGCTGGTCCCAGGGCATCCTGTGGCAGCCACGGGGACAGAGGGTTTGTCATGCAGCAGAGCTGGCACCTGCTAAAGGGAAGGTGACATGAGTTGAAATGTCATCTTTTCCAGCTCTTGGCAGGAGCTCTGCTGCATGGGTGGACGAGAGCTTCCCATGAGAGCAGGACCTGGCCCTTGAGAAGCTTGCAGTGTGATGTTCTCTGTAGCCCTGAAGTAGAGACAATGAAAACAGCTTTGTAGGTGCTGCTGTTGATCAGCTGCTGCTGAGTTCAGTGGTTTGAGCTCCTACTCCTCCACCCTGCATTCAGATAATTTAAAAGGGAAAAGGTGCTCTTCAGACTCAAACCGATCCTGCTCAGCTCCAAGATGCTCATAGACTTTTTCTGCTGAAGAATCATGCAGGAATTTGCATTTTCAAAGGGAGATTTATTTTCCTGTGGAGCCCAAGTGCACTCTCAGTGGCAGCAGCCTGTTTGTTTGGTGCTCTCTTGGCTCTCCTGAAGCTCTACTGGTTTGTCCTATGTGTCCCCATTCATGTTGTGGCTGATTTAAAGTTACCAGAGAAGCTGCTTGATGTTTTCTGGGTTGCTGTTTTGAATTTGCTGTTAAAAAACAAGCAGGGGTCTCCTGTGTTGCCATTTTTGGTGATGTTTCAAATGGCCTATTTTGGTGCTATGATGAATTTTAATAATTGCTGTAAGGATGCTATTAGTCAAAATGAAGGAGAAAGAAACCCAATTATTGAACTAGACTGCTGTGACTGGAATCTATAGCTGATATATTAAAGTCCAACTGTCATGCTTAATAATTAACTGAACCCACAGGCAATTCTGGAAAAGAAAATGAACATTAATAATGAGTTAACTGATCATTATTTCTTTTTCCCCGTATCATTAGAACAATATCCTGCAGTATATCAATTAAACAATACAATCATTTTACATCATATGCACTCTGCTTTCCCCTGTACTTTTTCTTACTTTCCCAATACCACTTTTCTGTAATTACTGCTTTTTTTTCAAAGCCTCAGTCTGCAGGTCTGGCTGGGTACTGAGGGAGCTGTTGCAGGATGAAAATGGGATTTAAATTACCTTTGTTTTCACCTGGGCCCAAGAGGGATGATCCACATACCTGTAGCTACTTGAGGGCACTTTCTGTGGAGTCAGGGTTCTCCAGTTCCCCAGGCAGCTTTAGCAGAGGGAAGGTGACAGCAAGAACACCCAAACCAAGTGCTGAATGTACTCCAGCAAACCCCTCCTCAGGTTCCCAGTGCCACCTCTGTGCCAGGCTGGGGAGGCAGCAGCACCTTGGTGGTCTCCAGCCACTATGGCCCAGCCCATGTCCCACAAACTGGCAGGTTCTGTGGCCAATGGGATGGTCCAGGTGGCCACCATGCTGCCAGATGGACAGGGCAGCACCTCCCAACTCACCACAGCTCACCCACCTCCTGGACCCAAAATCTTTCCTCTGCTGCAGAACAAACAAACTTTGTAGTTTTTCCTCTTTCAGCAGGTTGCAGGCAGCAGCCTCACTTCTGGGCCCCTCAGTGCAGGATGGATGCTGAGGGGCTGGAGTGAGTCCAAAGAAGGGCAATGGAGATGGGGAAGGGTCTGGAGCCCAAGTCTGAGGAGGAGCAGCTGGGGAGCATTCAGCCTGGAGAAAAGGAGGCTGAGAGGAGACCTTCTCCATCTCTGCAACTCCCTGAGAGGAAGATGGAGCCAGGGAAGGGGAGGGGTGTCAGTGTCTTCTCACTAATAATAAGCAACAGGACAAGAGGAAATGTCCTCAAGTTGTGCCAAGGGAAGTACTGATTGGATTTTAGGAAAAACATCTTTACTGTAATTGTTGCCAGGCCCTGGCCCAGGCTGCCCAGGCAGCAGCTGAGTCCCCATCCCTGGAGGGATTTAAAATCTGTGCAGATGTGGTGCTGAGGGACATGGCTTAGTGGTAGACTTGGCAGTGCTGGGTTAATGGTTGGAGCTGGTGATCTTAATGATCTTTTCCAACCAAAATGATTTTATGATTCTATGACCCACACAGAAAGGTGCACTGATGTTGCCTGGAAACCCACCTTTGGAGGAGTGGATCTGTGACTGTGATTGTCCCAAATGATTTTAGAAAAACACTTTTTATCCTGGTAAATATTTTTATAGGGAGAATGGATGGGCTTTGGTTTAACATTCACTGCAGTCACACATTAGAGCTACCTTAAGGGAGTAATTTTAATTTGGATCTTATCTGCTGCATCTTGGTGAGCTCTGCCAACCTTATCCTGCAGTCCTTGCAAAAAAAAAAAAAAAAAAAAAAAAATCACTGTTTTGGCTCTGGATTTGCTAATATTTGCAGTAGAGTCTGAGAAACAGTAGAAATATTGCACAAATACTGAGTATAATCTGAAGTGGCAGCAAAGATGATGGTTCCCTAATCTGTGCCCAGGGAGAGGAAAGCAGAATGCAGATGGCAGAGGAGAGCTGCCTTCTGAGTCACTTGGAGGTCTTTGGTGCTCACCAGAGACCTTGGGATAAGCTGGATCCTTTGGTACATTTACCTTTTTTGTTTGATTTTGGGTTTTATTTGAGGAAGAGAATGAAGTCTCCAAACAGAAGCCTGGGCTTCATGACGTCAATAAGAGCTCATCAAACACAGGGTACTGCCCACAGCTGATTACTCGTCCCTAGTGGGCTGGATGGATTGATTTCTTTTGCTCTTGCTTTTTGTGATTAGAGGCCTGAATTTACAGCTACATCTATGTTTGAGGAGTGGCTGAACTTCAACACCACATTTCTTTCTTGGCATCCCACAGAAGGGCAGTGTGTGCTTGGGCAGGAGTGTTGCCTGTGCACTGTTTGCCTTCACTGTTCCTTCACCCCCTGGTCCCCTCCAGGCAGTGCCCTTCAGTGCAGAGCAGAGGCAGGGGGGGTTCCAGCTCTTCAGGGATGGAACAGCAGGACAGAGAGTTCAGCCCCATCTGGGAGGCCCCAGGACTTCCCTGAGGGGCTGCAGTCAAAGCAAGACTTGGAGTAGCTGCCCCTTCCTCTGCTGTGCTTGCACTTCATTTTCTAGGCTATCACTTACCCCCTGGGGCTCATGCTGCCAGGCTCCTCATGACCTTGAGAGGTCCCTTCCAACCCAAATCTTCCTGTGATTCTGTGACAGACCCCAGCACGGTTCAGAGAGCAGATGAAGCCAGTAGGAAGGAAAATACACTTTTTAGTTGCCTTTTTTTAGAAGATAATTTCACATCAGAGTGTTTCAAGGAACAATTCTAACATCAGTGATTCTTGGAGGGGTTACTTAGAGGGATATGATTTTTTTTTTTTTTCCAGATGGGGACTTATATTTTAAGCTGTGTACATATTTTATTTTTGGTATTTCTGATTTGAATTTTGAATTCCTCATTTGAATTTTGGTTTCTGGGGTGTTTTCTGGGACTTGCTGTTTCTGCAGTCTTTGTTCACACCAATGATTTTTTAGTATGGGCCTATTAAGGGCTTAGAGATAGGACTGTTAAACAGAATGGCAGCACTATTCCAAATGCTTATTGAAAATAAATCTTGCTTATGCTGTGCATTAAAAATCCAGGATTTCAAGGGTGCATCCTTTAATACATATAAAACCAGAAGATGACCCTAGATGACACATCCTTAGTCTGTGCAAATGTTCATGTAAGATTTGATCCAGTTCATACTGACTTCTGTGCTCCTCATGGCAGTGATGGAAAAGCTTTTGTTCTGTGTGAGTGTGTCCCTGTGGGATGTGCTGAGGGGGCTCTGTGGGTGCAGGTGGGTGAGCTGGAGAGTGCCAGGGTGGTGGGTGGCACAACCAAGGGGGTGGAGCACATTGCTGTACCTCAGGGTGGCTGTAGTCTGGTCCCTGTTTTGATCCTGTTCCTGTGCAGTAGTGGAGACAGTTCACGACAGAAAATATACTCAGGATAAGAGAGTATTCTTTACTTAATATTATCTATAATTATTTTATTATATATAGATAATCCTTATTATATATAACTACCTATAATTATCTACCTAATCCTGCAGTATTATCTGCACTTCTGTCTCTCTTTCGGGTGGGTGTTATGGCTCAGCCTGTAATGATTGCTCTGATCCTAGAAAGGGCTGCACTCCTGCAGTGTGCTGGAGGGGATGGAGGTGGGGATTGAGATGGCCTGAATCCTCTCTTGGTCTCTGTTTCCCTGCAGGAAGCCACTGCCAAGCCCAGGCAGCAGGAGGGTTGTGGAAGGCCCAGCCTGGCCTGAGAACCATCCCTGTGCTGGGGATACCCAGGAGGGAAAAGCTGAGCAGCCCCTGTTCTGCAGCAGTCCATGAGTGAGGGTAAATGAATCATTTTTTCTGAAAGGCATTGTGCTTTAGCTCAGAGTTTCAGTTTTTTCAAGGAAATCTTGCCTCAGAGGTCAGCCTCTTGTTAGCACAAGAGCAGCAGGAAAACCCACTTCCAGCTCTCACCTTTCAAGCCTGCAATAAATTAAGTGATGAAATAGCAGAAAAGCACCTAGGAAAGAAATTGTCCTGCAACTTGAGACAGAAAGAATGAAAAAAATCCCTGGATTTATGAATTAGTTGTAGGGCTGTGGGAGGGGGGAGGGCTGCTCTGGTTGGGGAAGAGCCATCAAAATGTCTTTAGAATGAAGAGGAATAAATGGTAGTTGTATATAAAAATCTCTTTAAAACTGAGGAATGCTATAGTTCTGTTCTTAACAGTTTGGAACAAGTAAATGTCTCACTGCATTGGAGGATATTTACTCACTAAGTCTCTTTAGATGAATCCCTCAGATGCCCACATTATCTGACACATTTCTCTGTTTTTAACAGGAACCAAAGTACAAGTCTCAGCTCCAGGACCCACTGCCAGGGAGATGATTATTCATTAACTCCAGGTAAGGAAAAACGGGCTTAACAGCATCTCTGGTCTCTGGGGGAAATCTCTACATTTATTTCCTGTCAAATTCCTGTTGCTATTCTATGTAAACATTACTCCAAATTAATAATGCAAATTAAGTAGAAAGCAGCAGAAATCCTGGGAGAACACTGCTGGTTTTAGCCAGAATGGGTTTAATTGCTATTGTTTGACTCACCCATTGCCCCTGCAACTGATGAACTATTTCTGGCACAACTACCTGAAAAATTACTTGACTGTGCACTTTATGTAGGAACTATAGCTAAAGGACATTTTTTCTCTCAATTAGAAATGGTGGGATAATAATTGCTAATAATGTCCTTGATTAATTTTCACTGTCATTGTCAAACATATTTCTTATTAATAAATGGCATCATTAATAGATCAGATTAATAGAATATAAATAAATTATTTAGGATACTTCTCCCCATCAGTCAGTGAATAAATTGTTCTTGAATGTTTCTATTCATTAAGCCAGCTGCATTCTATTAAGAAAATCACATAAACCATAGTTCGGGGAAAGACTCTGTAATTCTTTAAAAACCCACAGGGAATATTTCTCTCGTATCAACATTTTTACAGATACAATCTTTTAACCTGGAAGCACTGTGCTCTGGAGTATAATTTGCGGAAATCACCAGAACTTTTGGGATAAACAAACTCGTGTGTCTGGAGCCCAGCTCTGCTGAGCCCCTGGGATGAGGCCAGGAGGTGTGGAGCTGGGGGATGCTGACACCCGCTGGGGCTCGCATGGGCTTGGGGCTCTAAAATCAGCACTTTGCTCCCTGGGGCTGTGTTTTAGTTCCTTCAAGAGCAGCAGAACTTGAGCACATCCTCCTCTGAGGGAAGGTCGTGGGAACTCGGGCTATTCAGAAATGTGGGAGGCTGGTGCTGCTGTCTCTGCCTGTCCCAGAGCTGGATTCCATTTTCCTCTTACACTGAAATTCCCCCTTACTAACTGTACAAATGAATATTTGGCAATAAGTGGTGAAGGCAAATCATTGCTTGAATCTTGGAAAAATGTCTCATTCTAGCAGCGATTTGACAGCACCCAGCAAAGCACATAGGCCCATTAGAATTTTTTCCCACACTTAAGCAGGTTCATATTTGAGCATTTGGCATAGTCTCCTATAAATCCTCCACCTAATCACTTAAAAAGGAGCCAATATAATTTTGATTTTTTAAACTGTAATAATCCTCTTTTCATTTCAAGGGTCTACTCCTTCATTTTCATTCCTGTGACTAACCATTCATGCATTTCTTACAGATAAACACTGGTTAGTGTGGTTATTTGCAGCAATTAATGAAAACCATAAATTTCTTCTCATCTCTGGTGATTCTGCCCTTTGCAGTCCTTCTGGGAGACAAAATTCCTCAGTGGTTCAGTGTGTCAAGGGATGAGAATGTCTTTGTTCTGGGTAGACCTGCAGCACCATAACCACTTCAAAGGTATATAAAGAGTGAACAGGCCTTAAAGCTCTAAAGTGGAGCAACACACAACTGGCAAACATTCCCAACTCTAGCAGGGAACACAGGATGCAATGGTCAAGTTAGGTAAGGGGGAAAAAAGGGCCAATAGAATTTGTAAAACAAACTAAAAACACATGCTCCAATATAATTTAAATTCCGTTCAATTAGGTAACTTGGTTGCAGATGATTGAAAAGAAGATTTGTCACCATCCCTGGAGGTGTTTAAGGAAAGGCTGATATGGCACTCAGTGCCATGGTGTAGCTGATGTGCTGGGGCTAGGTCATAGGCTGGACTTGATCTCAAAGGTCTTTTCCAGCCTCAAGAATTCTGTGATTCTGTGAAGTCCTAGCCTGGCTAAAGACCAAAACCTTGTATCTTATACCTGTGGAGGACACTGAGTTGAGCATCATCCCTGAGGTGTTTTTCCATATGCACTGGTTGTTCTGCTGCAGCCAATCCCTGGCAGCTCTGAGTACTCCACCAGCCAGAATAACCCTCGAAGGAAAACCCCTTCTTGGCCTTCTAATAGTCATGGAGAGGCTGCAGCAGCAGTAGCTGCCTGTAAAATACTTTCCTGCTGATATCTGCTGTTGCACTGGGAGGTGCCTGGAGGGAACTTTGTCTCCCGCTCTCTTTGTGTGTCTGATCAATAGCTAGAGAAGATCTGGTTGCTGTCATTTAAAATATTTTTTTATTTATTTATTTTATATTTAGGTTGGGTGATTTGTCAGGTTCTCAATGAGTTCCTTCATGCTTCCCTGCAAACCAGCCCCATGCTCCTTCCAGCAGTGGTGCAGCAAGAAAGGGGACAGCTGGTGGTACATTGTGCAGCCCCTGTGTGCCCCAGGACAAGTGTGGGTCAGCCAGATCATCTGAGAAGCACAGGATAAAGAAACCAAGGCCAAACCCACTCCTGTCTTGTAAAGGCTGCTTTGGCATCTCCAGCACCACTTGCGGTGACGTCGGCTGCGTGAACTTCCAAGCCTTGGATCACAAAATTGAAGCAGAGGCCTTGAAGGCACTACACAAGCTACTGACTCAAGAGAAAGTACATAACTTTTTTTTTTTTTTTTTAATCATTGGGATTTTTTCTGTTATATCTTTCTCATTCTCTAGGTACAATATTTTTCAATAGAAAGCTTGAGAGGAACGTGGCATATTGCCCAAAGGTGGTGGCTAGTGATGAAATGCTATCCTGTGCTCTGGTAGATGCCTTTTTGTCCCCACAGATTGATGGGTTAGACTGGTGCACAAGTGCACAATATGCTCTTAGAAACTGTGGTGCTGTGGTTTTGATACATGCAGTAACACTGGGTTTGCACTCAGTTTTTAATGAATTCTCTATGGAATGACACCTTCTGTAGGATTTTGTTATTTCCAGTTTGGATTGCTTTAATCACTCAGTGAACATACTGAGGAGATTCTGTTTACAATGGTCTTGAAGAATTTAGGGAGGTTTTTCTCTTTCTAATGGATCCTAATATAATCTTACATATGAGACATGATTTCTGTCAATGTTACTAGTCAGTGACAAAATTGATGGGTATTATAAAAAGAGGTTATTTAGAGTCTGTGTCTCAGGAATATCAAATTACATTTCATAAACAGACTGAGTTTCTAATTATGTGTTTATCCTGGGTCACTGCTTTTTAAAGAACTTTTTGTGCATGGACAAGCCAGGGAAGAGAGCAGCCAACTACCAAGAAAGGGCTGATGATTATCTTGCCCCTCTGCTTACCTTGGTGAGGACACACTTTCCAGGTGCTTTGTGAGGGGCTCAGAATATGCAATTATTAAATAACACTTGGATTTTTTTTTTCTCTCGGGTTTTTATAAGTTAAAATGGGAATGTCTCTCCCAAATGTACCAAATCAGAAAGGGAACTTAAGCTCCAGTTGCTGAGAGAAGGGAAGTTCTGCTTAGCCAGCTCTGTAGGTGGAGTTTGCTGTGCAAAGAACTCAGTGATCCAGAGACAATTTGTGAATGAGGGAGGAAAAAACCAGCCACCCAACCTTTTGTTCTGTAATTGTGTGAAATTACTCTGAGGACATCAAGAAATAAAGAGAAACCAGTTGAAGCAAAGCCCTTGACCTGTAGGGAGTGCAGGGAAGCTGCATCACCCTTGCCTTCTAAGGCCTGGGGAGGCTTCACAGGCACAGCTTCTGCTCTATCCAAACCATTTTGTGTGCTGTGATTTCTGTCTTGATGAAGAAGATGGGGGAAAAGGACAACAAGATACTGTGGGTTAGGCTGCCCTGAGATGGACCTTTTGAGCACTGCTCCTGTCTCCTGTCTCTCCACCCAGCACGCTCACCACTTGTCTGCTGCACTCAGTGTAACCTTTGCTCCTTTGGAGAGGGTGAATTTCAGACAGGTGCTGTTGGTCTGTTGGGATCCTCAGTTATTTTTGGGAAAGTGTCTAAAAGAGGACCTTGCTGATATGTTAATGTGCTGCTAACTCTTAGATGAGTTTCCCAGGCAACAAGGAAATGGTTGTGCTGCTTTCCACTCACTAATGACAAACCAGATATTTAATGGATGACTAAAAAAGAACAAATATTTCAGATTTGCAAATACCAGTGAGAAGAAACTAATTATGTAAAGTAAAAAGGCAAATTAGCATGAAATTAACGAAAGGGGAAATTTACATTTTATATCAGAAACATTCACAGACTGACATATTGGGCTGTGGCCAACATTAATCAGAAGTCAGCACTTCCACTTCTGGGGGAGGCTGCAGAGCTCTACATTCTGGTTCACAGCAATTAGCAGAATTTTTTTATATTTCAGTGTTGGCAGGAAAATACCAGAGATGCCCAAAAACATTTAATTTTTGAAACTGCAAAGGAAGTTGTAGGTACCAGGATTGGGCTTCAGCTGAAGCAGAGTCCCAGTTTTTCTCATTTGGGGGTTTCCTGTCCATCCTTTGCTGGCAGGTGGAAAAAAGGGCTCAGAAGTTGTGGGAGTTTGAAGCTGGGGATGCAGGAGGCTGCAGCAGCTTTGGGTCAGGCACGGTCCATGACACAAAGCTGAGTGACATGGAAAGTCCCAGATGCAGACATGGATAGCAAAAGCCAGCTTCCCAAATCCTGTCCCCCTGTCCATAGCTGTGCTGTAATCACAGGAACAGTCTCCTTGCCACAGGTGAGAGATGGGTTTGATGGCTTTTCCTCACCCTGTCTGGTTACAACTGTGCTGGCACTTCTCTCTGTGAGGCACAGTATTGTTTTTGACTGACTGCTAACTTGAGAAACAGAGTTGTCTCAGCTTTCAAGCAGATGATATGCTGGATTGGTGCTTGTTTGATAGCTAGGATGGGAATTTGGAAGAGAAACTAGGGATATGCTGTCAGCCCCATTAGAGCATTGGAGTAAATGGGCTCTTGATAATTTTTTCAAAGTGAATAGAAGTGGGAGGCAAAGTGGCTTGCCAAGAGGGATAGTTAGAAATTAATGAAAAATAGCTTTGCTTTTTGTAGACTTTACAGATGCAAGGATGGGACAAACATTTTTCTGGTCCTGATTCAGCAGGTTCATGAGGGTCACACAATTCACAGCACAAAGCACTGCCCTGCCCTGGGAGAGAGATCCACTGGAGAGCCATGGGGCTGCAGGAAAACCTTTCATCTCTGCACACGCCTGCCAGTTGGCCACTGCTGTGTCAGAAATGCCTCTGCTGTTTGTGGGGAATGGGAATGTGATAAAGAAGAATCTCAGAGCACGCTCTATGCAAAGCCCCAGCTTTCTCCTGCCTCCAGAAACCTTTGTGGCTCCAGAACCAACCATATGGTAAAGATTTCTGTAGATAGCTCCATCCCCCAGGCATCCCCCTCCTCCATATACCACATGAAGAAGTAAGCAAAGCCAAGCATGAGGACCCTCACTCAAGTTGTACTAAAACTTTTTCAGCCACAAAACATTTCCTTTATCTGCATGAACAGAATAAAGAGACATCTGTGATTTATATGGCTGTGCTGATGCCATAGGCTGCTTCAGGTCACAGCGTCCTCCCAGTATTGCCCAGCTTACGTGGGTGGCCACCATACATCAAGAAAAATATGGGAAGATGAGTGTACCCAGAATTTGCAGAGAGGCTTAGGGCCAGATGCCTTGTGTGTCCAAAGAACATTTGAGAAGTGCTGCTTCTGATGAGTCAGCCACAGGAAATTTCTCTAAGGAGCTGAGCAGTGAGCAGAGGGAGGTGCAAAATGCATCCCAAGAGGCTGCAGGTCTAATGAGGTCCCACCATGCCACATAGGGCTGGATCTGAATGCAAGAGGGATTGTATGGAGGAAATAAGAAACTGAACTCTCCTGGGGGACTTGAAAGGGTCCTGCAGCAGCACTTCTGAGCTGGGGGTAGCAGTGTTGGGGTGAGGAATGCAGCCAGTGTTACAGTGCTGGGATGAGGGTGGCTCTGGGAATGGATTGTTGACCCACTGCCACCACCTTGTTCTTCACCTTGCTGAAAAATCTCCTCTCTAGTCTGCTCCATGTGGCAGCCTCATTTCTGAGGTCTTGCAGGGAGCTCGTTACTTGGAAATGGGAACTAGATCTCATAGCCCTGGACTAAGCTGAAGCTGTGAATACTCTGGTCAGATACAACTGCTAAGGAACACATTATATGGAGGACTGATAAATCTCTTTTGATTGGTGGTTTGGGTATTTTTTGGTTTTTTGTTTTGTTATTATGGGTTGCTCTGTTTGCTAAAATCTGTTTGCTAAAATGCCTTCAACTCTAAGTTGGTCTTTTGACTCTCTGTGCCTGGTTAGACTAAAAGATAGACAAGAAGGCCACTACTGCCTCTTCAGAAAACCCACTGGTGTGTACAGGAGTGCAGAAAATATTCCTACAGTACTGTGGGTGAGAGGAGAACTGTAGCTTTGCATCTCACTCCCAGCAGGACCTGGGAGGAGCAGGAGGGGCCTCACAGGGACCCCAGAGCAGATGTGAAGGGCTGCATGTGTTTCACTGCCCTGGTGAAATGAGGCACCCCTGGCTGGTACTCATTATTTCTGTACATGGAGGGCAGTTCTGTGGCACCATCCCCCACTCTGGGCTGAGTTTCCAAGTCTCCCAAGAACTGCTCCTCACCTCCAAGGGAAGGGTGAAGGGGTTGAGTGTGTGTATGATGTGAAAAACACCACCTCATGTCTTTCCTATGCAAAGGGCTGTGGAGCCCACGGGGGTTTGGTATCAGCAAAGATAATTCTTTTCTGCATAACAGCAGTGTTAACTGTGAAGGGGACAAACCCAATATTTTTGAAATCCAGTTCCAAGTTTACTCCGTGCCGAAATGTTTTCCCATTGCACAATGGCCTGGTGAGCTGCTCTGGGATGGAGTAATTTTGCATTTAGCTCCCTGGGAGCAGACTAAACCACATATATTTTTCACACTGCATCAGGGTTTATGGGAAATGGTGTCTGTCTGTCAAGGTTACAAAAGCAGCCTCAGTGTTTTCTTGGCATATGTTTTTAGACTACCACTGTTTGCTGATTTGTCATCTTGGTCTTGTGAGAGGGGAGGGGTAATTTTGTGTCAAGGATCTAGTCAAGCAATCTCATCTCCTTATTTATTAATATAATGAGGTATGATTTACATAGGTATATACTCAAACTGCAGCTACCAGCTTGTTTCTCATCTTACAGGGTACCACCAACTGCTGTATTAATGCAATATTTTTGTGGGGTTTGTGGTAATTTTCTTGCCATACTTTCCTGTAAAGTGAGCATACTTTTCTTTATAATTTTTACTGCTTTACTAAAAGGAACTCATTGCTCTGGACAGTAAATTCAGTTTGCAAAACAATGTTACTGCTACAATCAGGGCTGCCAAGCAAATATTTGCCTATTTTCTGCTCTGAGAGTCTGTCAGTTGGAAAAGGGTAGGTGGTAGTGGAGCCATAGGGTTTACCTTTGTTCAACAGTAAAGATTTGAAAGAGAATTATATATATTAAATGCCTTGCAATCAGACTGGAGGGTCAAGAAGGGAGAGCTGAGGCTCAGGATCATCAAGTGAATTACTATGGGAACTTGGATAGAAATAGAGAAAGCAAAATAAAGACCCAAAATAAAGGCAGCAACAGATAAAATCCTTGAGGAGTGATGCAACCTGAAGGTGAGATTGGGGTGGAAGCATGGAAATGATAGAACTGAATAATGCCTCTGGTTTTGCACTGTTAAAACTTTTGTCTTTTATCCAGTCAGTTTAAACAACTGTGGATATACTAACAGTGACACTTAAAATCTAATAATCACCTGCATTTTCTCTAGAAAATGCTCTTGGTTTCCATTACTGGAAAAAAAAAAAATATTACTTAAAGCCTTGCTCCATCTTTGAAGGTGAAAATTCAACAAAGGTACAACCTCAGTCAGTGCTGGCTGCCCTGCCCCTGCCCTCTCCTCCCTCCCAACTGCTGAGCACAAAGAGCTTCAGGAGGCAGAGCTCTGTATGGTTTTCATTAGGCAGAAGGGTTAAGTGTGGGTTTTTTTCCACAGATCTTTATTGCTAGGGTATGACAAGGAAGGAATTCAGCTTGCCTTTCAGATCCCATATTCAGGTTTGTAGTCTTAACAATAAATTAAAAGAAAAAAGAAAGAAAAAAAAAAATCACCCTGTGAGCTGTGTACCCATAAGCATCTCCCATGGATTTCCGGAGCGTTATGAAACCCCACCAGGCCAGCTTCCCAGTGTCAGGCTGCTGAGTGGAATTGCACTGGAAAAAAGAGGTCACTAATGGGAGATGAGAGTTGTGCAGAAGAGCAGCACCAAGGGCCTCAGAGGTGGAGTCTGCATGAAACTGGGGGACTGTGCACCCCCGGCTTTGTGTCTGGGCAGGGTCAGATAGATCAGCTGTAAGCAGTGCAGGGAAAGCTTCATATAGAATTGTTAATATTCCTGAAAAGTCCCAAATTTATCCATTCTTTTGACAATATATGTATAAGGCCATCCAGACACTGCTGGTGTCCTCAGCACAACACTGACCTGTCAGTTGTGGTTGTGAAAGGGAAGAGAAGTACAGGTAACCTGAAGGGCCATAAGTGACCATCTATGTGCTAGATCATGCTGAGGAATGATGCTTTTTTTTCTGGTTACTTCATCAAACCAAGTGCATCAGACTCCTAAAGCCAAGTACCTGCTGCTGTTCTGGTAAGAAACTTCAGGCTTTATGGAAGCTGCTTGTATTGTAACACAGCCCTGTTAACTAACCTCTTGATGAGAGGTGTGGTACAGCTGACAAACACCAGCACTGAGTGAGACAGGCTGCTGAATCTTATCTTAAAAAAAAATCAACGAGCAGCAGCAAGACAAAACATGAAATTCATTAAGTAGCCCCATATGTTCTTTAGAATTCCAAAACCTCTTCAAGTCCAAAAAAAAAAAAAAAAAAAAAAAAAACCCCCAAAAAAAAACCTGCTGAATAGGAGGAGGCTTTTAGTGAAAAGAAATCCTGTGGTTTGACAAAGCAGAAGAAAACAGGAGTGTAGGTTGTCAGGCAGTGCAGGAAGAGCTGTACTGCACAGGCTGGGGTTGTGCAGGAGTGGTGGGATAGTGCTGGTGTGCAGCTCTCAGTCTGACTGGGAAAGGTTTTTATGCAATTAAATTGGTTCAAGTGAGTTTCAGAAGCTGCAGAGTCTGCAATGAGTGAGTGCCTGTGTTACAGATGCCTGCTCCTGATCCCTTCCCTATGCCTTCAGCAAGCCTGGCAGGGACCTGAGTGGCCTCGACTGCTTCAACTTCTCAAACCACAGCCAGTGCCTCCTTAGCTGGTGGCTGGTCACTTCCAATCTTCTGTGGGTAGTTAGCAAAATTAGGTGTTTGGAAAAACTTGATAATAAGAAAGTATACTGGAACATTTCTTGGATCAGACTACTGCATTACTCATGCATCATTAATTCTCAAAATATTAAGGGAACATTTCTTAATATTGGGCCATATTCCGTTAAAGAGACACAAAGCAGCTTGCTGTGTTTAAACCACCAGCACCAGCTGAGCAGATCCCCTGCATGAGGGCAGGTAGGACACCAAGGTGGGACTGGTGGTGTCGAAGAGACCTGGGCTTAGAGGGAGAGCTTTGGATTTTCTGTTTTGCACCATGGTGTCTACCTGTTTTATTAGCTGCCATATCTCATTGGTAATGCTCATATTGCTTAACTCTGATGGAGGATTTTCTGTTGTCACAGCAGACCAACTTCATGCTCTGTTCAGCATTCCTTGTATAACTGAAACCACTACTAGCTTTGCCTGCAAGCCTGAGGTTGAAGAGGGCACACGGGGCCTTAGTACTGACTTGAAACTGCAGCTGCATTCCTTTGCTCTGGGTTTAGCTTCTGCCATTGCACTGAGATTCTCCTCTTTCCCAGCCTTGGTATTTTCACTGCAATTGTCACTGCTGCGCCAGAAGTGCAAACAGAATTTCAGGTGAGCCTTGCTCCCCCTCTTCTCCATGTTGGTACATCGTGGTGTTACCTACTGCTTTACTGCTCCCAGCTCCTGTGAAACTGATAGTTGTGCATAACTCTTTCCAACTGGAAAATGTTTGGATCAGGTCAGCAACCAACTGCTTTATTAAGTTATTTTTCTGGATGGATGATGTTATCCCCTGCATGTTAAGGTTGTCTATTGAGATGGAACATGGAGCTGGCAGATCTTAGAAGAATGGAGCCCAGACAGTTGCTGGTCGGAGCTCAGCATGGGTTCCTGCTGCCTCATTCTTCCTCCACAGTCCCTGGAGGTCTGTGCTTGCAGCAGAGGAGGTGGCACCCCATCCCCAGCAGCTCTATCAGTTCACACTTTTGATTCAGTCTGAGCTGGTGGGAAATGCTGACCAGAGTCTGCCTTTGGGAGCTGCTTAGGATGTCACTGTTGACTTCTGCAAACCCAAGCCCCCCTGAGAAGAAATGCTCAGGATTCTGCATTGGCTTCTTGAGCTAAACAGCAGCTTGCCTGGAAGCATCACCCGTTTCCATGGGGCTGCTCAGGAGGGGTCAGATGCAAATTCCTGCTAACTCCAACTCCCAGAGCTCTGATGGGGCCTCTGGTTTGAGAGATGCAGAATCAGGAGGGAGCAAGGAGTAGGACAGGTTGGATAAGTCATGTAATCCCTGGGGCCCAGGGACATTCCTTCTGCAGCAGAGTGATTTTTGCTGTTAAAATTTATCAGCTCCACTTGTTTTTCAATCTCTGTGATTTTTCCCTGCCCCCCTTATTTCTATTTTAGTGTAATTGTTTTAGATATTCCTCTATTTTAGTGATATTATTTTAGATACCCCTGCTGGCTATATGTAGAAATTTGAAAGGAAACAATAGATCTACTTTTGGAAGCTGATAGTTCTTTGCCATGGAACAGATTTCTTGAAATAAAGCCCATTTTCTATTTCATCTCACTCGTATTATTTGTCTTTCTGTATTATGCAAAGTAGTTCTTTACAGAAATTATACTTTTGGGTGTAATGTAAAAGGTAGTCTTAAAACAAGATATTTTTGGCAAGCTACAAGGTGGCAGGTGAGTCAAACTGTCTGTGTTGCCAGTGCCCCTGCTAGAAGGCCCCAGTGGGTCTGTGGGGCTTTGAAACAAACCCTCCATGGCTACAATATCCTCTACATTTAACACTTGGAACAACAGAAGGGTAAAGTGAGAGAGTTGTGTGTGAAACCTGAGGGGGGGAGGGATGCTCATGACCACTTGATAAACTAGGGAAATTCAATTGCTCTGTTTTTTCAACAGTTTTCTCATCTCTGGCCTGTTCATGCTTCCAGGTTGTTACGACCCCAGGGACTCGCTAGGAAGAACAGAGTCTAAGCAGGACGCCAACCACAGGCAGGCACCCAGCAGCTGGGAGTGCCAGAGGGCAGGGAGGGGTGCAGGATTGGTGCTGGAAGGGAGAATGCCACCCCCCAGCACACCCCCAACTCCTGTGCTGGGAGGGAAGCAAAGAGAGAAATACAGATAGCAAGGGAAGCAGTAACGTAAACATTTGACAAGGGAGGTTGAACCCACTGTATTATTTTTATCAGTTGGGTTGGAGTGAAAAATGAGATGCTCTTGGAATGGTTTTGCAAATCTCTGGCAGGTCTGTGGTTACCAACTGTGAGGCTCCCTCCAGCACTGAGACTTGGTGAGTGGTGAATTACACCTGGGTTTCCTGGAGATGGGAGCTCAGGGTCTTAAATGGCTGTTGCTGTATTTCCTCAGCAAAGACAGCCACTCCGTTTCCCTCAGTAGCACTCCTGCCTTCCACACCTCCTGGCTGAGGGGTCCAGAGGCAGTTGAACAAATCCGAGCACACAGATTTTTCTGTATCCCAGGAGCTGTCTGAGTCATTTAATGATTTGATATATCTGTTATCTACTTTCCTCCAGGGAAGAGAGAAGGTGCAAGGTGCACTGTTCTGACACTGCTGAAGTTAGAGGCATGCTCCTGTTGAACAACCAGGGGTTGAGGTAACCCACAGAGGTTTTAAAAGAAAATTGTCTTGGAGCTGAAGACACCTCTACTGAAGCTGGAGGTGTCCATTGGAGGTATGCACTAACTGCCCTGTCTCTGTGCTGTCTCAGAAGCCTCTGTTTAGCAGAAGGACAGCTTTCCTGAGAAGAGGAAAAACAAGAGGATCACCACCTGAAGTATCTTTGGGTATTTAGCCAGGATCAATGAGTTGCCAATCAGGTTAGCTTTGATATGGACAATTTTGAATTTAAAGGTAGTTCACTTAACCCCCCACTGCAGTTAACAGTGGCAGCAAGGATGAAGGATAAATAAGCTCACTGTTAAGCTAATGAGACCCATATGCTTGTGCAGTCAAAGAAAAGTGAACTAAATGGATTGAGGAGCCAAAAAGCAGATGAATGAACCACAACAGACATCCAAAAATCATGTTAAAAATGCAAATATTGATATTTCTCACACTTTTTTTCCCTTTATGTAAATCACATCTGAATATGGCACCTGATAGGGGAGGACATGTGTTTGTCTTTGAGGTCATACTCAGATGAATGAAGCAAACCCAGCTGAAGGCTGCTGTGATGGCTGGAGACTGCAAACAGTTGGGGAGTCACAAGCAAGGCTTGCCATCATGATGGAAACAGAGCCTAAAAGAAATTTATATTCAGATCTACATAGATTAATCTGAAAATCTTTTTGCCAAGAAATGCAAGACACACAATTTTCTCCTGGGATGAAACTGCAGATGTTAAGTTTGGGGAATCCAGAAATAGTTGCAGTCAGAAAGCAGTTGAATACCAGAGAAATTATCCTCTTTATTCTGATTTTGTTCTATGTTGCCTATAAAGAAGAATAAAATAAATTATTAAAAAATAAAAAAATAAAGAGAAAAAAAGCCACCAGCTTTTATGAGCTTGATATTACTTTTTCAGGAAAGGTAATGTAGGGAAGGTATTTCTCAGGGAAGAATTTTCCTTCCTTTGCTAAAGATTTAGGCTACCTATTTCTATGCACTTGCTCTTCCAGCTGCTGTCACCAACATTTATTTCTTTGCCCATCTTTCATCAGCCCATCTTTCTCCACCAGTGATAGGGCAAATTATGTCTTATAAATACTGCTGGCTGAAGGCTATGAATTTCAGGATTACTTTCAGGAAAAGCATGCCAAACTTCCTTTCCTTCCCATTGGAATTGCCACTTCAGGCAGTTAGGTGGAGCAACCAACTTAATCAGTGTGGGATGGACCAGCCCTCCTGCCTGCTGGGATGTGAGGATGGAGCATGGGTATCTCACATGCTCCTGGGTAATCCTGGGTTCATCAGTAAGAGAAAGTGGCTGAACTGTGGATTCACACTTTCCACAAGTGTGAAAGTGTGGGAACAATTCCTTTTGAAAAGGGGGAAGGAAATTCAAAAGGACATGAGGGAACAAACTTTATGGGGTGGTGGCTGATGAGGAAGAGGGTTCTTAGTGCTATGCTCACATTTGTGTGTGGAAGGGATACTTTCTTCCCCAGAGATACCTGGGCTGCACTGGGAGCTGGCATCAGCCCAGCACCACTTAGTCTTGTGATACACTTTATGTATCGTGATGTATCTGGAATATACCAGGCAGGCATCACATGCCTGGCTCACAGGGGCAAGCGTGTGATACTAATTACTCTTTGGCTCCCTGGCAGTCAGATGTGGTTTCTTATCCACTTTTCATACATATGTTTCTGCCTTTTGCTGATATTTTTCTAACCTTCCTTTCAGGGAGCAGAAAAAAGAAACACACCCTTCTCCTTGGCTTCCTTTTGTATTAGCTTCCTGAAAGCCAAAAATCTGCGGATATTCATCACATTTAGCTTAATTCATAGTGCCCTCTCAGGTGGCAGAATTAAATAGCCAGCAGGTCCTGACACACTGTCAGAAATGGACACTTCACCAGTCCAAGCTGTGCATTCACAATTGATGCCCAGCAGCCAAAGATGTAGTGTTTGGATGTAAATGTTTGGATGTAAAAGACACTCCTTGCTGTTAGCCAAACATAGATTTTCTTCACAGGACAGTTTCAAACCGGTATCTTTAAAGTTCATACTCTTTCTCTGCACCTTGGAGTGGGAGGATATAGTTTAAAAGCTATAAAGTAACAAAACCCAACAAAACAAAAGTTACAAAAGTAACAAAAACCAAGCCCAGAGTGGAAAGTACCCGTATCAATGTAGCAGAGCTATGCTAGTCTACACCAGCTAAGGATTTGGCTTTCAGCCTCTGCATTATCTGATTACACAAGTTTGTTGTTGTTGTGGGCTTGGTTTTGTTTTGTTTTTATCTCCAGGTCCGCTGTTGGGGGATTTGACTGCATTGCAACATCTCCAGCCTGTCATAGATCCTCCTGACAAAGGTTTGCTTGTTGATCCATACTTCCCCTACACCACCACTGAAATACACCCTGGTATTTTTGTCTGGGTAACATAAGTTTTGATTACCTGACACTCCTCCTCCAGCTGAAGCGTGGCCCTATCATCTGCTGGCATCAGCTGCCAGACTATTACAAGCTGCTAATGGCAATTTCCTTCCTTCATCTCATCTTCTAAATGCATTAATAGATCACAACTGTAGCTCGTGCCTTGCTTAGCAGATGAAAGGAAATCATTCTCCTCCGAAGTAACAGAATTAAAATGTGAGTGCCATTTCTGATTCACCAGGACTGAAGTGAAGGCTTCTTTTATGATTAAAGATTGAGGAGAATAGCTGTATTTTCCTCTTTCTTCTCAGTAATAAAAAAGTTCCATTTGGGAGACCATATTAACCACCCTCATAAGGTGTACCATATGTTTTAGTCTTTTTTTAAATTACTGTAGCCTTTACAATCTCAGCTAAATGTCATACTTAGTGCTTTGTTTTACAATGAAATCTCTCCTTGGGGAGGTTCTAAAATCTTTTCCTCTTGTCATCTGTGAAGTGTAAAGGAGAACTGCAAATTTACATTACTATGGGCAAACAACTGTTTTGTTTGGAAAACAAACTTCAAACTATTATTGTATTGAGATGCTTCTTAATAAATGTTGTGTTGATGCCACGTAACAACAGTGTAGGAGGTAAAAGACATTTTCTCTCCCTCTTCAACAGTGCCTTGCTTAAGCTAAAGCATTTGTTTATTATTTTGAAGATAAAGGTTCACACCAAATAAAAAGATAACATCGGCTTAGGTCTCCACACATTTTTAAGATCTCAGTACTAAGGGCTAAGGATGAACTTACATCTCAAGCAGACTTTTGGAAACTGCTGAAGAACTCGAATCTATTCACAGCTCTCTCCCACTCTTCAAACCCACACATACTTTCCGAAAAGATATGTCTCATTAAAAAAAATAAAGAATCCTTTCTTAAATAACAGCAAGCTTAAATTTAGCCCTTCTGAACCTCTTGTAGAGACTGTTAAAAGTTCTGCTGGTAAAAACTTCTAAATATGAGGCAAGGGCTGGGTGCAGGGATGGAAATGTGACTTTCCATAGGGTTTGGCTCCCGAGCATCTCCGAGCTGTTCCCAAGCACTGATTAAACATCAAAGCCTCCTGCAAGATAAACAAGGGATTAACAAACCTTGTGTGCTCCATCTCGGGGGGAACTCTGCCAGCATTTAGTGAGTGCCCATGAGGCAGAGCTGCCCAGCCTGGTGCTGCAGGGACAGGTCGGCTGCCTCGGAAATCCTGAGGCGCTGCAGCCACTCCTGTCACCACTACTGCTTTTCTATTTCTGGCAATGATTTCCAGCTATCTTGCATTGTGCTACTTTACGTAGATAACACTTAAGAGGTAAATCTTCATGACCTCGTCTTATATCGAGGTTACTGGTGCTTCCTGTTTGTTGCAGAAGCCATTAGCACCGCAGCCTCGGGGAAAATTAATTTAATCTATTGCTGATTAAATGCGCAGAAACAAAAGGCAAAACAACCTGCCTCCTCCTCTTAGCTCCCGGGTGTCAAAGGGCCGTTCCTAACCCCCTTTTCCCTCGAGGCCATGAGGCGTTTTCCCCTTCCCGCCCTTTTCCCGCCTGAGGCGCCGCCTTCCCCGCGGAGGGGCTGAGGCGGGAGGGGCCCTGGGCTCCCCTCACAGAGGCTGCTGCAGCTCCCCAGCTCTGCCATAGACACCCAGTTGTTATTTTTTCACAGCAGGAGCTGTAACCGCAGCCCTTCCACGCTGGGTGGCTGTCCCCCTGCTTGTCCCTTTTTCCCTGGCCTGAAATTCTCCTCTGCGGTCAGAAACTGACGGACTCCTGGCAGACCCTCCCTCAGGTGGCCATGAGCTGCAGTCCCTCATTTTAAAATCGGTAATTAGTTCCCTCATACCCTCAACCAAGGCAAGTCCCCTCCTCCTTATGCCTTGCTTGGGTTAAACTGGGGGGGAAACGAGATCCTCCTTCTTTGGTGGCAGGGTTTTTTTAAAAAATAATTCTTTCTTTCCTTCCCCTGTGCAAGGGCAAAATGTGAGCCTGCTATAACTCCTCCAGAAATCTGGAGGTGAGCCGGTAACACAGGTAGTGGGGCCCTTCTGACCAGGAGTGGTTTGGTAATCCCAGTTTTCTCTTTACAGATCTAATTTAAAACAACAACAAAACCCCAGGAAACAAAATTTCCTTTGTGAAGTTTTCTAGATGCAACTGGAGTGGGACCTGTGGGCAGCTGGAGATCTGCCCCACCCCTGCCTGAAAGCTACTTCAGAGCAAGACTGCCCCAAAAACTGCAACAGAGAAAACAAACCAGGCTGTGGCAGGTCAGACCTTCACTGGGGAAGTGATTGTCTTTGTCCTATGTGTTTATTTTTTTTTTCTTTCTGATGGTTATAAAACATATTTTTCACTCTCTCTAGCGTTGTTAAGGAGAAATAGGGATATCCCTGAGCAGTTTACCTCCGTGTTTTGAATGTTGAAGAAAACACCCAGCCAAGTTCCAGGAGGGAAACTGGAGACAGCTGTGAAAGGGGCGTTGCTGCTGGCTGTTTTATAGGGTCATCTATTCCCTTCAGTAGTAACAGGAGAACCACATCCAAAGCAATCATGAGTTGGCCTTTGAGTATGAACTAACCAGGGCCACAGAGTTTTACAGCCCTGTTACTCTCCTATGCAGCAGCTTCCATAAATTCAGCAAAGGAATAATGTGCTGCATGCAGATGCCTATTGCATGAACCCACCTCTAAAGCTGCAGTTTCAGCTTTTCCTAAGGAACGGAAACATCTCAGCTGGATTTTCCAGAGCAGGTAACTTCGGGACTACTTTGTAACTTTAAACTGAGCTGATTTTGTGTGAACTGGGTATATTTGTGCAGGATGACATCTTCAAATAGTTCCTGTGGGGTTTCTGAGATGGTTTTGCTAAGAACTTGGCTAGCTGTGTGTCTGTGCTGCCCAACAACAGGGATGTTTTGCATCTCTAGATGATAACTTTCACATGTTGTTAGAGATCCATCACAGTAGAAGTCAGTAGTAAGCAGCTCACGTGGCCTTCAGCTTTCCAAGATTTAATCATCAGGTCTCTCGGCTGATTCAGGTTTTTATTAGCTTCACACCTTAGCCAATTTGGGAGGCCTCTAATATGAGACTTGTGCCTGGCTGGAGGAGGGATATGGCCTGCCAGCACTTGGTGACAGTCACCTGTTTCCCCAGGGTAGTCAGAACAGGAGTTTACATGTTTCTTTGGATCATTTGCATTTTAAAACAACCAAGGAAATCAGCAGTGACAATTGCATAGTAAATAGCAATAAGTTGGTTTCTAAACTTATTGGTTTATTTTAACATAAGGTTAGTTTTCCGTGGAAAAGGTGCTGAAAGCCTGAGGCTGATGTTTTTACTAAATAGATTTGATGGGAAAAAAAAAAAAAATTGAAAATTATTATTCCGGGGGTTGCCACCACTGCATGCTGGGATCAAGAGGCAGATTTAGTAGTAACATGAGCAGCCTGTGCCCTGTCCATCCCTTTTTTTAGTGTGTTACTGAAGGACAGAGTCCCAGGCAGTGTGGCACAGCTCTGCCACTCAGGCTAGGGCAGGTTCTTGGGTGCTCTACTGCTAATGGCTTGCAATAGCTACTGAAAGATACTATGGCAAGGAATTGCCTGTTGTGCTGTTTCAGGATAGCAGGCAGCGGGTCCAGCAGCAACTTGCCTATAGGGTAACTTTGTGGCAGGCACCTGGGGAAATAGCCATTCGGGTGGTTTATTTGTATAGTAGGTATTTATTACAGACACAGGATGTTACTACAACTCCGACCCTGCATTCTTGGCCTCAGTGCAAACATTTTTATTCGAGCCATCCACTGGAGGAAAACAATGAACTGTGTTAAGTAATTATAAGGGATTATGCACTGCTTTGTCAAAGGGGCCCAGGCTGTACCTCCTAAGTGCACAGGTTATTGTCATTGACCTGCACTGATTGGCAGCAGGTCTCTGCCTGTGCTGGCTGAGCTGGAAACATCAGCAGCAGTGTTTTCTGCCTTAGTCTTGTGTGTCACCGTGGTGGGGGCTACACCAGGATTCTCACAGCAACTCAGGTGCTGGCTGGAACAGGCTCCTGGGTTCCAGTTGGATGGGAGGACAGACCAAGGCCCAGGATCTGGAGCAGATGAGGCAAAGCAACAGCCTCAGTTAACAAGGTGATGTAAAGTGCTGCTGGGATTTGAGATCCTGCCAGAGAACAGAGAACTGTGGAAGGCTTAAACTGTGTTTTCCTCTGTGTTTGTGAGCACTGGAGATGAGGTAGAGGTATTCTTATTTATGATTACAGTGGTTTTGAAGGGCCATATGTTTTCTGGTATCCTGGAGAGTGGGCAAAGGCACTGGGCAAGTCCAGATAGCCCAGAAGAAACCTGGGAAATGAACTTCCCATGCAGTGAAATGCAGAAATATCAGATGGAAATCACACCTTTCTTCAGGGATGAAGACACAATCTTCACATTTGGTGTTGGTAACAGCATTTGTTATGGGTATGAAGAACTTGTGACTGGAATATCAGTGGGAATATTCAGGCCTGGAATGAAACATTGACAAAATTAATTTATAGTTTTGAAAGGAAAGAAGGGGATCCCACATAGCATATGTGTAAAAAGCATATGGAGCACTAATGTTCCAGGCACAGGATTGAAGCCCAGATTTTACATGAGCAGAAATATGAGTGCAAAATCCTGCAGGGCTGTCTGTGCCATGGCAAACAAATACCATTTTGGGGGAATTCTGTGACTTGGGCACTGTGTACACGGGCAAAGATGCTGATGCCAGCATCAGCATCTCCTTCTAATAGCCACAGGGTACTGTAGCAGGAGACAGATACATGCTCATCTCGGAAACAAATGCAAGAACTCTTAATTTTGAGGTGGCCATACAAATATGAGCCACCATGTTCCTGTGAGCAGAAATATTTCCACAGTGAGAACAGTTTCTGGCAGTAGAAGATAAGTAGGTAAAATTCAGCAGTTGGGAGGCATGTAAACTAAATATCTAAGTAAAGGAACGACTGAAGATACAATTTACTTCAGGTTAAAAGCCTGGCAAGTCCTTGCTTGCACTGAAAGGGCAAGAGATTAAAAAAAACCTCAAAAACAAAAAAAAACCTACAGAAATTTAATCTTGAGGTTATCCCTGCTGTCCTGCCTGGAGCTTCCTGCGTGCCCCTGCAGCCCCTCAGTTTCGTTCCCTGTCTTTCCCTGGTCAGTGTCTGCTGCCCTTCCTCCTCCCTGTGCACAGGGATGTGGCAGTCCTGCTGCCCTGGGAGCACCCTGTGCCCCTGCCCTCTGCTCAGCTCCTAACCAGACCTGGAAAAGAAAAGGTTCAGTATTACTGAACTTTGCTGCCTTCTCTTTCCTTCGCTGTCCCACCCTCTCCTGGCTTTACTGCCTGTCAGTTGCTTGGTTGATGTCCTTAGGTAGATGCCTTAATCCTCAGTTCCTCCTTTGCTGACTTGCTCCGGGCTAAGCCATCTATTTGCCCTGTCAGGAAGTGCTCTCCAGAGAAACTACTGTCTTACCACCATCATTTGTTCTGTGAACAAAAAGTGGACAAAACTGTAGGAGAAGTCCAGAATTTGTGAATAGGAGTGGCTCTGTACAAGAACAGCCATGCAGAGCATGCACAGCTCAGTGGGGCATTTCAGCCCTGCTCACCCGGCCTTTGCTTATGTTCTTTTTTGCAGCCTGTAGCCATTCTGGCTTTCACACTGGCACCTCTCCTGCATCCTACCTACTGCTATAACCAGCATGGGCTGGATGCAGCATTGACAGATCTCTGCACCTACAGAGAACCCTGCTGACGTTAGCAGAGCTGGATGTGGGTGCACAAACTCATGTGAAAAGAGCCCACACAGACAGAGGTTGTGGGTTCTGGGTCCCAGTTGGCAGCCTTAAATATTTGTGATGTTCTGCTGAAGTGATATTTTGATACTGTTATCCTTTCTCAAGTAAGAGCATGTTTCAGAATCATGTGAAGCATTAGTTGGACAGCAGCTTCACATGACTCAGGATGGTGGTGGTCATTCTTATCTTGGCTATTTGTTTGGTTCTGTTTACAACGTGCATGCAACTTGCTGCAGAAAATCTGAAGTGGATTTTAAGAGTCTGCATTAACCAGCTCATCCACCACAAAAAGAGCTATAGCTTCATCTGATTCTTGAAAACTTTTAAGGTCAATACTCCACACTTTCAGAAAAGAAAGCAGTAAAAAGAAACTTGCTGTTTTAATTGCATCCTCAGCTTCCTCACTCTCAATGTTCAGGTACAGAAGATCCTGTGAAAGGAACTGGGATGGCCAGGAGTAAAGGGGAGATGTTCAGCAAGGGTGGCTGGGGAGAAACCCAGCTTCACCTGCTCACTGCACATCTGTATGGATGTCAGATTTGAACCACTGCTGCATAACCAGAAATCAGTCCAAACTCAAGAGTGTCTGGCATGCTCAGCTGGGGTTTCTTGGGAACTTTACCTGTGACCAAAAAAAAGAAGGTAAGCAGCCATGGAAGTACCTGTTTCTGTGGCTATGGGGTAAAGGAAGAGCTCACCTTGGCAGGGGAGCCACAATCTTGTCTCAGTAGCATTTGCAGTCTGAAAGTTTGCCAGTGGGGTGACATTTGCTGGCTTCAGTGCTGATTTCTGAGCCCTGCTTTCCATTGCATACTTATTGATGGTGAAAAGGTTTGAGAGCAAGGAATAGTTTCAAGTCAGGTTCCAAGATAATTTTTCTGCCATTTGTCTTGAAGAGCCCTTTGATCTTAGATTTGGGGACATTTCTCAGACTCTTGCAGTAAAATGTCAGCATTTGAAAGAATACCTTATCAAATGCTGCTTTTAAGTGGTTTGTCAGTATGTTAAATTAACAGCAAGTCACTGTCAGGAACACTTGGACTTTGCTTGAGGAATTCTGCTTTACTGTGTTTTACATGAATGACTCCATTTCCTCTGAGGGCACTGAATGGATATGGCAGAATGTGAGCAAATACCTGCAGAAAACCTGGCTGATGAGAAAGGGAGGCCAATGTTGTTTCCCTCCTAAGGTGTACAAATAGGTAACTCTCACAATTCATTCATCCAGCACTGCAAGTATCTTCTCCTGTAAACTGTTTCTTTAGCTTTCTACTGTTTGTTACAAGTTCAACCATGCAGATGATGGCAGATCTTTGGGAGGTTGCTGATCATCAGGACTCCCAATCAGTGTGACCTTTTCTCCACTGAGTTCAGAGCAGACATACAGTGTAAATAATTTTGTTTGGATTGAGCCAGTCTGTGAACTGCGTGATTTTTCTTTCTCTTGAAAGGTGTTAGAATATTGACTGTCTTGTATTTCAAAGCAGCAAGATCTGCTAAGAGCTTTTCCTATGTACATTTCTTCTGTTCTCAACTGCAGGCTGCAGGAAAAGGCATTGCTGGTGAGTGGCCTGTCTTTGGCCAGGCAGCTATTGTTTTCTGTTGTCTTGTGACATCTTCCCAAGTTCTGAAAAACTGTGCTTGGATGAGGACATGTGAAGAAACATTTCAGTCTGAGTCTGCCCACATTTGACAGTTGTTCAGCTCCATGGTGATTCAACCAGAGCAGTATGGATTTAAAGTGGGTGTGCCACAGCCTGTGGAAGGGAGAGTCATGGGAGAGACTGTGGAAAAAGAGTTCCTGCAAGTTACAGTAGCAGACAAAAAGGGGTAGAGGACACCTGTGGTGTGGTGTGGGTGATTAGGAAATCATTGCTTAGGAAACCCTAAAGAGTTTTTTGTTTTAGCTCTGGAATTCTAAAATGTCACTTCTTCTCTCCCTTGATTTGGTTCCTTTTCTTTGGGGCTTTCATTTGGAAAAGGTCCAGCTGCCTCTAAGTGGGTCAGCTTCTCTCAGGTTAACAACACCTTGTGAAGAAGTATCTCTACGTGTTCTGGTTTCCTGCCTGTTTCTTGGAAGGAGGCAGTGCTATCCTGTAGTGAAATGAGGCAACCAGGTGCCACCAATTACCAGGTAGTGGGCACGAGCTTGTGTTAAGCCCACCTGTGCCTGATTAAGGCGGGCCCCAGCTGTGCATGAGCAGGACTGGGGGGCCAATAAAAGGTGAGCTTCCAAACACAGGCTCAGCTCACTCCTGAGCAAGCCAGCAGAGAGGTTAGTTGCTTCTGGAGCAGTAGCACCGAGCTAGGCTGACCAACCCTGAGGCAACAGACTCAGGGCACATTTTGTGCACTTCTGCTGGAATGCCTGTTGGACCTTGGAACGCCGTGCCCTAAGAGAGGTTTGTCTTGCTACACTATCCCTCTCCTCTTTGGTGCCCAGGGCAGAGCTAGGTTTCAGGAGCATTGGAGATGCAAAAAGATGGCTGAGTGAAAGTCTGAAAGAATGTTTTTTCTCCTTAAGTTGAATTCCAAAGAGTTAGTTTTGCTTTCTAAAGCTAGTCCCTGAGTGGGTATGTGGTAATCCCACCAATGATGATGTATCTTTGTTCTGTATCTTTGTCTAAATTCACATGACCTCTCTTATCCTTTTAGTCCCCACACAATGTTTTTTGTCAGTTTTCTCTCATTTGGAAATGATGTATATTTCCATTTAGCCTAATTTCATGAAATCTTGGATGTATGAGTTCTTCAGTATCACTTGAAGCCAAAGCAAAATATTCTAAGTGATCTTGTGATGTTTAAAAAGTTACTCTGTTTCTGAGCCATATTTTTACTGGGACAAGTTGAGTGAAAGTACTTCCTGAGGGCAGGCCACCAACATTTGATTGAGTCTGTGGTTGTGTCCTGAAGTCCCCCCATTGCTACACAGCCCTGGGCACATCAGGGAACTGATGGTGTATGAGTGCTGAGGAGGAGTCTTAACTTCTGTCTGTAATGGGTCTGGTTGTTGGGATCTCCTGCTGCCTGTTGGTTGTGTTGTGGGGAGCAAAAAGGGTGGTAACACTCAGGGAGGTGAAACCTCATGTTCAAGATATAACAGAGTGAGGGGTGCAGCTTGTAAGCCCCTCTTGTCTCTGAGGAAGGATCTGTGTGCCAAGAAGCTACTTCTAAATTACCTTTAGAGGTCTCCTCCAACCCAAATTATTCTATGATTCTTCAGTATTTTCCACGTGCATCAATTGGTCTGGTGAGATATTTTACCCCTACCTACAGACTTTGCCTTGCTGAGGCCATCGTGGCTTTAACAGCAAAAACTGCTGGAGTGGTTTCAGAATTTCTGTAATTTCTGGATTAGTTTTGTTACAGTCCTAGAGTTGACTGCATTGGTCTCTCCTGGTCTCCGAGACATGTAGGACTCGGAGCTGTGGAACTGGCAGATGTGTTTTTGGTCCCAACTGAGCCACAAACCCAGTGCAAAGCCCAGATGGAGCCTCACTGCTGCCTCTGCTGCTTCTCTTCTGCTTGTGGCACAGCTGGGGGACAGCAAGTGGCACTCATGGGCTGTCACCAGGTGATTTGAGGAGACTGGTAACGGCTCCAGTGCTCACATCCATCCTCACAGAGATAGAGGGAAACTGGAGCCTTGGCTCTTTCTAGGCTTTCTTTTTCCTTCAGATGGAACCCAGGACTGTATAGGATAATTTTTGGAGGGCTGTTTTTGGGTTTTTTCCTGACACAGTAAGTAGCATTTTTCTCTTTGGTAAAGTTATGCAATCTTTGTGTGTGGTTGTTATTGCCCTGAGGGTGTCCAGCAGTGCTCAGCACCAAACCCCCTCCCCACACAGGCTCTAGCACGGTGGGACAGTCCCACTTCCCCAAGCTTTGCCTGTGTCAGGGGCAGGATACCACAGCATGCAGAAATGGAAATTCTTACACTCCTGCTTTTCCCTAATTGTACACACATTTTGTCTGTGCTGCTTTCAAACTTGCCTGTGAATGGGAGCTGCTGGGAGCCAGACCCAGCCCACAAATTCCCTCAATAATGTTGCTTTTTGACTGTCACAGCCAGGGCCGGGCTGCCTTTGCTATGATGAAGAGAGGAGAGTGCAGGAGGAGGACAGCATGGTGAGGTACAGACAGTGGCAGGAGAAGGTGACCAATTGCTCAAGGGAGCCACCACCCCTGGCTGCAGCAGTGGGTGCTGCTCCATCCCTTGGTTCCTGGGAAGAGCAAGGCTGGGGGAGCTCTGCTGCCTCCAGCAATTGGGTGCTGCCCGTGCTTGTGGCAGCCTTGTGGTGCTGAGCTGGTTTGCTGAAGGATGAACCAGCTGCTGGATGTTGGCAGGGCCCTGGGTGCCTGTAACCCTTCCCACAGGCTTGGGCAGAGCTGTCCTCTGCCACCAGCTTTGGTGGGGATCAAACGGGATGAGCAGGGAGGTCTGGAAGTGTGTGTGGGGTGTTTGGTCAGATCCTCCCTCCCACACTTAAAGTGCCCAGGAAGACAGAGGAGCTCTGCAGTGAGCAAACAGTCCAGCTGGGTCCTGTGGTGCTGCCTGCCCCAGGGGGTGTCACAGAGGTTCGAGGTTGGCCCAACAGCCTGGCCAAGGGGTAGAGATGGCTGGAGGAGCAGAAATGCAGGGAGGAGCTGAGCCAGGTGCCCCAAAGGGATGTCCTGGAGCTCCCACCCTGGACGAGATGGGCTCCCCCTGACCCCACCGGGGCAGCAGTGGGGCCCTGTGCTTGTGGGCACCTCGCTGCTGCCTGTGGGGAGAAGGCACCTGGGGCGATGCTGAAGCCCCTCTGAGGGATGTTTTCTCGATGACATAGTGCTGCAAGAGACTTTGTTCTTCCCCAGGACTTGTCAGTAATTTATACCAGGATGAGTTTCTAGAAACAGTTTCTATTGTCATATATATTTGATACCTTGACCCTCTCGATGTAAGATTACGATCCAAGTCATCAAATGCTTCCGAGGGAAGTTTGGGGCCGCTTAGAGCTCGGGAAGCAGCGCTAGGATGAGAAGCAAATTAAAAGCAGTTCTTTACACAATTTCGAAGCCACTTTTGATTGACCGAGAGGGCTCGACCTGTGCAAACCCAGGCGGTGTGAGGCCCCTCTGCCCCATGGCGGGCGCGGGGCTCTGCTTCCCCCCCTGCCCCACCCCCGTGATTATTTATTTGTTGTAATTACCAGCTCCGGGAAACAGGACGCAAACTTTTCTCTTCCACGTGAGCACTGTAAAACAAGCCGCTCTCGTTGCCTCCGGGACTCCGGTCCAGCTACCGGGGATTACGGGCACTCGCCTCTTGCCCTGGGCCGCGGAGCGCGGTGCCAGCTCGGGCGAACCCCGCGGAACCGGCGGTCAGCCCCGCCGCGGCTTTCCGGCCCCTCCCTCTGCCTCTCGGGGTCCCCTCGCCTCTTCCCCCGCGGAGCCGAACGGAGCAGCGCGGAGCGGAGCGGCGGGGAGCGCGGAGCAGCCGCGGAGGTGCAAGCGCCGGACCGCCCCCGCGGAGCCCAGCGGTAGGTCCTGGTGCCGGTGCCGGGGAGAGCGGAACCGGCTGCAGCCCCTGGGCGCGGGGGGACCCGATCCGAAGCCCGTTCCCCTCTACTGGGACAACTCTGCAAATATTTCCTTACACTGGTTCTCTTCTCGTTCTCCTTTCAAAATTTTATTTTATTTTATTTTGTGTTGTTGTTCGGAAAGTGGCAAATTGTCAAAGACAAAAAGTTGCTGCAGATGTTCCAGAGCTCGTTGCTTTATTGGAAGCAGCTCCCTGGGTGGAGGCGGGAGCAGCCTGCGGTTCGGTGGGAGTGTTTGCAAATCAAATGTCATTTGGAGGTGGGGGGGGAGGAGGTCTGGCAAAATTGTCCCGCGAATGCGGTCTCCAAGTTGTGCGGGCTTGCTCGCCTCCTGTGAGCTGAGCGAAAACCAACGAAGTTTGCAAGGAAGAGGGGGAAAATAGACGGAAGAGCTGAGAGGAGTGCTTTCTGCCCGCTGCTGGAGTGCTGGGATCCTGGAGCGAGGGGCTTTGGGAGCACTCAGGGCTGCCTCCTGGCCGAGCGGGCAGGGGGCTTTGCCGGCGAGAGTCTGGGGACCGTGCTCTCAGCATCGGTGTGGGAATCCAGGCTCCAGCAGGAGAATCACTCAACTTGAGCAAGAGCCGGCCAGTCCTCTGCTCTCACACCTCCCCTCACCTTATCTCTTCCTCTTGTCGCTCAGGGGCTGGTGCTGGAGCCTGTCGGGCCGCCCAGAGCTGAACCAGCCGCGGGAGTGAAGCTGGAGGAGATAGGGTTGGGTGCGTGGTCCCTACCACCTGCAGGATGGTCCTCTGAGCTTTGTGGTGCCACACTGGCACTGAGGTTTTTCTGCAGACCTTGGGTACTGAGGGAAAAGATGTTACTCTTGCTGAGTTATGTTAGTGCTGAGCTTTGTTTCTTTGCACCCGTAGGTGAGGAGTACAGTGAAGGTGCTTGAGAGTGTATCTGTTCCTGTGATTTTCTAACAGACAGGCCTGAGCCTCTCCCTTCCAGTTTCTCATGTGACAGTTGTTTCAAGGCATCCTTGTCCTTTCAGTGGCAGAGGGAGGCTCTGGGCACATCCCATGAACATGCCTTTGCTTATAACTTGGCTGGACTGTGATTTAACACCAAAGACAACAGCTTCTGGTGTATAGAATCATAGAATGGTTTGGGTTGAAAGAGACCTTAAAGATAATTTAGTTCCAACTCCCCTGCATGGGCAGGGACCTTCCAGTAGACCTTCCAGTTGCTCAAGGCCCCATCCAACCTGGCTTTGAACACTGCCAGGGAAGGGGGAGCCACAGCTTCCCTGGGCAACCTGTATGGGTGTAAAATTATTGGAGAGAGATACAGCTTTCTAGACCTAAAACACTCTTATTAGTGGAACAGATGAAACTATTTTTAATATGACAGGTTTTCCTGTAATGGCAGAATGGGGCCTATGGAGGCCCCAAAAAAGGGTCTTTAAGCAGCTTGTTTCCCCCAGTGGAATCAGCTGGGCCTTCGAAACCCCTTTGAAGACAGTTACACTGCAGTAATAGGGCTGGTGTTGGTGTAAAACTATCATCCAAAAATCACACCCTTAATTGGCATTATGTGTTGGCAAACCTTTTCCAGTGCTGCCTTGTTCTTCAACAGCCATGTTATTTTAATTGTATCCATGTATTCTGTCTCACAGGCAAGGCTCTGAGCAGGATTTATGGAATTCAGTGTGGTGTCTGGAGCTTTACTTCTTCCAGTAAAGTCAAGAAACAGATAGCAAAGCACCTGAGGCCTTCAGTCCTGGGAGCTCCTCAGGGATTCTGCTTTTGTGGGACTGCTGGTCTGGGCATATTGCAGTGAGGTGCTGTGTATGATGTGCAGGTAAACTCTAGCATTGCAGTGCATTTAAAAATGTTTTTCTCTTAATTTGCAGTCAGCTTCTGTGACTGGAGAGATCTCTCATTCTTTTCCTTCCATCTGTCCATTCACTTTAACACCTTTTCAGCTGTATCAGGTGGTCATGTGGCATTACATACTTCAAAGTTTATCTGACCTGCTTGAAGCTGGAAGCAGCTGTCTTTATTCCATGTTGTGCAGAGTGGTTGATTGCCTTTCAGGGGTGCTGATGGGCAGGGAGTCCCACTGTGCTTGGTGGCACTAAAGCTGGCATTCCCGTGCTATCAGCACCTTCTGTCCTGCTCAGGCATGCAGTGTGAGAGAGCAACAGCAACCCCCATACTTGAGGTCTGGGTGTGTGAGTGTAGCTGAGGATCTGCTGACCCACAGGAATGGGCTGGTGAGCACACAGCACTCTGCACCAAGCACTGATGTGTGCAGCTTTACTCCTGTTTGTGCACAAGATGAACCCCATCAGACATCTGAGCCTGGCTTTTGGCTCTGGTGTGATCAATGGCTATGGAGCAACAGTGCTGTGAGGAGATGGCATCTTTTTCAGGCTCTCTGTCTGGTTGGTGCTCAGTGCTGTTATTACACTTTCTGGAAATGCTTTGTTTTGCTGGACAGTTCCAGCACTGTCCATCCTGTTGTTGAGGGGCATTTCCATGCTGCCAGAACTGCTCCAGCCCTTTGGATGTCCATTCCTCTGGAGCTGCAGGAGCAGGAGAGTAGTTACATCTCATCTCCAAGCTGTGACCTGCTTTCAGTCAATATTAAGAATATTGCTTTTTGTGCTGCTTCTGTTTGTGTTGGAACCTCTAAAGGCTCTTGTTGCTGTATGGGTTGGTATCTGTTCACAGTTCTCAAAGCCTCCATGGACATGATTGGGTGTAGAGGGTAGCTCAGCTGCACCTTCTCTTTGTGCCCTTGGATGTGCCCACTGCCAACCATGCCTTTCACAACTGCCTTCTTGCCTTTATTCTGGGAGATGACAAATGTTTGCAATGTTGGTCTTCTCTTTTAAACTGTTCTTTGGGAAATTTTCCATGCCTGGGAGACTTTCCCCCGCTTTGTGAGTAAGAGGTAGGATTTAATTGCTTCTGGCAAACCCAGAAGTGTCCCTAAAATGATCCAGATATTTTTGTGGTTGCTGAAAGACTTATAGTGGGCATGTGCTCTCCTACAGCTGCCTTCTGGCTTTTCATCATCGTACCTTGAGGAAACCAGACTGCTGCTGACTGGCCCATCAGTGCTGGGGGTTGTTTCCATGAACTTCCAGCTTTGGGGCAACCACTATTCTCCTCACACTGTGTCCTCACACTGCCCCAGGAGAGGGATGCACCTCAGGGGAGTTCCCCTTCATTTTCTGTCCCAGGACTGACTTGAGCTGAGGTGTTTCTTTTCTTGAGTGGTTTGCAGATCCTTTCTTCTGCTTTCTTTCAGCAGAAAGAACCTTGATTCATTTGTTCTGCCTCTTATCTCCCCTTATATGTACCCACGGCCCATATGTTTAGAATAAAGCTCTGATACAGTGATACGGTCTCCTGCATTCACTTTTGTTTAGCTTTTCCTCTCATTCTCTTGCATTAGAAATTTGGATTTCCTTCCAGCTCATGGCCATAATCTTAACCTTCACTTTTGCTGGGAGTCACGTGCTGCCTTTCAGGTTCTTATTCCACTGATCTTATAGATCAGGAGCTGAAAGAGAGAAAGTTCTGAAGGGGTTTTCCAAAAGGTGGTTTGTTTTCTCCTACTTATTTTATTGTGGTCCGTTTGTATGAAATCAAAGTGTTGAAGCAAACATGTATCCCACTTAGATATGCAGAAACAGCATATGTGGCCTGGATCCAGTCCTTCTGCTGAGCCATGGTAGAGCCACACCAGACCCTTTAAGTTACCTTCTATTCTTGTGTGTTACAAACCTCCATATATTACTCAGGAAAATTAATCTGTGTTAATTACATCTCCTGGTCTGCTTTGAGAGAGCCATGCATTCCTGTCTGACTTGTTTGCTCATGAACTCTGTGGATGGAATCCAAAACTGGGGGAAAGTTCAAGCACTGTCACTGCAGCTCACCCTGACTTCAGTGTCCAGCTGTGACCTCCAGGCTCTCCGGGCAGGAACGTTTGGCCCGGAGATGTCACTGACATTTGTCACTGGGTGCACTGGAGCCTGTGGCTTTCCTCAGTGTGGTCTCAGTTTTATGAATGAAGGCAGGGAATGACTGCTGAGCTATCCAAACCCCTGCCAGGAATCCAGTCTGGTGGAGACCTGGGTGGAAACAGCCCTGTGAGATGAGCTGCTGTCCCACCATGGCACATCTGCCTGCCCAGCCCCAGGTGTGGTGGATGGCCAGGGTGCTGTTGAGGTCTGGAGGTGGTCTGGGGTCAGGGGATCCCAGAGAGAAGTCACGATAAGTACATTACACACTCCTTTGTGTGAAGGATTAAAAAGTATTCCTCCTCACCTCACAGGCTCATTCCTGCCCATTTTGAGTGGATGTTTTTATTATTTTCTATTTTATCCTTAGCACGGAACTTCTTTTAGTTCAGGTCTGGCTTTTGCTTTTGAATCTCTTCAGTGAACACACTGTGGAGACAAGGAGCTCTTTTTTTTTTCCTGTATGCACAGAACATTTTAGGAACTGCTAACCCTTTACACCTGTATATGTATAGTTAAAGAAGGATCTTACTGCAGTCCCGTCTAGACTCATTGTGGAGAGAGAGAGAAAGCAGTTTCTGGGCATGGATGCACGACTTCTTGGAAGTAGAAAATAGAACCAGAAAATATTATATCCTCAACAGAGCTGGCAGAAGGGGTCTTATGGATGTTCTTAATCCTCCTCCTTGCAAAGTCAACCAGGTTAGCTCAAACCACCTTTGTTTTTTGACTTAAATTAGCTGAGTCTGCAGTAGCACAGTGAATGTTCTCTCTGTCCCTCCTGCCAGGCAGGCAGTGGGGGACTACCAGCCAGCCGCTGGTCCTCAGCCAACTCCTGCTGTAGTCATGCCCAGGAGAGACTGTCTGTGTGTCCCCCAGGCTTTACTTCCATGGAAGCTGAGCCATTTATCCAGTTATCAATTTAACCACTTTTGTCAGACAGAATCAGCTTAAGATGTGCCCTTGACACTCATGTTTGTGCTGTCCTAAATCATTTCAGCTTGGCACCTCTCCCCTGGTTGTTTAGCTCGGGTCCCATTACCAGTTCTCTCTGAGAAATTTCACAGGTCACTCGTGCTCTGTGGCAGCCATCAGCAGTGGGACCAGCTGAACCTCCTTGAGGGTGTCTGTGGTTCAGGGTGAGCAGCTATTTTACCCATGGATGGCAGTTCTCTTACCTGAGGATTTGTAAATGATTGTTTGGGAATGATGTGACGTTTAGAATGATGCTGGATATGAATGGACAGAGGTGTAGATGATGCCTGTGAGATTTGAATTCCCATGAAAATTAGAAGGCAATTTGTTACCTGTGTCTCTGTGACAGTTCCATTTGGAATGTTTTACAGAAACAGCTTCTAAGACTTGCTTTTCTGTACTGTGCACTGGGCTTTGGAGGCCAGGTTACTTATAAAAAAAAAAAAAAAAAAAAAAAAAAAAGGAAGATGGAAGGCAGAAAAGTGCTGTTCTGCTGGTGACATGACTCTTTAGATAGAAGGGAGAGAGAATTTAAAACTCAGAATGCTATTTTAAATATATGTTTGGAGTGGGAAAAAAATCACTACTGCAAATGGTGTTTTGTTTTTTTAAGAATCAAGAACAACTCTTTAGAAATTATTAATTTTTGCACCATGTGAGCACTGTAAAGCTTCATCTGTTTGCAATAGTATTTCAAATGATTTAATGTTGTTTGCATGAGGTTTGCTTTTACCATGTCATTAAATGTCAGGGATTTGTTCCAGCTGCCCTCCACAGATGTATCACTCATGATGGATTTTGCATGGCAACCAGCTGCCAGCTTTTAATTTTGATACCAAAGCCCAATTTTGTTTTATTTTAATATAGGTTTGCTTTGCAGAATTTATTACTGACTTTAAATGGAATTGGCAGAGAAGGTACTAGCAACTCCACTGGCAGAGTTACTGGACATGGCTTGCACTTTCTGAAACCCCTTCAGGGGTCAATGGTGGGATCTGTGGAGATCACTGACCCCTCTGATCACTGCCAGAACTTTTCCCCCAGCATCACCTGTCCCTGGTCATTGCCTCTGGCCAGGAAGTAGCAGTCCTCTGATCTGGTCTGTTGGCTGCACAGTTCAGAGGAGCAACTGCCTGATTTGCTTTAGGCAAAGTCCTGGGGGTTATCTCACTCATAAGGCTATTGGAGATAACCCTGGTGGCTTTTGGGTTTGTCTCTTTCCTTCCTGAAGGGAATTAGGGAGGATGATGAGGCAGTAGCCACATCTGAAGGGAGCTGGGTTGCTGCTGCTGTGAGGACAGGCAGGTGGGGGGTTCCTAACAGCAGAATGAAGTCACCACTGGAGGAGAACATCTTTCTTCTGTGCTGCTTTCTTGCCTGGTGGCTCTACCAGGTCCATTGGGGCTTATATTTTCCTTGCTCAGTTTTAATGACCAGAACACTTGCATTTGGGAGCATGTTGTGTTCTCCTGTTCTAAACTAATCTGCCTCCTGAATGGGTCTGTCAATATAACAATATAATATATATTATATCTCTATTATATATTACATAAAAATATAATATTAAAATATAATATACAATATATTATATTCTTACATGTAATATTATTGGTATAATATAGCTATATAATATATAGAGAGGTAAATTATAATATATACTATATGCATAATATATTAGATACTAAATACATAACATATGATATAGATAATATATAACATATATATAATATATATATATAATCAAGATAATGTACTGTCTGATGAATTTGGAAGACCAGGAATGATTAATGCTTGGATGGCCACTTGGAAAGGACAGAGTGTGGTACTGCACAGAGCAGATTGGTTTGGGGGGTCACTTCTCAGCTCCCAAGTGGTATGAATGGATCTGATCCATCAGAGGAACTGCAGAGTGCTCTGCAACATTACAGATGGCCTTTAGAGCAAACCAAAGATGCACTCTGCTTTCTCACAGCCTGCTTGGGTCCTGGCATGGCTGCTTGCATACCCAGAAGGATGTGTCCTGTGGAAAGTGTGGGCTTTTCTGAAATGCAGATATTAATAGCAGAAGCACAGGATGAGGAATCTCTGTTCATTTTTATTAAGATTTTTGCATTCTTTTCAAGATGTTGACATAGGAAAATATACCCTGGGGTGTTGCAAGAGGATGAATATTTAGGATGTGTAAAAGAACAGGAACGTAATGATGTCTCTTCAGTCTGGGCAAACATGTTAACTTGAGTGCATCATTTTATTCCTACATTTAAATAAAATTAACTTATATGTTAGTAATCAATATACTCAGAGGTACATACTTACATTTACAAAATCTCCCCTTCTGTAAAGAATAAAAAAAATACATTGGCAGTATGTTTGTCATGAAGGTGAAGCATACCTCTAGACTAGACAGTATTGTGTATTTAATTCTGGTTCTTGCTTACATTTCTGTAGTTTGTGTTTGCTTGTCTCTGAGGCTGGTACCATGACACACAACTGAGATTCCAGGTACTGCCACCGTTCTGGTCGGTTCTTGCCCTGGAAAAAACAACTGAACAGGCAATGAGGGGTGTCAGGCAAGCATGTCTGTTTTAAATGAAATAGTCTCCACTGGCTTGAAAATGAAATGTTTCCATTTCTTTTTAAGCCTGCTTTTCTAGAAGTCATTTGAAGAGCCTAAATAACATCTGCCAGCAGTAATACCCTTAGGTTTAGGTCCATGCAAAGTGTGTGATGTTCCCATGGGTCACCAGGATGGGATGCAGCACTGGGTGCCAGAGCGTGGGCAGCAGCAGAGCCCAGGGTTTGTGTCCCAACACTAGGAACTTCTTTGAGCTGCTTTTTAATGGCTTTTTTTTCCTGATGGGTAAATGAAGTAGGTCTCATTTCCTCATTAGAAGAAAACCTATGTGAAATAAGAAGAATGCTGCCTGCAAATCATATCCTGTTTGCATCCTTATTCAATTAACACAGTTCTGAAGCTGCAGAGTGACTTCAGTCCATCTGACCTGCCTCCCCTCCTCCTGCCTATTGACACTGATATTAAACTATGGGAAAACTCAGGCTGCTGGCAAAATGGGTGGAAAATCAAATATTTAAATGTTTTGCTTGAACATTTTGTGGTTTCCCTTGAAATTCTTTGTGTGAAACAAAGGATGTTCTTTGTTCTTTTTTTTTGGGGGGGGGTTGTTATTTATTTGAAAAAATCTGCAATGTCACTTCTGTGGATTGCAGAAGTTTCTACAGAAATGGCGTAAGTTCTCAACAAAATCTTTCTTTCTTTTTTTTTCTTTAACCTGAAAAAAATTACAAACTGCAAAAAAATTATCTTTTGATGGTGAAAAACAATTTGTTGGCAGATTTGTACAAATGCATTCAGAATCAAAACATTAGCAATTTGGAAAAATCTTGAAATAGAGTAAATTCACATGACCCCCTCTTGGAAGCTTCTAAGTTTTGCATTCTTTGCTTCAGCACAATTCCCACTGAAGGAATACTTCAAAAAATAAGATTATGGCTTCTTTAAAAATGTCATTCCTTGCTTTTTGGGTATGGTACTGAGTTGTGTTTATGTATCTTAATCTTATCCTGATTTACAAGATCAAAATCAAGCTTTCATGGATTTGTTTGGAGTCTGGAAAAGATATGAACCCATTAATAGTACAGAAGTCACTGCTTTGCTAAACTTGCCAGCTGTGGATGCCCTGGCTCTGCTGGTGGGAGGTAGTGGGGAGTTGCCCTCTCTCCTGGGCATCCCTGGTGTGTGGCATTGCTGCTGCTCCTCACCACCTCCTCAGGCCTGAGGAGCAGCAGCAGACCCAGAGGAGGGGCTGGAGCCCTGCAGGGAGGAAGGGGGTGTCTGCAGCCTGGGGTGCAGCCAAACAGGGCAAAGCCCTGGGACCCATGCTTGGCATCCTCAGTGCCTGCACAGTTCAGGGCTTCTGAGCTTTGAGGAGCAAAGCCTCACAAAAATGGTGGCTTTTTGTAGCCTCACAAAAATGGTGGCTTTGTGACAGGATGTGTGAAAGGACCCTCTAAGTCACATCTCCTCTGCCCTCTCATTCAGACTGGCTTCTGCTGTGATGCTGGCTTCTGCTGGAAAGTTGTTACTCCAAGAGCATTCCTTTGTTATTCCAGAATCACTGAGACACTAAATTGGCTGTTCATTAACTGCCTCAGAGAAAAATAAGATTTGATTAATCATCATTTCAGCAAATTATAGCCTGTTCTACAGGCTAATGAAATTAAGCAGCGAAGAGCTGCCTCTCTGTCTTTGCTGTGCAGCCCTCCCTGCCTGGAGGGCTTGAGGTGCACAGAAATGAGGGGTCACCAGCATCAACCAGGGATGGGGGAGTGTAGGGTGGGAGGATCACCACATTGCTCAGGTTGGAAGAGACCTTTAAAGTCATGGAGTCCCATGCTAATGAGGTGAGGACCATGGGGCAGGGCCCAGGGCACCATGGAGATGATGCCTATGCCTTGCAGAGGTGCAAGTTGTGGACATAACCACATGAGACATGTCTGCTAGCCATAATTCCTAACCTTTGACATCATTCCACTGCTTTCTTTATTTTATTTATTTTTAAGCAATCATCATTATGACTGAGCAAGATCAAATTTCTGAGCTGAGATCTTGACTTCATCATTGAAGAATGTATTCAGGTTTTTTTTCCTAAAACATAGAATGCATTAGTTGGTACAATATTTTGCATTTTCCAGGTTTTACTGTACACAATTTCTGATAACAGACAAGAATGGATTTAGGTAACTGTGCAGCAGTGGAAGGTGCAGCTAGCTCCTTTGCTTTAGAATAAGCTGGTTTATCCAAAGGTCTAGAGCTTGAAGAAAGGAAGATTCTGAAGATTCATGCAAGGTGTTTGCAGGTGTTACAGTGCTACCAATTTAAACAGCAGGTTCTTCATGTGAAATTGCTTTGTTGCCTTCTAGCCCAAAACTAAAGTTCCTCCAAATAATTCTAATTCTCTACCATCTATTTCTCACAGAACCTTCATTTACTGTGTTCCCTGACTGTTGCTCCCCTTTACTCTCTTTTAGGGGATCAGTGGTTTAAAAGCAGCTATAACTGTTCCCCCATCCACCTAGGGTTGGCTAAGGGACTGAAAGAAAAACAAAAATAAAACCCCAAACCAAAAGGGTTTCTCTGCCCGAGGGGGCTCCTTCAGCATTCCTGTGTGATTTGATTTAGCATCATTTGGGACATTGTCATGGGTGACTGTGGGATTACATGGAATTTGCTTTCAAGAATGTTGAGGAATGGCACAACCATTTCTGGTTTGCACTTTGCCCTTTTCAAGACCTGAAGGTTCAGGAAAGGGCTGTGTCAGGTGGCTGCTACTTGAAGGTCTCTTGGAGTTTGGTGAGCAGCACTTAGGACCTGATGGTGGGGTTGTGGCTGGATGAGCAGGAGTGACAGGACTTGGGGACCACTCTACCCCTTCTTCTCTGCACCTTCTCTGGTGTTTGGCTGCTTTGTGATTGCTTTAACTAATCCCAGTGCAAAATCTGAGGTGATTCCTCCTTCTCTGAAGTGTGGTCTTCTCATCATTAAGCATGATAATCACTGCAAATGCAAGACAGAACTCAGTCAGTAACAGTAGAAAAATACAAATATAATTAATAGAAGAAAATTTAGAGGTGTTTTGTTGTGGGCTTTTTTTGGAATGTCTTTAAACTTTATTTGTTCTTCATATGTTTGGTTTGGTTTTGGGTTATACTGTGGCTTTTTTTTCCCTAGTAGTAGCAGAAAGATCTCCTCTGTTAACAGGAGAAACTGAGATTGTGTCTGTTCTAGCTGATGGCAGCACTGGAGAGGAGTGGATGGGAGTCTTGCAGCCTCCACCCCATGAAACCTTTTCATTGCCAGAGATCCTGAGCAGATGCCCAGGCTTTGCTGGGTCCTAAGGGTTCTCTCTGGGCTTCACCGGAGCTTTTCCCATTGAGGGGACCGTGGAGATAGGAGTATCACCAGCTCTGGTGGTGGCCCTGGGCAAGGAGGGCTGTGTTCCTTCAGTGTGGAAGCTGTGGTCCCCTCTGTGCTGGCAAAGGGTGACCGGGACCCCTGCAGGAGGGTGAATCCCTCATTCCCGGGGTTTGGTGAATCCCCCATCCCGGGGTTTGGTGGGTGGGAAGAAGCAGCTGAAGGGCCCCATCTGGGTGGAGGCAGCAGCCCCAGCGCTGCCCTGGCCCTACCTGGGTCAGGCAGCCGGAGGGAGGGCTTTGAAATGCGAAGCGGCTTCCCCAGGCATTGGGGGGTGGAGGGGTAAGAAGTGAATTAACCATATCATAGGCACATGGTACTTCCCTGCTCAGATTACACTGCAAAATCTGGGCAGTTCCTAAGATAGAGCTGGAAAAGGGGATTTGGGAGTGTGAGCAGCCCTTGGAGCAGAGCACAGCTGCCATGGCTGGGGACAAAAGGTGATAGGAAGGCTCCCGGCATCTGCATTGCTGCACAGCCACAGGTCAGCAGAAACCCTTCCGAATCGGGACGCTGGTTGCAAATTTCCTGGGAGATGGGTGAAATAACTTTGTTTGAGTGCTGGCTTTGCTTTGTGCCTTGTATTCTGCTAGTTGCAAAGACTGAACCCGACTGCCTTTCTCTTTGAGTTTGTACTTTGTTTCCTAGATTTACTTTCTCGCTGCTCATCAGCCTCTCAAGCTCTTGTTAAATATCTTGTGTTTCACACAGTTCAAAGACTTCTTTACTCAGGGGTGGAATCGCTTTGTTAGTTGAAGCTGCTAAATCTGTGTCTTCTTTGCTTGTGGACAAAGCTTTTTTGCAGGATTAATTTTTTATTTTTTCTTTTTTTTTTCCAAAACACTCCATAAGCAACACATGTGTTTGTGCTATTAGTCTGACTTTTTTGTGTGTGTGTCTTCTCCTCAGAAGTCAGCTTCTTACAAAGCCAATAATTTTAACGCCGCTCCTGGCCTCTTGACTGGGAATTCAGAGAGCATTTTACCTCACAGACTGAAGGGAAAGTTAGGTTTGTTTTTGTTTAGTGTAAGTCAAGAAGTAGCAGTGATTCAGTGTGACAGCCTGAATGTGAGCCATATGAACCAAGCTGCACAAGCATAAAGGATGATTGTGCTGCAAAATATCTCCAAGTAATTTCGATTTTGACACACTTACCACTTCTCAAATTGCATTTCCCCCTCCCCACCCCTCCTGCCCTTCCCCCACCATCCAGGATCTGATGTGGTGGAAAAATATATGCATTGTCTCTGGGAATAGTAATGGTTGGGCTAAAAGTCATTTGCTTCTGCGAATTTTATTAGAGCAATGTGAGAGCTTCACAAAGAGATGAGAATAATTGCCTTGGCTTGCATACATAGTCGTAAGTAACAGCATTATGGGCTTAGATAGCTCAGATTTTATATGATAATTCTTATCATCAAGAGCGTGTAAGTGGCATCTACTTATCTGTTTCACTAACATTTTGAAATGTCCTGCAGATAGAAGTTTTCTGATTTAGGAAGTGTAACTTTTGCACTGAAGTGCTGGAGCAGAGCTCACACGCAGCTCCCGGTGCCTGTGACAAGAGCTGCATGGTAGGGAGCTCTGCTTGCCCCAGGGAGCTGGGCAGAGTGCCACTCAAGTCTCACTCATGGGTGGTGGGTTTTATAGTGCTATTTTTTCCTAATTAAACGCTATTGGTTTATTTTGTGCATGTGTTTTGTTTGTTTTTTTATGTGTGTATTGTGTGTGGGGTTTTTTTCTTTTTGTTTGTCTTTTTTTGTAGTCTTTTTTTTAAAAAAAAAAAAAGAAAAAAATCAGTGGTTTCTCTGTATGGATGGCAAATGAGGGGTGGCTTGATGTTGACTCAAATGGTACATTCTAATTGCAGAACTTTATGTCCAGCCTTCTTAGTGATAAACTTCTGCATGTCTTAGCATTTGGATGTAGAAAGGAATAGCAAATGGCTGCTCATTTCTGACTAGGATTTCTTACCAGTAAGTGAAGGGCAGGGGGGTTGTGTGTGTGTGAGAGAGGGATATAGTTTCATGTAACATCTACAAAACAGGACATATTTTACTGGCTCTTAAACTTGAAGACTGAATTCTCTTCTCTTAGGAGTTATGTCAGAGAGATACAACAGACACATATCAGGGTCAATGAGAACAGAGTTGGGTTATTCAGGGAATCTGTTCTAAAACATTGGCCCAGTCCAAGCACCACTGAAGTTAATAAGAGGGACCCTGCTGACCCTGCTGGAAATGGGGACAAAGCCAGGCATTGATGGGCTGGATTGTTACACGCCTTTGCTGTTTAATGTTGTATGTGAAGGTTTTAAAGCAGCAAACCAAAAATAATACATTGGATGCTATTTTTAAGGCAAAGTCCCAGCAAGATGTCTGTCATCAGGTTCCAAACGATTCCTTGCTTCACTTTAACAATGAGCTATCCATTATATGGTCTTAATTTATGGAATGTTGAACAGTTTCTGGCACTACTGTGCCCATGCAGGAAGAACAGATGGTACTTTTGAGTGAGTTTTGCTATGGGATAAAATGCTCCAGGTCTTCAACAGATTGTATCTGCAAGAAAGGAACAGCATTTATATAAAGTAAACAGGGCAGAGTAAAACAACTTGTAATGCTCTGCGGAAGGAAAAATAGTGCCTCTGGGCTGAGGTGATAGTAAGCATTGGAAAGTAACATGGAAAGCTATAGCTTAACATTATTTTAAGATAAACATGCATTTTGCTTAAACATTTGTATTGGAAGGCAGCAGTCAGCATACAACATGATCAATATATACTGACAGCAGTCTGTGTATAACAAGAGATGTTACATTTATCATCAAATATATTGGCTATGTCTTTATCTTGTCTCCATGCATTACAGTGCTATTTTATTTGATATATAGAACTTTGGCTCTGTGGAAGCAATGAAGATCCAGATCCTGACAGTCCCTATCATGACAACGTATCATGGAACTAACCCTCCAGAACTGAGTGGAACATCTCCATCATGATGCATGTCTTGCACTCTCCCTAAAAGCCTTACAAGTCAAACAGAGGACTGGTGGGATTGCCAGAAGTCACACCACCTTTCTTTTTCATTCTTCTTAGTGGGGAAGGACTTCTTCCTCCTCATTGGCCTTTGCACTCCTGTGGTCCACATCTGGTGGAGGAATATCTCTAGTTTATCAGTTTGTCTTCCAATTCTGTAAATTTTATTTTTATTCCCTGTAGAGTTCCCCTTTGCTCTTCAGCTTTATCTCCCTGAAAATAAGGTAATTAATGATGCAAGGTCCCCATGTGGTGTGTAAGATGAGCTCACACCTAGGGGGCAATTCATCCATCCTGGAATAGCTTATCAGTGCTATTAGTCACCCTCTGAAGTTTTATCCACCTCTCTCCTAACAGTAGAGGAAGCTTCATGGCTGAGGTAACTTCTCAAAACCTGGACTTTACCTGAACCTTTGATATTTGGAGAATTGAAGCTCATGGCCCCTTTGACCTCTTCTTGTTCTTTGTATTTTGGATACCCAGGAGCACTACATCAGCAGTTCGCTTTTTGCAGCGATTCCCCAAAGTTATAGCACCTTTCTATTACTGGAAACCTGGTGAAAACCTTCCCTCTCCCAGCCTCCAAAATAACTCAGTTGGGTGAGAATGTCTGCCTGGGCTGCCAAAGTGTTTCAAATCATTGTGAGGTGAGGCAGGGTCGTGGCACAGGAAGGCTCCCTGCAGGTGCCTCTTTTTGCCGGGTGGCTGCACTGGTGGGAGCACTAACAGAGGAATTTGAGAGAACACCCCAAAGCAGAATACCTCCTGTTTCACTTTCTCTACTTTCCTTGGTGTTTGGGGGGTTGGAGGATTTTGTCTTTTTCCTTGTTAATACCACATGGTCTGTATTTTGGAATACTTTATCTTTTGCATATTAGTGACTTTGACATCTTAATTTTTCTTGCCAGTCATATGCTGAACTGTGCATAACTGTGGAAGAGAGGGAGTATCAGCTCATTCTTCTTCAGTTCTATTAATGATTTCTTTCCCATTGCATAAATCATCTTCACAGTTGTAGGATTTCTTCAGGTGGAAAATAAAATCCTCCCCTTCCAGGAGAAAATTGACCAAAGCATAGATACGTATTTTACTGTGCTCACTAGCCAGTACCACCTTCCTGGAGTATTGATGGTAATGAGAATCAGACTCAGTTTACTGTTTGGTTTGTGCCTTCAACAAAAACCAAATGTCAAAGGGAAGAACATATTCTTGTTATTTAAATTATTTGCAAGGCAACCTATAAAAAACATAAGATCATCATTTCATGTTAGCAGGGGTATCTGCAAGGACCTAAATTAATGCAAAGATTAGAGCTGTAAGCAGCTGACTGCTCTGGAATCTTTCTCCAGTACATGATGAATACCTGGGTGTGGGCAACCCTGAAAAGCAAAGTTTACATCAATATATTCATTTTCCCAAAATTTTATATGAGAAGATGGGGCTAACTTACTTTTCAGTGCATTTGGTAGTCCTTTTTCTCATAAATGTTGGAGGAAGCCTATTTGGTTTCTGCAGTAATAAGACCTGTTCTCTTCTGGGCAGCAGTTAAAGGGCCATTTTGTTAGATATCTTTAAAAACACAGTATGTTCCCCAGCAGAATAAAGGCAACTTTTGGAGTATTAGCATTTCAGGATTGCTAAGATTTCTAACTTTGATTGTTCTGCCTTTTGTTACAAGTTATCATGGCTTTACTCATATTTGTTGGTATTAATAACTTAAACTGTTCAGGAGTATGGGTTGCATATTTACATAGCTGACCATACCGGCTTCCTGTAATGATAGAAAATGTAATGTATAACTTCCAAACTAAACAAGAATTGGTCTTTTAATATCATTCTGGTTTGTAGGGTAAATGTGGTACAGAACCACAAATTATTACGCACATGAGAAGAACATACATGCATCAGAGAGCAGAAGCTGTGTGAATGTAGTTGGACATACACCACATGGTCTGTTTGTGGTCAGTGAGTGTGTACAGGTTCTGTACAGCATGGAGAAAGATACAGGGCTTCTATCCCCAGGACAGTATCCTCCAATTTAAGGCTACACTTTGGACAATCTGAATGTGGTCCAAAGCTGTTGAAATCAGTGGAAGAGGTTCCTGGAGCTCCATATGTGCAGCAGACAGAAGGGTTGTACATTACTGTCACCTTCCTTAGAGAGCAGAAGCACGCCAGGGCAGTACAGGAATTGTATGTATTTATACATTTTCCTATCTGCTTTAAACCTTTCAGCAATAATTAATACTAGATATTTTGCTTTTATGAGTTTCAAACTATTGGTCAGTGCTCGTACGATGCCTCCCCTGAAGCACTTCTCCAGATTTTGATCTTCAGTGATGAGGCACTGGCCTTGGCATCCCTTGAAGGGATAAATAGGGCTCAAAGCACTTCCCATCCAGCCCCTCTCTGGCAGAGCCCTGGGTCTGTCTGTCTGTGGGAGCTGGGCAGCTTCCTGGTCAGCATCAAGGTTAGGTCATCTCACTGTGTGCTGCTGCAGGTACAATAAAAGGCCCCAGGCAGTGTATCCACTGGTCTACAGGACCCTGACCAACCTGTCCCATGGACTTCTTGGACACTGAGAAGCAAAACCTTCTTCAGCCTCATGCCCAGCCAGTGAATCCAAGGAGAGTTTATCTTCCAGGAACAGGAGTCACACAGCAACTCTCAACTTGTCTTACACAACTCTTCACAGCCACTGTGGCCCAGTGAAGAGTAAACATGGGGTGGAACAGGGGAGGTATTGCCAGGGTAACTTGTGTTAGTTACATCTGGCATTATTGTCTCTGAATCATAGACTCTGTGATGAAATAGCAGAGCAGGCATCTTTTCACATTTTGGTATCCAACAAACCAAATTAATTCCATTATCTTTTATGGAAAGTTTGTGCAGGAGCAGTTTTGATTGATGGATTGCATCTGTGGCTGCTGACTGATTAGCAACATGGTAGAGGGAGCTTCATTTACAGGGATTTGCTTTCATTCATGAGCAAAAATTGAAGGTTTCTTTCCAGCATGTTTTTTGCATTAGAACTTTTCAAAGTGCTCAACAAATGGTAGGCTTTGATTTCCATTTGTTTAATGCCTATGGTAATTAACATTTCTGTGAGAACATTTTAACCAAATGTTCTAGTTTTTCCCCCATTAAAATAGTAATTTTTTGCTTTAGCTGAAGCATTTAATTGGTATACACAATAATCCTGATAGGGAATTTCTTTTGTTGCCATATGAGAGGAAATTTTTCCTGAAGAGTGATCGTTGTTGCTTTTCCTGGACTTCATTAATTTATAATTGGCAATATGCCTCTTGGTACATCCAGCCCACCGACCATAGATCTGCTCTGTCTGCAGTCCATTTCCTCATGGTGTGGGTGGAGGGAGGGAGGGCATCTATGTGAGTGCTGAAATAAATCCAAGTTCCTTTTCTCCATAACAAAAAGATACTCAACCAGATTGACTGGCTGAACATTTTTCAATGCAAAATTACGTGGCCTGTCATTGTGGAGTTGATTTCTAAACTCTGTCTCCTCCTTGGTGGCTTGTAGAAAACCAGAGGATTGGGAAATCAAGAGATGGGGATGAGAGGTGGCAGAGTGAAGGAGATGCCTGGCTAGTGATGCTGGCACCAGACTCTGGTGGGAGAGACATCCACTCTTGTATTTTTTCACACCTTCTGTGACAACAGTTCCTATGTGCAGGTTCTCAGGCAGCAGATGTCCTGTGCAACCTGTCCCGTAGCGAAGCTTGAAGATTTTGGTTCATGGCAGCCTTACTCCAGATGAGCTTTAAAGGCAGAAGTTGTGGTCAGGACAGTTGTTTCTTGCACTGCTTATTCTTGTCCCTCCCTGCAGGACTCTGTTCAGATGAGAACACAGCAAACTCTCAGGGTCACCGTCAAGCACAGAACAAGCAAATCTGGGCTGATTCCAGCAGTAATAATGTGCTCAGGGCTCCAGAGAGGGCTGAAAGTTTTGTAAACCAAGAATTCTGAGAACACTCACTGTAACAAAGAAAATGTAACCCCAGTGACTCAAAGAGAGATTGTTTCCTTGAAGTATGAGGTGCAGCTATGGTGTCCTTGGGATGAGCAAATCTGAGCTGGCGTTTTATCCTCTGGACATACTTAGCTATGGAATCTTCCTTCTCCATTTCCCTTCCACTCCCAGGCTTTGTCCTAAAGAACCAGGGTAGAGAATGCTTTCTCTGTGTGGAACAATGACAGCAGTGGCCTTGTGTGCTGTCTCTCAGTGATGTTTGTTGAAGAGGCAGAGCCCAGGCAGCACAGTGGGCATGCAGAAGTTCACCTACTGCCATGTGAGTCTCAGGTAGGTGAGTTTTGCAGCTGGGAGAGCAGAAGATGTATTTTCTCAGCTGCAGAGGAGAATCCAGCTAATGAAAGGAGTTGGTTTGTTGCTACAGTTGGTCACTGAATGCACGTTTACTCTCATGGGGGACAGATTTGGAGCCTGTTGAGTCACAAAGCAAAACAGTTTGATCTTGGGTTCTTCTGGGGATTTTGCTGTATTGTGAAAAATCATTGTGCCTTTTGAGGGAAACGGATCAAGAGTCCCAGTCTCCTCATAGGGAAATCCTGGTTGTAGACAGCAACTGTATGTGCTGTGGATCAAAAGAGATATGTTGACAGAACTCCCTATGAAAATGGTGGAAAAACTGTGAACCAAATTAGTAAGAGACCAAAAGGTTTACTGTACAATGCGTGTTATTTTCACCTCATCAGCAGACAGAATTTCACTATTAATAATGACAATGACAAGGCCAGGACACATTTACTGAAAAATTATTTACTACAAGCTTACTTTATTGCCATTTTGTTATGACACTCATTTGGAATTAATTGGCAGACTGAAGCAAACCCCTCTGAGTTACTCCAGAGAGTCTCAACTCAAATTCTTCTGTTCAGAGGTTGAAGTTCAGGCTATGGAGGAAGGGGCTCCTCTGGCTGCTGAGCAGCTTTGCCTCACATGGAAAATTGTACTGCAGTTCCCTTCTGTCTTCCCTCAATGAAAACAATTGTTAGCTAGTTCCAAATTGGCCCAGGGCAGGAAACGCCAGTTGCTAAGCTGTCAGTTAAATAGTAGGTTTTATTTTATTTTCTTTTTTCAAATTTGTATTTTAAGGTGGGGGAATGTTGATTTTCAACTGTTCCAGAAGGGTTTGACTGAACTAGGTAGGCAGTACCCATGTGTGTGTGCTTCTCTGCAATGCTCAGATGCTCCAACCAACGTATTTCCCAGCAAGAGGAGAAGATCTGTGCTACAGATTGTCACTGCTCAGGGCAGTGGGGATCCAAGGGCTGGCAGGGCTCCTGCATAGTAGAAGACTGGATTAAGAAAACAAACAAACACAAAGCTTGAATCTGTTGCTTACAGAAAGTTCAAAGTAACATCGTAGGCATTTCATTGAGGAAAGAAATAGGGATAGGGGCTCTCTGAGGAAATGGGAATGAGGTGCTCAGATGTTGAATGCACTGAGAAGGGCAGAGGGCTGAAATATCCTGGAGGAAAAGTAGGGTAAGAGAGGATGAGAGAGAAATGTAATTTAATCCAGAAGCTTGGAAAAAATGCTTTTTGAGGAGCATGGTTATGCAACCAAACAGGGGGATGTTCTGCTTGAGTTACTTATGGTTTCTCACAAAAAAAGTATCCAAATAATGGGGAGTGCTGTGATAACTAGGGATTTTTTTTCTCCTTAGAGAGAAGGGAGGAGTGCAGCTCTCTATTTCTCAAGTAAACGAGAAAAAATTCTTTCCTTCACTCAGCAGAGCTGCTAACAGTATTTACAGTGTTCAGCTGAGCCCAGAGTATTGAACTGGTGCTGGTGCTGGCCCCTGGGGCTGTGCTGTCACTGGGGCTGTGCTGCCACATCCCCGGGGCTGTCCCCACATGTGCACGGCTGCTCGAGGTGCTGTGGAGCTGAGGGACACGCTCTGCCTGCCTCCTGCCAAAAGGACTCTCTCTCTGCAAATTGGTTCATAGCTTATGAGCTTTGACAAGTTTTTGTTGGCTGTGCCTTGGGAAACGTTTTTGAATGACTGTTGCTGAGTTTGCTTTAATCTTTTCTCCGATTTTTTTTTTTTTTTTTTTTTTTTTTTTTTTTTTGGCTGTCCTGGAAATAGCTGGGTTATTTAGTTGTGTTTCTGAGGTGTGTATAGTCACCTGAAACTCAGAGATGTGAAAAGAAAGAAAGAAAAAAAAAAAAACAAATCAATATTAAAGAAATTTATGTTCACTAAAAAGAAAGAGTTAGGCTCCTGCATGACCCTGGCTGGGCTGCAAGTGCACGGGGAGCCTCCTGAGCACCCAGCTAAGGGGAACTGCATCTCAGCTGGTTTGACAGGGGCTCCATGGTACTGGCTGGGCATGTTGCAGCTGCTCTGGCTCCCTCATCCACACTGGAGCTCACCAGGGCTGGGATGAGGAGCAGCCACGTGTGCTGGGCGGGATAGAGTTTCTCTTTACCTCCTTTCCCTATGTGAGTTGTTCCTTGCAGCTGCCTTGCAGTTCCTTGCAGTCCTCCCACCGAGTCCCTTTGGATCTGCTGCAGTGGTGACTCCCAATGACACAGAATTGCACTCTTCAGGCAGCCAAGTACCTGCCCTGTAATTTTGGGCTGCTCTGAGGCAGGGGGGAACTTTGTTACAATAGACACAAGACAGGATTCTCCCTTCCTCAGCTCTGCCTGTTGTTCACTTGGAAAAAGGCTGCTGTCACTCTCCAGGGCTTCAAAAATAGCTTCAAAAGCTGCACATTGTGGAAGAACATGAGCTGCCTGCTCACTACTGATAGTGCTTGGCTACTTCAGCTGAAATACCTTGGGTGATGCTTTTCCATTACTGCAGCCTGTCTGGTTCCTGTTTGGATTTGAGTGTGGGGAGTGTCTGGAGGCTGTTGGGATCATCTCTGCCTGGGGTCACTTGTGCTGGGAAGGGAGAGCCACTTGTTGGAGCCACTTTTGGGAAACTGCGTGAGTTTTCATCCTATGCTGCTTGCTGTTGTTTGTCCCACTCTTGAGTTCTCTGTTGAATTAAGTAATGATCTGCCAGAACCCCAAATGTCTGGGTTTTTTTACACTTTTCCATGAAAAGGGAGTTAACAGTAACTAATATCTTATTGAAAATAAAGCTGAGGAAAACTGCCTGCAAAAGCTATGACTTCTGAAAACGGGCTGGTTTTGCCAAGAACTGGAGTGTTGACAACACTGAAGTGAGTAAGCATCTCGTGCTTTACTTCTGATAAGCAGCAGCAGCTCACTAAATTCGGATTCACTCAGGGGTTTGTCCTACTCCTCTTTCTCCCTGCCCCGGGTGCCCGACTGCAAAGGCTGGCATCAGCCCAGCTGAAATGTCATTCATTAGCAGGCAGAACTGACTGGCACTGCACACTGTGTGTTGCATAAGAGCAGCCAAGGAAACCCTTCTCCACTTTTCATTCATCTGGCTGGGGAATAGCAGTGAGCTGGGCTGGGAGCAGCCAGCAGCCAACCCTGCCAGAGCTCGCTGGGATCGCAAGTTTCCGGATTGAGAGGGTGTGAAAGGAAGAGCTAATCCCCCAGCTGGCACAGCCACTGGGTTGAGGGGGTTTTCTGCTTTTCATAGATCAAACAAGATCTTTCCATTTTCTCTTGCATTTAGAAGGGATTGTTGGGAAATCGATATTTCCTTCCATCCCTTCCCTCCTTCCTCCCTTAAGTCTAAACTATGACCACAGCCATTTAAGAGCTCTGACAGCTGCAGCAGCCCAGAGAGGTTTGGCTGGGGAGAGGTGCTAAAATGCACAGGCTGGTGAAATTTGTTAGTCCTGTTGGTCAGTGTGGGATCACACGTGTGTTTCAACTGGGCTTTTTGCAATGTGTGACAGAGAAGGGATTCAACATCACTGCCCCAGGCTGTGTTTGGTGCCTGCTCACGTTCAGCCTGAGCCTGGAGAGTCAGTTTGGACTGGGTAGCACTGGGAGCCCTTGGTAGCTGCTCTGTGGGTAGGTGTGAACTTGCTTTGTGCCCAACTGGAGAGTGCAACTGCTGCACTGGCTTTCCAGGATCCTAGTGAATGGACAGATTTTCTTCTTTGTGTGTGGGAAACCTGGGTGTGGATCAGCTCTGGCTCCCAGTCTGTGGCACAGCAGAGATCCCACAGCTGTCTGCCACCTTCTGCTTTCACAACTGGCCCTGCCCAATGCTCAAAAGGAGAAGATGAATATCAAAACAACACTGCCATTTTTACCACCCTTGCCAAGGCAATTTACTGAGGAGCTGAGAAGTAGGATAGGGAAAAGCGCTGTTCTATCTAAAGATGTTTGCAGGGATCTGCAGCTGGTTAAATGGCTGGTACATCTTCAAAGCTGGAAGTCAGAGGGCTCTCATGCAGGTGTGGTCATCTGCAGTTGGCTGAATTTACTGTGTTTATTGCTTTTTGTTTATAAATGGCTGCCTCTTTTTATTCAGTGAACATTAGAAAGAATGCTCTTGATTCTGCAGTATCTCTTCCACACGTGCAGACTTTATGCTGTTGTTTTGCTGTCTCTGGGGCAACCTTCACACAGCAAGATGATGTTCACGTGAAGTTTTTGCAAGAAAGTGCCTCTTGTCACCTCTGCTTATCTAGAATAAGCTTTCTGGCTCAGCACTGAAATGAAACCATCTGGAAGAAATATCTCCCAATAAAATACTTTCTTAATTTAAAGAAGTTGCACATTTTAAATGTCTAGATCTTTTGTGGAAACAGACTGGTTTCATCAACATTTTCAAGTAATATAGATGAACTGTTTTAATCAAGTCAACATTCTTCCTTTCAACTTCATGTTATGGCTTTGATTGAAATAAGTCACAGTATATTGTTTTGTGAAAATGTCAGAATTTATAACTTTTGGGCCCCAAACTGAATCAAAGTAAGCATTTTGAAATCCTGTTTTGTTCTGCCCCTTTCCCCTGCCAGGAGACAGGAATCTGATGTTTTTCAGCCAGTGCTCATCATAATTTTCATGATCACTGCTCTTATTGGCCTTAGAAGTCCTGTCACACAGATACTGGTTTCATCTGCAATGGGAAGCATTCTCATTTCCTTTTCCATGAAGATGTGTGCCTGTAGTTCCTGTTCATTTGGACTCTTGCTTTTTTAAGCTGGTTTTCCATGAGGTGTCTTTGCTCTGCCTTGCCCAGGAGCTGCTTTTGAAGAAAGAATTGAGGAGTAAGGAACTCCTTTGTGGGCTAACTGTCCTCTATTTGCTGCTGATTTACCTCACAGCTTTGTTTTAGCTGACTTTGAGGGACCTCCAGTCCCAGTCCAGAGCATTTTCCCTCCCTTGTGTGGGCACTTATGCTTTCTCAGGATGCACAGGGCTGGCAGTGGCTGCTTTACCCGCAGCCTGACCCTACTGAAGCTAAGAGGGTTGTTAGCACTTGGACCAAGGCAGAGCAGGACATGCAGCACAGCAGGTCAGGAAGCTCCATAAAGGACAATTTGAAGCCTTCTGGGTCATGAAGCAATGCATAAGGACTGGGAGACACTTGGGTTATCTTGCTGTAGAGCTTTCAGCAGAGACTTTGAAAAACCTTTATTTTAGGCATGCAGGACTTAATTTGTTGTGACAATCTCACCCAAGTGAGCAGCAAAAGCCAATGACATTGGTAAGAGTGGGTGAAGGACAGAGTTAAGAGTAGAAAGCCCTGATTCTCATTTAGGTGAAGCCCTTGCACATTGTCCCAGTTGTGTAAACAGGGCATTGAAGAAAGCATTTTAAAAGTTAATGGAAAGAAATTACTGCAATAATATCTACTGGTAGTAAACTTCCCTGTCCTCAAAGAGGTTCCAATTGAACATAAGAGGAATGTTTTACACTCTGAGGACAGTCAGGCACTGGAAGTGGTGGATTCCCTCACTTTGGAAAGTTTGAAGTCTCAGCTCAACAGAGTGCTGGGACATCTCATATAAACAGTAAGATCAGAAGAGTTGGACCAGATGATCCTTGAGGTCCCTTCCAATAATTTTCTATGATTTTATGAAGCTATTTTTTCCCCTCTTGGTACAGACACCATTATCTCACTGCTCTGGATGCCATTCCCAAGTAATTAACTGCTTCTCTAGAGCATCATTTCAGCACCAGGGAAGGACACAGATCCAGAGGCAGTTGCACATGGGCTGGCACCAGCACACAGGGGCTGTTCAGAGGGATGGGTGTTCTCAGTGGGGTGGTGTTCTCACAGTGTCTCTGTGCTTCACTCAAGGCTGTTTCTCTCGGTGCTTGAAGTGGAGATTCTTTCTTTGATATGCAAGTTTATGGGGTGGGGGGAAAGCCATGAGTGTGGGGAACAGATGGAGAAACACTTTGCTGAAAACACAGTGGTTTAAAGGAATTAAAAGAGATTCTTTTGTTGGGGTCATTACAGCAGAAATAAGGAGCCCTTGAGAGAGAGAAAGAGATAGCCAGCCTCCAAAGATAGCAAAGATTGCAGTGTTAGCAACTAAAAAAGAGGTTTATAAGGATTTCAGCCTTATCAGTTTGAAGTTGGTAGCTTGAGAAATCAAATGTAGAGGGATGTGGAAATGATCAAAAGAAAAAGGGCACAGAGGGGCTGAATGAGGCATTGAGCAACAAGCGTGGGAGGTGAGGGGTGGGATGGTGCTCTCCAGAGTTCTGTGGGTGAGATGCAAGGAGGCAAGAAGAGGAACAGAAGGAAACTGGAGGTGACCAGGAGATGCAGACAAACCCTTGGGCAGAAATGGGGTGCAGATGGGAGGGAAGGAGGCTGTAACTATATAGGGGAGGGCAGTTGAGCCCTCTCTCACAAAACCAGACTGTGTGTCCTGTGGTAAACCTTCAGCTGTGCTTGAACTTGCAGGCACATGAGACATAAAGCATGGGCAGCTTTCTGCTGCTTGCTTCAGGAGACAAGGTAATTTGAGGCTTTCTGGTTGGAAATTCAAGTTTATGCCTGAGAAGCGAGTACTTGTTTTGGGAAGCCCCAACATAGAAGTAGAGCAGGCAAACACAACTCACAAGGGTGTCCTGCTCCCAGTATCACATTTACCCAAGGGGCTGTGCTGTGCCAGGACAGCAGGAGCTGTCTGGGAGCAGTTGCTGTGTGGATATAAAACAAGTGATAGACACAAACTTGCCCAGAGTTTGACCAAGGGACTTTGATGTGCTGAAGCATTAAAGCCAGGAGGTACCAATTGGAGAGGATGGGGACAAAACCCTGCTGCAGGACCCTAGCAGAAGCAGCTTATCTGTAATTGTCCTCCCATTCATTATTCCCCATCTGAAGCTATGTAATAATTACCAATTTGGATTACCTGGAAAAGCTGCTGAGAGCAGGATAAATTATAAACTCCCAGGCTGGATTCTGAAGAATTAATTTCAGCATTGTATATTGAAAATTCTCCTTTGTAGGAAATACAGGGGCTTTATGAGCAGTTCTGAAAAACTTAGATCCTTCCAAGCCATTATCAGACTGTCTGATAATTTTTCTTCAATCAGTCTCCTTTAGTATTTATTCTATCTCTGTACAACGTACTGAAGTAATTCCAGTTCCAGGGCTGGACTGTGGAAATTCTTAGCCCGGTTTGTCCGTATCTTATCAGAACAGACACTTTCCCCCTGGGCTGGCTGCTTTCCTGCACTGCTGGAGCAGGCCTGTTGGAAGCCCAGTTTGAATGGGAGAAGTAATCTTTCTGAATGGGTTTTCTGGCAGGATTCCTGTTGCGTGTGTGGTTTATTGTTCTTGTTGATGTGACTACATGTAATCCCCTAGACAAATGTTTTAGGGTCCTTTTTGGTGCTGGGAGGGGTTCTGGGAAAATAATCAGATTGCTAGTTCTGTAAAATTCTGTAGGCAAACTTTCTGCTGCTTTAAATCTTGTTCCATGTTATTTGTGTAACTTTCTGAGAATGCTTTTGATATACAGGACAATGGCTGATTGACTTGAACTCTTACACTTTTCTGTCGTAAAAGGACGGAGTTATTAAAAGCAAACAACTTTCTTTTCTTCAGTGCATTGTAGCAGTGTTATTATGCCAGTTCAAAAGTTCATTTATTTATTCATTTCTGCTCACAGTGTAGTAATTCACTAGAAAGTATTAGTGGTGCTGTCAGTAATAAAAGAAGTGGATGCCAAAGGTGGCACCTCCTCAGCTGGTGCCCAGATCCACTGCATGTACAGTTGTAACTCCAGAGGAACCAAGCCCTGTGGAACTGGGCCATGTTCCGTGAGATGGGGATCCAGCCCCCAGCCTGGATTACAGGATAGCTAATGGGATGCTTAACCACACAGTAACAACAAGAGACAGAGAAGTTCTGTTTTAGCACTGCAAGGGTAAAAAATATAACATTGCTAATGCTGAAGCCTGAAGTGCAAAAGATTGAGAAGTGGGGGAAGGAGGCAGATAAATCTCCTTTTGTTTTGAGCTGACATGTCTACAGGCAAATTCTCACTTCTCAAGGCTGTTTTGTCTGAGAAAGATCGTTGAGATTTGGGTCTTTGTAATTAAAGCATAAAGAATAATTATCTTGAACTTATATCTGTGGAGGAAGAACTGTGTATTTACTAACCTGCCAAGAAATCGTTCCCTTTTTAGCTAGAAAGAACGGTTAAGAAAAAGGCACTGAAGTGTAAAGGCCTTTTAAAATTTAAATATATATAAATTTTGTGATCAGATTCAAAAGAGAACACTCACAACCTTTTTTTCTCTCTTTTTCTTTCTGTCTTTTCCAAAATGGGGTTGGGGAGGAAGCATGCAACTCCAAAGTTAGTGCCTACAATGCTTGGAAGACATTGTGATTAATTTCGTACTTAGGTTTCCAGATGTTGGATTTTGTCCCAAGTTTTAAAGACCTCTAATGTTTAACAGGATATGTGCTGAGTATAGTCTTTAACAGAGTTTTCTTTCATAACTCTAGGATCTATGAGAAAAGGCAACTCAGGAAAACACTGCAGATTTGGAGCTGAATCTACAGCCTTCTAAGGAAAAAAAAAACCAAAAACAACCCCAAAACAACAAAACCCATTAAATGTGCAAGCCTGGACCGGAGCTGTATTTGTTTGGGAAGAGTATGGATAGGTACTGGAGCTGGCAGCTGAGCTGCTGGAATGCCCTCCTGCTGGTGCTGCTGTGGACTGGCACATCCCGTGCCCAGAGGGACTGCACGGGTGCTGAGTGCCAGCCCCTGGACAATTGCATTGAGGAGGTGCTGGAGCCCGGGGACTGCTGTGCCAGCTGCCTGCAGCACGGCTGCACCTGCGAGGGGTACCAGTACTACGACTGCGTCAACGTCGGCTTCGTCAACGGCAAAGTGCCCGCCGGGCAGTCTTACTTCGTGGACTTCGGAAGCACCGAGTGCTCGTGCCCCAAGGGAGGGGGTAAGATCAGCTGCCAGTTCATGCTGTGCCCAGAGCTGCCCCCAAACTGCATCGATGCGGTGGTGCCGGCTGACGGGTGTCCTCAGTGTGGGAGAATCGGGTGCCTCCACGAGGGACAGAAGTACGTCGCGGGGCACACCTTCCATATGCCCCCCTGCAAGGTTTGCCACTGCCCCAACGCCGGGGGTGAGCTGATGTGCTACCAGCTTCCAGACTGCAACGCCTTTGCCTTAAACACTGCCAGCCCAATAGATGCAGAAGATGGTGAAGCAGACAGACACTACGATGACCCCTACAGCTATGACCAGGAAGCACCGGAAGGAGACAACACCCAAGTGGAGTCTCCAAAAAAATACAGGAGTTATTCATCGCAGTTAGAGCAAGAGAGCATCAGCCAAGAGCAAAATGAGGATTATGACTACCTACCAGCCAGCATTGCTCCTTCAGCTTTGGCTTCACCTGATCCATACACTCAGGCAACTGCTGCACCACCCACCACCTCAGTGCCCCCTGTCCCCTCTGAATTTCCCAGCACCACAGAGAAGATTGAGAGAAAGAATGTGCCCCACACCACTGCAGCATCCCTGCAGCAGGTGACACATAAGGAAGCACCCTTGACCACCAGTGCTCCTCTGGAGCACACAACGGCCACCACTGAGACACCCAAGCACCTGGAGGAACTGGAGAGGAGATCAAAGGGGAAGCAAGGTGACAAAGAGAGGCACGAGCAAGAAAGAGCCCCCCACTCTAAAATCAAAAAGCATGCCAGAAAAGAAGACCCAGGGAACAGCATGCAGCTAGGCTTGAAAGAGGTGAACTTAACAGAGTCAAGTTGGTCAAAATCTTCCCGTGCCACACAGGAGGGAAATGTTTTCCCCAAGGTAAAGTTCAGTGCAACCACATCTCCTCCTGTTGCTCTGGGGGAAGACCAAGGTCACTCATCCCAGAAGCAGTCACAGGCACTTTACCGTTACCAGCCCGAGGAGGATGGGGACCCTAACTCCATTCATGCCAACCCCAGGTTACCAGAAGGTAAGAACTGCTTCCAGTGTAGATGTCTGGACAACATTTACTCATAATAATGTTGGTGCACATCAACTGTTCTTTTCTCCTTGCATGAGCATGAAACCAAACAGACCTCCAGTTACCTTTTTTGATTTCTTTCAGAATATGGTTTGGGTTTCATTTGATGTAATCAATACCATCTCACTATTGCCTGTCTTGCTTTGATTTTACAGACTGTGGATGGTGTTTCCTGGTATGTTAACTTTATTTCAGATAATGGTTTATTAAAATTCTACCTTTTCCTTCAATTGGTTGCTTTTAATGTCTAGTGTGATGTTAGAGAAACATCTCACTCTGCACAAAAGCAATAGGGTTTAATTAGTTATCTGCTTGGATCCTCCAGTTACCAGCTGAATGGTATCACGTTTGTAACGTTTGTCTTTTGCTGAGGGAGGAGGTGGAACAGTTGTGCTTCTACTACAAAAATATTTACAGCACTGATAGTATTTATCCTATGCTTGAAAGGCTGCCTAAGCTTGTTAGTACAGGAACTTGATTGATACACTCAAATACCCCTAAGGACTAGTAGGGAGAAAAAAGACTACCTTTTGCTTTGTGTTTTTGGGGGTCTGGAACTTCATGATGTTTATGATCAACTGTGGCAAGTTTAAGTATTTCTTCTCTGCCTCTGGATTCCTCTTGACATCTGCAGTGGATGTTGATTACACACTTTATGCAGTGCTCATTACTGTAATGAATGCAAACTTCATTGCTATAAATTAGCACATATACAGCTCATCTTTCCAATTCATTTTTTCATCAAATCAGGAGTGGTATCTCCTTTATCAAGATGTGGCACAAAATGTTCTCATGAGACTCAGAGGTGTAATACTTGGAGTCTGAGGAGAGAATACTAATTACTCTGTAGACAGTGGTATTTCTTCCTGGGTTACCTAGGTAGCCCTTAAGCATCTTGAGCTGCCTATCCCATCTACTCAAGAAGTTTAAGGGAGGTGGGAGGAGGGCAGGTTTGGAGCTGAGACTCCAGGTCTTAACACAAGCAGCCCCCAGGGCTGTTCACAGGTGCACGAGGTTCCTGAATGGAGGTGGTAGCCTCTCTCTTCCATTTCCACTAACATTTTTATTGTGAATGTTAGTCTCACAATTACTGATAGCAGCAGTAATCTTGAGTCAGACCTTGATGTCTTGGTTTCACCAGAGCAATGTTCCAGAACCCAGCCCCTCCTGCAGAACCTCTCCGTGTTCCTGGCAGCAGTGCTTGAAGACAGTGCCAGGAGAGAACATGAGCTGAGCACACACACCATCTGGAGGGGTACCTTTAGGAAGTGTGGACTTTCAAAAATTATTTAATAAATAATTAGTGTGCCCTGACCCTCACCTTTATGCTACCTTCTCTTCACAGATGCCTGTTTTATTTTTTCTATCTCCTTTTGTTATGTGAAGGGTGAATCTAACAGAGCTGACTGGCTGATGATCCTAGGGGAACAGTGAAAGTGAATGGATTTTAGCCTTCTAGTTTGTATAACCTGAGTAAGAGGATCTGTTCATAACACCTTTTTTTGCCTTGTCCAAATGGAAGGGGCAAAAATGATCTGCCTTCACAGTTCTCCAAGTTCATTTGTAGGCAGATTTTACTCTTCCTATGTTTGTTGCAGCCAGCCACAAAATCTGAGCTGAGCTGTGCACCAAGGCTGTGCATGATGCATGGGTCTGAGTTAGGACTAACAGGCAATAAGCTGGTTTCTGATCTAATTTAAACCCAATTTAAAATTATTATACTTCTCTCTCAAAAATGAGGGGGTGGGTGGACCACCCAGAATTTTTCAACGAGGTGGATTAGAAAAGCCTGTTGGGGTCTGAGTATTTAGCAGCAGAGTTACTACCACATTTTAGAGGCTCCTTGGGTGATTTCCAGTCTGTGATTCCTGGGAACTGCTGGGCTGGGAACAGGTCTGGCCAGGGTGTGGGTTAGGTCAGGGTGTCTGCTGGATGGCAGCAAAATGGGATGGATCTCATGTCAGGCCTAGAGAAGCAGGTTGGAAATCACTGGATGCCAGTTTTGCCTTACCTGAGAGCTACATGTATAAATATATTAATTTATATATAGAGAAAACTTCTTTTAAATATAGTAGAAGTAGAAATATCAATAAATAGGTGTTGGGAGCAGGGTGTGCTGCTTGGCTGCAGACAGCTCTGAGGCTGCTGGTGCTCTCTGCAGCCCATGGAGCTGCTGCAGGTCCTGGGTGTGAGTGCTGGTTCCTTCCTTTACCCTGCAGTCCCTGTCCCCATCTGCTCCACCAGTCCTGTTAGGAGTAGCTGGTGGGACCAGATATGTGCAGGACTTGTAAAAGAACTATGGAACCTTCCAAAAACTCAGGGCTCTCCCTTGCCATGGCTGGTGCCAGCATCATGCCCAGGGGCTGCTGTAGTTTCACTTGTTTGATTGTTGTTTCCATTGATGCAGTTGTGACTCCTGTGAGCACATCCATATGTTTCAAGTAATAACACATATACATCTTCTGTCTTTTTGGTGACTCCTGAGCCAGTGAGGGAGAGAGAGAGTGAAGATATTAGTCAGGCTTGAAAGAAAAATTCATTTTGCCTTCAGATGCAGAATGAAAACAAATTTTGTGCTTGTCTTTTTAAGTATAAAGTGGCATAATCTACCAGAATTGCTAAGTAATTTCTGTTCTTCCCCCAAGAATCAGCAGCATGATGTAAACTCCATCAACCCTCTCATTTTTAAAACCCACCAGGTCCTTTGGCTGTTCCCCAAAGGGGCTTTCACTCTGGCAGTGAGGCTGTGCCCCACCTCTGGGTGCACTTGGGTGTCTGGGGCTCAGGTCCTGTCCTGCTCTGCAGGGTGAGGTACAAGTCAGCCCTCCTGCAGACCCCTGCAGACCCCTGCTCACTCCCAATGTAGCCCATGGAATCATTAAGGCTGGAAAAGACCTCTGAGATCATTAGGTCCAACCATTAACCCAGTGCCAGCAGCCAACCAAACCATGGCTTTAAGTGCTATGTCCATATGTTTTTTGATGTCCTCCAGGGTTGGTGGCTCCACCACTGCCCTGGGCAGCCTGTTCCAATGCCTGACCACTCCTTCCACAAAGAAATTGTTCCTAATATCCCATCTGAGCCTCCCCTGGCACAGCTTGAGCCCATTTCCTCTTGTTCTATCACGGGTTTATGTGGGAGAAGAGACCAACCCCACTTCACTCCAACCCCCTTTCAGGTAGCTGGAGAGAGCAATAAGGTCTCTTCTCAGCTTTCTCTTCTCTAGAGTCCCCGGACCCTTCCCTGCAATGGCTGGGCCAAGAGGAGGGCTGGCTTAGGGAACTGTGGGGAGGCTTTGCATTTAATTGCAGTTTCATGGTTTTCTCATTTGCTGGCATATGGGATGGATTTTCTTGATTTGGGGTTTTTCCTTCCTTGAAATCATCAATATGGTTACTAACGTTTCATCTGAATTGATTTTTCTGGAAACAGACATTTATTTAGGCTCCTGAGTCACTGCAAGGTACATTTTTGTGACTATAGGGACACTGTAGAATTTATATATTTTTTTCCCCAATCTTTCTTTTTCTCTGGATCTTAAAAAAGTATTGGAGGCTTCAGAGAAACATTTGCTGCCACAAAAAATTCAGCCCATGCTAGATGGCTATTGCATTTACTGCTACTAGCTCTATCCTGGCACCAGAACTCAGCTGTGGTTGGATCCCTGATGCCTTTCATTAAAAGCTTGGCTTCATTAGGTGTATTTTATGTATCTCACTTTGGTTTTATATGTAGCTGAATTTTCATCTCCCAAACCTCTGATGGCTCATATGTAATCCAATGATGGAAACAGTGTGGGCTACTTTGGTGTTCAGGAAAGGTTCATTTTGTGTTTTGATTCTCTTTCTCCTTTTTCACTTTGTTTTTTTATCTGTGTCTCAGTACCAGGCTGGCACACTCTGCTTCCCCATTCACTGAGTTGGGCTCTGGGGAGGCTGCCCTGGGGAAGGTGCTGAGCTCTGCCAGGGATGGGAACAGCTCTGCTTCTGAAGAGCTGCTGTCCTTAGACACAGGACACACACAGGTGGAATCTCTGGCATCCACCAGCTCAGTTGATCTCGTTAGCTTCTTCACTCATGGACTCCACTGCTGTTTGTTTTTAGAATTTATTTCCTCTCTCCTTTTGTCATTATTCTGAGTGTTTCTGGAGCAGACAGGGGGTTTTTGTTGTTGTTGTTGTTTTTTGTTTGGTTGGTTGGGTTTTGTTTGTTTGTTTTTTGTTCTTTTGTTTTGGTTTGGGGTTTTTTTGCTGAGTTTCTGGGAGCTGAGGAACCTGGGGTGTCTGAGGCCCCTCATTGCCCCCCAGGGGTGGTGCAGGTGCTGCTGCCATCCCAGCAATGGGCCCTGCTGCAAACCCAGGGCTGAAATGGTGGTTCTGGGGAGCTGGTTTCTCAATTTGCAAGGCTCTGCAGAGCTGTGTGAGCCCTCTGGATGCCTTCTTGCCTCCAACAGGGGTGGGTGCTACTGCTCAGGGGTCTCTGCCACCCTCTGCTCTGTGCCCCTGTCCCACTCCCTGCCTCTTTCTCCCATGTGTGAGTGCATGTGTCACAGATGCTGAATACAGACTAAAGAGCAACTTTCTTCAGCAACGTGCCAACCACTTGAAGATTCTATGGCAAATGCTAATTACTCCTTTCCTAAAGGAACTGTAAGTGTAAAGAAGAGGTAATTACTCAGCTGAGGAAGTGTAGATTAAGTACTTTCACCGAGGGAAGGGATGAGATTGATGGAGACTATTCTCTTTATACAGTCTCTTTCCAAACATTGATCTTATCCTGTCACTTACTGCAAGAGCAGCAAACAGAGGGAGTTTAAATGTCTGTATTTATTATTTCCTCATCCTAAAAATGCCCTGAGTAAGAGAGGGTTGGATAAAACATCTTTAAAGATCTTGCTATCAAGTTTTGTTATGATTTCCCCACTTTTTACCATTGCCCTATGCTCTACCAGAGGAGTGCTCTTTCTTGGAGAAATGAAACTCAGGTAGCAAACAGCCTTGTTGCCCATGTTTTGTGATTTGCATTCTGGTTTTGGCAGGCTGAAGAGCAATTTGAGTCCAGCTGGAACCACTGTGGTTCAGAATGGACGCATTTTTCCCCTCAAACTCATCCCTAACCAGTAGTTTTTTTAATCTTGGTCATTTTTAGAGTTAAGGATAATTGCTTTCCAACTGAAGTTAATTGCACTGAGTAAATACCTGCAAGGAAAGATCAGTGACATTTGTTGCATGTGAATCCTGATCAGGTAGGAAGTACTGGGAGAATCTGTTTATCTTAGAGGGATATAGTTGAGATTTCAACCAACCCACCTACTTGGTATTTGCTGATATTGATGCTCCTGAAGAAAGATGAACTTGAATTTCTGATTTGAGCACAAGCACAAAATGAAACCCATAAAGCAGAGTGGCACTGAAGGTTTCCAAGATGTTCCCTGAGCACAGTGACTCTTCACCACTCCATTTGCCACCATAAAATCCACTGAGGGATGGTAGGATTCTCAGGATGGTGCTTCAGAAACACAAATTCTATTTGCAATTACTTGGTATTTCTTGTTAACAGGCAAAGTGTTCTTTCATATGTATTTGATTTACCTCAGGGCTTTGTCCCAGTTCTCTCTGCAAGAAGAAATCAGCTTTGAATCCTCAAAGCAGGATAACAAAGGTATAAAAATAAACCTCAGGACTGGAGGTAAGGTGGGAAAAAGCCTCTAGGCCAGCAAGTGTGAAACAGCATGAATTACATCCCAGGTGACAGCACTTGGTTATATTGTGGTGGATAAATTTCTGAGGCAGTAAGATTGTAGCCAGAGTACATACCTATCAAGTAGGCTGAGATACTTACAGAAAGAGGAAGGCTGAAGTATGGTAAAATTAAGAAGTGTTTTAGGAGAAAACCACAAGCAGACATAGCTGTTCTGCCAAACTGCATTCATACCTTACTGGATAGCTGGATGCAAGCTTAGAAGAAAAAAGAAAATATGTAACCATTTCCTAATTAAAAAATATGTAGTATGTGGGGACTGATCCTCTGATGGCTTCGAGTGCACAGCCTCTTCCTAGACTCCTTCCTCACCCCAGCACTGTGTCCTCAGTGCCTGTGCCCAGGAGCTGCCACCTTCTCCTTGTTCAGCTCCAGTGGCCCAGCTGTTGGTGAAGCCATGAGCAGGGTGTAGGGACCTCTCTGGGCAGATTTCATGTGCTGGGGGACCTTTCACTGCAAGAGTGGAGCATTGCAGGATGAGGCACAGCTCAGTGGTTTTGAAGAAAAACTGCCCAAGGTGCAGCAGTCACAACTGTTGTGTCTCCCTGTGTTTGTATTTGTCTGCCTTCCTACATCTAAGAGTGTAAGTAGGGGCTGAGGTTGGACAGCAAGGTGAAGGAACCACTTGTGCTGGAATGGGACTTCTCAGTGCTTTCTGTTTCAACAAGACCTGGGATTTCAAGTGTGGCTGTGCTGAGCACTGCTCGTGGTGTGGATCTGTAAGCAAAAGGTGCCAGGAAAACCAAGGTCTGCCCCAGCAATCTGGAGGAGTGTATTCTGACTAGTTGTGGGTTGTGAAATCAGCAGTAGCCAAAAGCACCAAATCTCCAGGCACCTGGCCTGCCAGACCTGGCCTGCCTTTCTGTTTCTGAGGCTGTGGATGCAGCTTTCAGCCTACATCAAGAGCTCTGAATAGTCTGAATCCTCTCAGGGCTGAGCCTGCCAGCCCAGACATGTGGGCAGCAGCTGAATTTGAAGGATCCAGACTTGCCCTACCCAGGAGCACAGGGTCAGTGTTGATGGTCTGGTGTTTGTCTCTAGATGATCTCTCTGGACAGGTTGCTGGATAAGTGCTTCTGGCCTGTTTGTGTTTTGGAAGAGTGCTAACCAAGGGCCAGACCACTGGTGCTGGGTTTTGAGCTGGCTGGGCTTCAGGGTGCCTCTCAAAGCTGCAGGCTCTTAAAACAGACCACTATTCTTCTTTGAAGAATCCCCCTGGTGAGCCCAAGCCCTCCTCACCACAGACTTTTTTCCACCCATCACACAGATCTCCTTGTTAGAGAGGAGATTTTAACCAAAGGTCATGACGTCCCAGTTAGCAACAATTCTGTGTCAGGCTTTTATGGTGCTGTTTTGGTCCATAACTTCTATAGAGGCATGTTTTTTAGTTACAAAAATAGTTTAGAGGATCTTTTCTTAAAAATGTGAAGTTCTGTGAAGTGGTGCAAGCACAAGCCTGGTATGCAGCATGCCAAATTTCAGTGCCATGCTTCACTAAAAACCCTCTGCATAATCAGTCATCATCAGATGTATGCAGATTTTTAACAGGCTAAAGAACTTACAGAACTGCTCAGGCCCTGAGGTCTTTCCTTTGTAAACCCTAGGATCTGCCAGTCCAGTAATCAGTGATGTTTAAGAAGGTCTCACTCTTGTCTTCCTTGTCTTCCCATAAAATGAAGGTAGGGGCTCATCACTTCAGTGTGATCTTACTGTAAGGACAGCAATCACTGGGGACTGTGGCAAGCAGATACATTGGTGGCACAAGGAGGGCCAAACGTGTATGTTCCTTCAGATCTTGCTCATTTTTACCCTCAAACCACACTCTGAGGGGCAAGGTCTTTTCCCCAGCATCTGGTGTGAGGATGGGGTGTAGATACCCCTGTGCTGATAGAGCATTTTCTACACTTGAGGGGTTTTTGCTGCAGCACAAGGGCTGTTACACACTTGGCTGGAGCAGTGCTTCACATCCAGGGCAATCCAGGGTGTTCAGTGTTGACACCATCATCTGTGAAAAGCTAGCTCCATCCATGGTTTGCAACAAGATGGTTTCATCTAAATTCTGAACATTAAAGCATGCTGGGACAACCTATGGAAAAAAGAGGAGAGTTTTCTTGTATGAATTAACTGATCACTTGAGAAGGCTGTTGGGCTCACCAGGTTTCTCAAGGGGCTGCATTTGCTGGTTACTTACAGTCCACACCTCAGAGTGGTTTTGTTGTATGCCTGTTTGGTACTTCTTCAGAAAACAGAATTTAAATGAGACTTCTTTGCAGCAGTGTTTGTATTATTCTAATCGATCACTGAGGGATTAAAAAGGACTCTGAATATAGCTCCTTGTTACAGAAAGGGAAATACAAGTAGTAATTTCTGATCCAAATTTTGTGAGACAATAACCTTTTGAACAGTTTCAAATATGAAGGCCAAATAAATGTAGCTCTCTAGCATCTGCTTACTCATGAAAGGATTTGTAATTTCACTACCCCGGGCCTCACAGCAAGCAATCTCTCTTACCTCTTAGGGATTCTTAGGTAACAAGCCAGCAGTAATTGGAATTCTATAAAGATCTCCTTATGTGTGAGCAGGTTTTATGTTTTATTGACAATTCCCAGTCTGTCAGTGCTATGCCTGAGTTGACCAGTTCTCTTCCAAAGCCACCAAAAAGCCCTAAACTGCCATCCCAAAGCCCTGGTGGTGCTGGCACTGAGCCAAAGCCTGAGGGAGGGATGAGGGAAAAATCACAATGTGGTCTCCAGGACCAGCAATCCTCCACTGGGCATTTCATAGAGTCATGAGGCTTAGCTTGGAAGAGACCTTGGAGATTATATATTCCAACCTCCCTGCCGTGGGCAGGGACACCTCTCATCCAGACGAGGTTGCTCGAGGCCTCATCTAACTTAGATAACACTTCCAGGGAGGAGGCAGCCACAACTTCCTGGGCAATCTGTTCCAGAGTCTCACCGCTCTCCTGCTGAAACTTATTCCTAAAATCTAAATTCCTCTTCTCCTTCAGTTTAGGTCTCTTTCCCCTTGTCCTGTCACTGGACACTCTTATGAAAAGTCCCTCTCCAGCCCCCCTGTGGGTTCCCTTCAGGGACTGGAAGGCAGGTTTAAGGTGCCCCTGCAGTCTTCCCTTGTTCAGGCTGAACAGTCCCACTCCCTCAGCCTCTCCTTGTAGCAGAGATGCTCCAGCTGCTAATTTTCCCTTTCCCTACCTTTGCAGGGGGCAGGGAGCTGCAGTACTCCCCCCAAGCCCCTCATCTTTGCTCTGATGCCACGTGTGGAGTGGCTGGGACTCACCAAGCTCCTTTCAGTGAACAAATTTGTAAGCGGGACCATTACAGAGCCCCTGGGTCTGCAATTGTTCACTGTCTGCTGGAATTACTGGGCTTCACTCCGACACTGGGAGGCAGTGATGGTGATGGAGCACCTCATTATGTGTGGGAGTTGCTAAGGTGGGTGCTCAGGGGGGTTCCAGGGAGGCAGCAGCTTCCTACCAGGCCCCTGGGGGTGCTGGGGGCAGCACACTGGGGCTGGGGTGTAGAGCCCCTTGCCTGCTCCTCTGCTCTGGCTGGCTGTGGGGCTGGCTGCAGCTCACACACCCCCTGTGTACACCAAAGAAAGAGCAATTTAGTAAATCAGAACTGTAATTCCTTCTCCCTTGTTGCTGTGAGTGCTGGGTGCTTCTGTGTTGCTGGTGTGAACCACACGGATGCTGCTTGCATTCAAAAGGGCTCAGACCTGCTTGACCATGGTTTTGAATTGCTAAAACAAACCTTCTTGGTTCCAGCATTGCATGAAGTGAAGGATAATTGATTCTGTTCTGATGCATTTGTATATAATGCATCTTAAAAAAGAAGAAAAATCATGAAATTAATCCTTGTAGCCTTACTGCTACCATTCCCAGGGCACCCAATTCCTTGCCTCTCCAGGGAGCAGATATGGGCAGTAATGGGTCTGTATAGAGTGTTGTACACCTCTCCCATGAGGGTGCTTGAACTGGGCACATGAGCATGTCTCAAGGATGAGATGAATGCTTAGGAGAAGCTTTATTCTCAGGTTTTTATGTTAAAATTTTATTTCAAGCAGAAATGCATTGGCTCTCCTGTGTGACCACCTTCCCGCACCCTTTTCTTCTCTGCTTTTATGGCTGTTGCTGGAGATCACTGTGAGTTTCCCCCTTCTTGTTTGCTGCATGTCTTCTCCTCCCCTTCATTTAGCCCTGGAGGAGCAAACTTTTGTGGCTTTGCAGTGAGGGAAACGTTTCATTTTCCCTGAAGCCAGGTGCCTGGGGCATGCTGACAGCAGCAGGTTGGAGGTGGAGTGGCTGTGGCCCAGCACAGGGACTTTGCAGCCTGGTTGTTGGCCTCTAGACACTGGGGACCAGTGGAGTAACTCTTCTGGGAGAGCTGCAGGGAAGAAATGGAGGAAGATGTGCCTCCAGTGGCATTAGGAAAGTCAGCAGGTTAATGAAAACTAAAGAAAATGAAAAGTCAAGCAAGTGCTCGGTGCAGGATCACCAGTGAGCACTGTTGAAACAGGACAGGAGAGAACCAGATGGGAAAATAATGGCATTTGCCATGGGTATCATACACAGTCCAAGACACTTTAAGTCAATTTAATGAAATATATTCTGGTCTTAGTATGTCCCTGAGATGCTTGGTCCTGGTGTATTTTTTTGAGTAATAATCTCAATGGCTCCATGTGATGGGTATGGTCTGGCTCTGAGCTGCAGTAGCACTCACCTCCTCCACATGTTCATTGAGAGCTGCTACATCAGCTGTGTTTGGAGCAGAGGAGCTGGAGGTTGACTGGACCTGGCTCATATGCAGGGAAGAGAACTGAGAAGAAAAATGAATGAGCTCTTGCAACAGGAACATCTGGCTGCACTTCAGCTTCCTTCTCTTCTCACCGCTCACTAATTATATGTTAGTTTCTGTCTGAGATTTGAAAGACATTGAATGTGCTACTTACTGGAATAATGTTCTGAGCACAAGTTAAATTGATTAATATTATTGAGTTACACATCTTGTATGAAGTGAGGCATCAAAAGTGCTTCTTGTATTCATATTCTGATTGAGACATTCTACAGGGACTTAGAAAACAGTTACAATTGGCTGTCAGTGATTTGTAACAAGGAATTTATTATACCTAATACAAACCTACTGTGTGCTGCTAGCACATGGCATACACAAAAGAAGTTCCAGGAACACAAACTTTGTTTCAGTGGGGGTGCAGAATTTCTTGAAAAGCAAACACTGAAATGAAAAGCATGTCAGCTTCTCCATATAGCTTAGTGGTGAGAGCAGATGGCCTCGTGAGGCTGTTGCAGGAATTGTGTTTTGAGAGGGTGGGGTTTGGTAGAAGACTCATGGTCAAACCTATCTGGTTCATCATGAAAAAAATAAGGTTCTTTACTGAAAACACCACTTCTTTAATGAAGATTGAGCTTTATATCTATATCATCTATAATCTATAAAATGGTCGTTTCTTGTGACAATTTCTAGAAGTTTAAAGATATCTTTGCATTGAAAAAGCAGAATGGAAAACTTTCAGCTAGTTGGATGGTGTTTAAGGAGTTGAAAAAAAAATAATGATTCTGATATATCACAAGGAGGAGGACTTTTAGATAAGAATACTAGGTCAGTTCATTATCTACTTGGTGGCATGGAAACCCTTATACCCACCCACCAGCTCTGCCTGGATCAGTATTTGGCTGTCAAGTTTTCAGTTGAAGGTTTTTTCTCTCTAAAGGCTCAAGCAGACCCAACTTTAAATCTTCAGCTAACTATATAAAACATCTTTTTTTTTAATGACCTATAAGCAGCTGAAGATTAATATAGTTATCCCTCTTATTCTTTCTCTGCAATTTGCATTAGTTTTCCTTGTGTAGGAATTGCCTTGCATACAAGTGCTTGTAGTTTTCATTTCCAGATTCAAAGCTACAGTGTTCTATCCAAGATTTGCTAAGAGCTTTACTCTGAGGAGCTGTTTTCATTGATAACATGCACTTAAGTAATGTCTCGTGTCATAATGATAGAATTTGTACTTTTACTGGTTCTGGGTCAAAGCTGATAAGCATTGTCTTAACTCATGGCATTGAAATCAAAAGAAAGTGCAGTAAACACCAGTGATGACTCACGATGACATTAGAGAGCTACATAAATGTTTCATTTCAGTCAGCTTGGACTGACTGGTCACAAGCAAATAGTATTTTTGCTTGTGTCTTCAAGGTGAGGTAGAAGATAAACGTGGAGGCTTTCCAAAATCTTGTGCACCAGTCCCAGAAGTTTCAGTTGGTGCATTAAATTAATGAATGTGCTTTATGTATGTGCTTGAAATACAGACTTTTGCCTGGCTTGGCCTCTGGTCCTGGGAAGCAATTCTCCTGGTAGTGTCTGCACTCTTTTTCTCCTTTGTACTTGGCCCCAGGGACAAGAAGAGCAGATTTGTACTGGGGCATGACCAAGAATCTGTTGTGGGGCAGGCAAGGACTCTCAGTGCCTTGGTACTAGGTGAAGCCAACCAATTTAGGTGAAAAAAAGAAGGGTTATATTAGTAGTGTTCTTACTCTCAATTAATTTAACCAATCATTAAAATGAATAGGAGCTTTTGGAGTCAACCAGTTACATTTGCTTCTCAGTGTGAATAATCAGGTATGCTGAAAACTGCTGGCATGTGGCAGAGAGGCCAGTTTCAGCTTACTCTTTGTGTCAGCACTCCTGTGCTAAGGTTAAAGGGGCTGACACTTTGGGGTTGAAGCTGAACATCCTTCAAGCTTCAGCCCCAAGTCCTGATGCTCACAGGCTGGCAGAGCAAGCAGCTGGTGAGGAGGTAACATCAGAGCCTCCAGAGGTGGAAGGCTTCAACAGCACTGCCCTTTGTCTGCCCAACTTTAAACTATGGGATTGGACTTTGATTAGATCACCCGTTTTGGTAGGGTGAACACCTTTACAACAGGCCTTGAAATCTGACCCTGATATTTCACAGGCTTTGCTCACTTATTCAGCTTTCAGAGTCATTAACATTTCTTGGAAAAAAGACTGTGAAGGTCAAATCCTGTCCTGTCAATGCCTTATTAACCCCAGGAGTTTCAGTAAGGTATACACTCATTTTAGCCACATTGCTTCCTCCTTTATTACTTTAAAATGGCAAAGGGTGACTGTTAAACATTAGACATCCTAAAAATTACGTGGCATCTTTAAGAAAGAACTCCTTACATCTCATGGGAACATCCAAGAGTCAGTCTGCCTTCACAAGGCTTTCTTTGCAGTCACAAAAACCTTATTTGTTTGCTTGTTTTTTCAGTCAGACTCAAATTCCTCTCCCCGCTCTTACAGTTAGTTTATACTAAACTAATACCTCGTAAAATGTCCAATCGTTATATAAATACATTATATTATTATTAAATACAGCCATTTGTCTTTTTGTTTGTAAATTCTGCAAATTGAATGTCTGGGTAATGGATGTTTATGGGGATACAGTCAATAGCACTGATGGAGCCCAGGGCCCAGCCATGCACTGAGGTCAGGGAGCAGCCCCTCTTCCCACGCTGGGCAGGAAAGGGTTTGGTGCATACTGATCCAGCCTCACAAATCACATTCCTTTGGGAAAAAAAGCTGGTGCTGATGGAGGAATAGGGTTCCCTCACCCATGGGTTTCAGATGTGGCACAGAAAAGTTCAGACTTCTCCAGGGAGTGAGTCAGGCACCCGAACACCAGTACCTGGATTATGGTCAGTGTGGCAAATGTATGTATCTCTGTCTTTCAGATATTAAAGAGGGACTAATAAATTATCTTGCTATTCAATAAACCAAGAGTTAAGTTAGCAGGAGAACTGTCCTCATGTACTGCCCTCATACAGATTGTGGTTTACTTTGGTGCTGTTGCAGCACAGGTAGGTCTGGTGGTACTAGTGAAGAAATCTTCACAGCAGTTTCATAGTTTGCATTCCTTAATAGCAAGACACAAATATACATCCATGCTGCAAGATGAAGGAATTAGTCCATTTCCTGAAAGGCTGGAGGACCATGCTGCTGAAATGGTGGTTGATGCTGTTCCCAGAGATGAACTAGAGAGGTTTTCCTCCCCTGAGGTGTTTGTTTTGGCTGGCTGTTTGCTGCCACCTTGCTGAGATTTTTTTCTTTTGCTGCTTGAGTTTGCTCCAGACTCATCAGAACCTGAAAACTGCCCAAGCTGATGACAAATCAGAAGGAGCAAGGGTTGGTGCAGAGCAAGGGTTGGTGCAGTGCAAGGAGAATGCAAGCTAGCAATGGGTGTTCAGAGGACCAGTATTTCTGACCTAGTGGCCTGTGGCACACACTGAGTACCATGGGTGTGTGTTGCTTACCTGTGCATTCTCCCAGGGCAAGGCAGATGATCTGCTTGCTGTGCAGTGCAGGCTTGTACAGCACTGCCTCTCCTGGGACTAAAAAAGTGAAGGTCAGGCTACTCTATATATACCCTATTTCTCCATATACCCTATCTTCATTTATTTAGAAAACACTACAACCATTCTGAGGATGGTTTCAGTGCTTCCCTGTGCCTGCAGCTGGTGGAGAGAGGGGAGCTGCCTGTGCCTGTGTGCAGGGACAAGCAGGCTGAGCTTAGTGTGGAATTGAAGGTTGTTCATTACAGAGGTCACACGCTGAGACCACGTGGGAAGAAGACAGGAATAGAGGCAACACTGATGGACAGATTGTGTGGGGCTCTGCTGGGTGTCAAATGCCTAAAAAAAAAAAGGTGCAAAGTAACTTCCAGCTGCATGTGGGGAGCTGTGTGATAAGACTGCAAAAGGCCTTGTTTGCTCTTCTTAGACCCTGGTAGTAAGACTTGGTTACTAACTTTCAAACTGCTGAGCAGTTTGTGCCTGCTTGGAAAAACCCCTCAGTCTGACATCAAATTACATTCTAACATGTTCTCTGAATCAGTCTGGCAAGCGGAAGAGAGGCCAGGTCTGTAGTAGAGATAGATGGCCATTGCTACCGTTTATCTGACTGAAAATGGAAGTTTTTGTAAGCAGAAGTTTATAAGTGGCAGAAATTACTTCCCAGGTTTGCATGGTGTTGTAGGAATGTTTGCTAGCTCCGTGTGAAGACTTAGCAGATAGATGGAAACTTTCTTTATGTCCCTTAAAAATGTAGTGCTGCAGAGAGCCCCACGGGGGTTGATAGCTGTGAGGTGTCCCAAGTGAGACAGGGAGCCTGTGCCTGCACTGAGCCCCACGGCTCAGAAAAGCCTCAAAGTACTGCAGAGTGGGTCCTGGTTTGCAAAACACAGCAAATGCATTTCTTACTGTAGCTTGATAACAAGCATGTGTAATCAGACCTTGCCTGGTTTCTCACAGCTCAGACTTGCCCAGCTTTTCCTTCCAGAACTGCCAGTTATGCAAATTTAGTAAGTGGACAAATTTCTGCCTTTTGCAGGAAGTCATGTTCAGAGGAAGAGTGAAAATCTAGTATGTGGTGAAGATGCTTATCAAGTGCTTGTAAAGGAGACCAATAAACACTTTCCAGCATGGAAATGTTTGCCTTGGACATCACCTACAAAACTAAGGGAGATGTGCCAAATCATACAAAATGTTTCAAATAATCAAATAATTGAGGTTATTTATAAGGTTCCATCTCCTGGCGTCATGTGGCTGCCCAAAAACATCCACTTGCAGTTAAAGATTAAAAAAAAACCCAAAATGTAGGAGAGCCATACAGCCTGCCTTAAAGAGAAAAACTCAAGTGTTTACTAACAAACAAACCAACCCCACCCTCTCTTGTGAGCAGACAGCAAATTAAAAGGATTCCAAAATGTATGTGGTTCTGCTCAGCCTTTGTTGCAGTCCTTCCCCCGCCCCCAGGCTGGGTGGGTGGGGTGGGTGTATTGGGGTGGCCATGGGCCTGGGGGGAGCCTGCTTGGTGGGCACAGATCCCTGTGGAGCACCTTCATAGGAAGGTGACTGCAGCAAGGAGGGACTGAGGAGGAGCCAAGCAAATTTCCAGTGGGAGAGCCAAGTGGAGAAGGTCTTTCTCTTGCTGACACCCACAGAAATCACTGGGGAATGCAAATGGAGCCTTGCTGAAGTTTCCAGCAAGGGATGGGAGGCAGCAGCCAGGTTAGTCCTACTTGGTTGCACACTCGGAGCTGTTAGAGGAGTGGGTGACGGGGCGGGATTGGAATTTTTTCTATTTGGCTTTCAAGCTGGAGGCAGCTTACTAGGAATGGTTTAAAATAGTACCCTAGTTGCCATGGATACTTGCTTCAGTTGAAAATAGAGGTCTGGACCAAACTTTTAGTCTGTCTGCCAAAGCAAAACTTGGAGCTGAGTGGTGAAACCCGAGTGGGTCTGAGGAGTCACGCTGGGGCTCGCGCTGCTGCGGAGGATCCGGGTGTGTTTGACGTCACCCAGCAGCTCCAGCAAGGGTTCACATGGGCCTGGAGACTCTGGGAAGGGAAAAAAACCCTCATGCTTCAAACACTTTTCCCCCCCTTTTTTTTTTTTTTTTTTCTTTTTTTTTTTTTCTTTGGGCCCCAGGAGGTCTATAGAGCTCGGAAAAATGTCTTGGAATGAATGCTCCTTTCCTGGGACTGGGTTTGAGTTTTATTTTTTTAAGGTTACTGTGCAACAAAGCAGCAGCAGCAAATTTAAAGTAGTTCAGCTGGATAAAAGCATCCTATTAGGGTAAATTCAGTTTATTTGTCCTAGGAATGTGTGGCAAATGTGTGTCTAATTACAGATAAGACAACTAAGCCTTTCATCTTCTTTCAGTGAACAAGAATCTGCAACTAAAGTGGAAAATGCGTTGGTGAAGTGTGTGAAGGTCTTCTCAAGGATTTGGCTATCACAAATGAGCCCCACTTGGGAAATGGAAATGTTTTGCCCTGTGTTTCTGCTTGGTGGGTGGCACTGGATGCACTGGGACAATTTCAGCTGACAGTGGAGTTCCCTCACTTTGAGATACAAATCTGTCATTCTGCCTTCAGCCATTTCTAGTTTCATCTGACCATTTTTAGATGGTCAAAGAGAGCAAATCAGTAGTGGCCTGGGGAAGATGATGGAGTTGCACAGAATACATTGGGTGAATATGGCCTGAGAAGTGCATCCTTAAGTTTGTGTCATATTTCCTCTCCAATTTCTTGCTCTGTAGGTGGTAGAGAATTAGTGCTTAATTACTTGCAGGCTGTGGACAACAACCAGCCCCCTGAAACTGTTTACATTTCTGGATAAGGCTGGAGCTGAATGTTCTTTGTGGTTCAGTCTTTCTCAAAATATATGGAAGATTTTATAGGGCTTGTTTATATTTTATTCCATATACTGGGGTAAATGTTTGTTTCCAGAGGGCTTTTATCTATTAAAAAAGACCCCATTCATCCGGGTCTGTATCACGTTATGGATGATAAATCTGATTTATGCCATTCAGCTTCCCAGCTTGTGAAGAGGCACAGTCTGTTGCTCAAGAGTTTTGTGCAATTCCGGGAGTTGGGAACTGAGCAGAAAATCAGATCCAAGTCTTAAAGGTGGAGCTGGAGTTCTAGACTTGCTTAGATACAAGGAATTACATTTAGCAAACATCACTTGAATAAAACATTAATTTCCCATTAAAAAACATTATGTTGCTCTGATAATTGTTCCTGTTTAGAATCAACCTCATTTCCTGCCTATCTCTGGTGACTCATCACAGCAGAGATCTCATCCATTCTGCTTTGCAGATGCTCTCAAGCTGTCTATTCCCAAACTGACTCAGCTTCTTTATCATCAAGCACCTTCTCTCTCCTTGCTATTAAGCTGTGAAAATGTATGCCTAAGGACTTCATTCTCCTTCCAGCTCAAAAATGACTGGCACTGCTGGCTGCACTTTGAAAAGTAACTTAAATTTTAAGAAAGTTGTAGGTTAAAAATTCACGTTTGATGTTCTCAGGTTGTCTCAAGTCTTGACTCTGCAGCTGAGAAGCCCAGATTGCAAAAACAGGCACCTATCTGAGTCCCCATCTCTCATTACAATGGGAACAAATATTTCTCCCTTTCAGATTTTCTTCAGGTGGTTTGCCAGTGTAATAAATTCCCAGTGTGATCTGTGCCCCCCATAACTTCACTTAAAATGTACTCTCAGGGGTTAAAGATAGTTGGTGGCCTGTGCGCAGCTACTACTTTTGTAACAAGGTTTGAGGTTCTGTTCCTGAAGTTTATAGGTAAATATAAAGTTCTAGGGAAGGCAGTTAATTGGAACACAAGGTTGGGATCCAAAGAAATCTCTGCTGGCTATGTCGGTCAGAGGGCTGCAGTGCTCTGAGGTGTCCCACACCTCCACCTTCTCAGCACATTTAAATTCAGAGCTCCCGGGGCTGTTGTACAGCTGGGAATGCCTGGGGTGAGGTTTGCAGTGCCAGTGGGAGATTTGGGATGTACAGAAGAACCCTTTGTGACTTTCCCTTTGCAGTCTGGGCTGAAGGAGTGGAAGGTGCAGGTGTCATCAGGGTGTAACTTCTGTTAGTTACACCCATATGGGTGTATTTACTGGATGTAAATACACAGTTAAGAAGCCTTAAGAGTTAAACTCTGCTGTTAGATTAAAGCTGTAATAAATCTTTGATCCTGAAGCAACACCAAATTTTCTGCTTGGAGTCCTGTGGGGATGGGTATGTGTGTGAGGAAGAAGTGAAGGCTTCTTCCATAGGTGAGTCTTTTCTCCCCTCAGTTCATCCTCTGTGTTGGTCTGGCTTACTGTTCAGGACTAGCACTGAGTTGTACAGGTGAACTTTCTTTTCCTTTTCTAAGTCACCCTTATCATCCTATGAGCAAATTGGACCTTGCTGTTTAATATACAGTTTACTGCAGTCAGTAATTTGTTACAGAATCCCAGCCTGGTTTGGGTTGGAAGGGACCTTAAAGCTCATCCATCCCCAACCCCTGCATGATCAGGGACACCTCCCACAGCCCAGGGTGCTCCAAGCCCCATCCAACCTGGGCTGAGACACTGCCAGGGATGGGGCAGCCACAGCTTCCCTGGGCAAGCTGGGACAGGGGCTCAGCACCCTCATAGTTAAGAATTTCTTCCTAATGTCCAACCTGAATCTCCCCATTTCAGTTTTAACCCATTTCCCTTGTCCTCTCCCTACCCCCCCGTGTCCAAAGTCCTCCCCCAGCTTTCTTGTAGCCCCTTCAGATATTGGAAGGTTGCTCTGAGCTCCCCTGGGAGCCTCCTCTTCTCCAGGCTGAACAACCCCAATCCCTCAGCCTGGCTTCCCAGGGAGGTGCTCAGCCCTCTGAGCATTTCAGTGGCTCTGCTCTGAGCATGTTCCAGAAGCTCTGTGTCCTTCTGATGCTGGGGCCTCCAGAACTGGGCACAGTACTCCAGGTTGGGTCTCAGAGCAGAGTAGAGGGGAAGAATCCCCTCCCTTGACCATGCTTCTTTTGATAAATCCCAGGACATGGTTGGCTTTTTGGTCTGCAAGTGCACATGACAGCTCAGGTTGAGCTTCTGGTCCAGCATCACCCCCAAGTCTGTCTTTCTAGGGCCTTTCTTACTTAAAGTTTACCCTGCATTTGCACTGCTATTGTACTGTCTGGGCTTGTCCTCTGCTGGATGTACATGTGCCTCATGAGAGCAGAGCATCTTTATTTTCAATTGACTTTTCCACTCTTCATATTATTGGCAGTTGTTTAAGCTGCTTAGGTCATATTTGGGTAAAGGTTTTCTTTGCAGAAAAGAGGTTCTAGTATTAAAAGTTGCACACTGACAATTGCTTTCACTCAATGACTGATGACAGAAAGGAGTTTTGGGATGGTGCTGTGCTTCATATGGTTCTTTAGACAGATCTGTCATTTGAAGTGGTTACCTCAGCTGTCAGTCTGTTAAGATTATGTAAAGTTTTTGAATTATCTCTTCTTTGTATGGCCAAAAAATGATTCAGTCCTCTTGTATAGTGTATTACTTCAAGCTCTTGGTATTTATTGTGCCTGCAATCAAGAAATTAAGAGTCTGAGTCTTGCAAAGATTTATTTAGTAGCATTTAATAGCTATCTGTTTGCTAGTAATTTGGCTCAACAGAATGAGGAAATTTATTTTTGAATTGTCTTTTAATGAGCAGATGCACAGGGCTTGCTCTCACATAGGCTTTGGGTTGTCACTTGGGGGTTGCATTTTTACAAATGGAAATGGTTCTCTCTTGGATAGGTAGCAGGCTGTTGTGGTAGTTTCTGTTGGTCTTAATGGAGCTTGATTTTAAAACCTCCATTAGCTAAAAGAAGAACCAGAAACTTTCACTCTAGAGATATTTCTTTTGCTTCACCGTTGATACTTGAAGGAATTGGTGCAGCCCAAATGAACACATCTCAATACGTTATTCTTGTCTTTTTTTTTCTTTACCATTCACAGAAACAGCCAGGTAAGAAATAATTAAGAATTTCTTTATTTTTGAAGGAGTTACATCGTTACATTTAGGGTAATATTTTGAACATGTTCATCACCAGACCTGTACTTAAGGTTTGAGCAGCATTCTGTGGTACAGCAAAGCCTCTGAAACAGCTGAGCTCCAGTGCAGTTGGAATTCCCCTGCTCATGCAGCCTCACCAGTGAAATGTCACCTGATCTCCAGGTCTCCATCAAAAGGAGCACCTGAAGGTGTGTTGACAAACATGAAATAAATAAGTACAGTGCTGATTTGCTACATGATATGAAGTTTGGTGTCTGTGTGGCATCTGCCCAAGTAAGGAAGGGTGTGCTGGTGTGCAGGGTGACTGCCCTGGCCTTCTTCCAGGCTGAGAGAGATTGGATAGAAAATCCTGTCCCTGGGAGAAATGGAGAGGGTGGCCTTCAGTGTTGTAGTTTCTCTCTTCAGAAGGCCCAAGGCAAGAAGGTATTTTATCTGTGATAAGGGTTTCTGTGACTGAAATAGAGGGTGAGAAGCGTGGTGTGTCTGGGTAGAAAATAAAAATAGTGTTAACTAATGACCTGGCTCTGACTTCAGTCAGTGCTGCTGAAACACTTCCTGTGTGCAGCTGAAGTTTTCTGGAAGAAAGGAAGGAAACTGAGCTGAACTGGGAGGGCTGAATTCAGCACCTGGGTGCTTAGTGCCAGGGCCCACTAAGCAGTATATCAGTGTTGGGCACTGCTGCAGATCCAGGGAGTATCATCTCCTTTTTGGCCAAACCAGTCCAGTTCTACCACTTCTGTAGTCACATCTTAAAATCTGCTCCAGGGAAGGGGATTCCAAAGTCCAGCAAAGCTGGTTTTCCTCTTGCTGTCTCTAAACTGAAAAAAATGTGTGCTTAAGAAGGTGTGGATGTACCAGTTTCAGAAAGATCAAAGCCTATTTTGCACTTCAGTACGGTGTTAGTTGTCCTAAATTCTGGCTGTGAAAGCTGAGTCTCAGGAGAGAAGAGATTTAAGAAAAATCTCCCCGAGGGATTCCTGTGTGTCAGTGCTGAGGTCCTGCCTGGCCCTGGGCCCCTGGGCTGGTCCTCCTGGGGCACAGCAGTCAGGCTGCCTCTTTCCACCCAGCCTCACACCCTTCCCAGGAGCCTGACAGCTTTGTTATTATCACTGTCTTTCTGGAAGTCTGGAAAGCAACTTAAAATATGTATGAGAGTGGAAATAGTTAGAGAGATGTGTAATGGGGGGTATTTCTCTTTGATGGGAGGTATGAAAGTGACAAAGGCAAAAGAGCAGGGGAGAACCTGTGTGCTGTTCCATAACCCCATTTAGGGTTTTCTTTCACTTTTGCTAATCAGAAATTTGAAATTAAAAGTTGGTGCTGCTGAGGCCTTTGGATGGTGAGGGCTGGGGGGTGGTTGGTGGGAAGGAGACCTGCACAGGGATTGCTTGGACTTCAGCATGGTTGGATGGAAGGTTCACCCAGGCTCTTCCATCAGGAAGGAAAAAGCAAAAGTGAGCTCTGCCTGCTTGCAGCCTGGCAGAGCAAACAGCTTTGAATCCTGCAGGGCTTGAAGATGCTGTGAAGCATAGAGAGCAGAGGCTGTGGATGTGCTCAGCTTCCCTGCTGCAGCTGCTAGGAATTTTAAGGCTGGTCTTCCAGTGAGCAATTGATGGAAACAAGGTGACTTACTTTTGGGTACTGTTATGATAAGCAGCATCAAACCCCACAGCTAAAAAGTCCACTTCTGTCATTTGCAGTTTGTGAGATCCTGTGAAAAAAAAAACAAACCACCAAAAACCAAACCAAAAAGGTATTGTGACAGGGCAATAAAAATAGGTAAGTCATTGGTGCTTCATCTCTGTTTTACAAACACAGGTATATTTGGCACTGCAGGTTCTCAATTATTTTGAAAGAATCACAGTGAAGTGAGGGGGGGATTTTTGGTGCATATCCTTATCTATTTTCAGGAAAGCCAGAAAGAAATTTAATAGTACATGAAGCTCCTACTTTTTGCTGGTTTCTTGCCAAGGAATTGATTTGCCTTTTTTTTTTTTTCCCCTGTGACCTTCAGTTTACTCCAGATATGACTTACTCATAAATGTAAGCCTTTGGAATGGCATTCAGAAGCCATACACTATGAAGCAAAGGAGATTTTCATTTTTCACATAGTCAGATGAAGCTGTAGAAAGTGTGATTCTCGGGGCCTAATGAGACATATGGCCAGCCTTTTTTTTTTTTTTTCATTTTTCTTTTTTTTCTCACTCATATCTGTGAGCTGGAGCTAGCTGAGCCAAGTCTCCTGGGGGGGAGGCAAGACTGTGTTCTGCAGTTGTAGTCAATCAAGAGAACAATGCCCAGGGTTTGTTTCAGCTCCTTGGTGTCATCAGAGCTGGGGATTGCTCATGAAGGATGGCTCCAGCCTGGAGGGGCTGAGCTGGTGGCTCCTTCTCTGGCTAAGGGGGGTACATGGGCTCCAGAGCAGAGCCAGCCTGTGGAGTCCTCCTGGCCCACAGGAACACCACGCAGGTGCTGGAACCTCATCCCTGCAGCTGGGTGTGCCCATCCCTCCATCCTTCTCCAAGGAATTTGCTGGCATCTCCCACGCAGAAGCCATTCTTGCAGCCTCCCCTCCTTTTGGCTCAGCACCTGCTGTAGCCACCTTTTGGCTCAGCAACCTGCCAAGGCTTTTGGCATGAGAACTGGCAACCTTTGCTTGTCAGACTGATGTGGAGCAGGAATTCAATTGAAATGTTTTGCTTCTTGTCTGGAGAAGTCCATCCCTCCCTGCTGTTGTCAGGAGCCATGGGGATGTCAGCTTCACTGTGTTTTTATCTTTATCCCTGCACCCTTGTTTGTTCAAATCTCACCATTTTCCAAAAAGAAAATGGATGTGTTTTTTCATAAAGCATGAAAAATTGCACAATCTCTTCTTTATGGAGGAAGAAGGATTTGTATTGCACCAGCTCTGGTAAGTGCATCAGCACTACTAAGGGAAAAGTACAGTGATAGGATGGTCAAAAAAGTTTAAAATTGCCTGCTGACATGGACCCTACTTCTAAAATAATCATTCTGTAAAGGTGATGTGTGATGGACCTATTTGTTTCTAGGAGGTGACAAAGGGAGGAAAAAAACATCTGAGCAAGAGATCTGTATGAAATGAGGATGAGCTCAGCCATGCTGTGCATAACTTCATAGGTGGGACAGTACCTCATTCTAGTAGCCAAAGCAGTTTATAAGGCACTGAGAAGATTTCCCAGATATGCAGAGATTATTGTGAATTAGACTGCTGGGTTTAAATTTATGGCTGTACTGAAGGGGAAGTATCCTCATCTTGAAGTCATTTTAATCAGTGTCAGGTCAACCTCCTCTCAGAATTCAAAGAAATAAAAGTAGTTGTTAAGAAAGTGCAATGAAGTGGGGAAAGGTTGTTCAGAAACATTGCAATGGGCAAAAATCCTGAGGGGCTGAACATTTGTGGAAAAGTGACTGTAATTATAATCAATAATATTTTTCTCTGTTTCTCATTGTAGGTTTATCTTTGTAAAATTTCCTATCACTTTTATTCTTCTGACACAGTTGGTGATGGCTGGTGCTGGACACATAGTTTGTAAATCCAGCTTGTAATTTGTTTTCTTACACTGGTCTGGATTGTGAAAATAATTGCATCAATAGTTAAAAATGTTCAGTCTCTCTTTTTAGCAAATATCACTGGATGTGAGGTAAGCATATCAAATTTTAATGACTTGTTAAACATCAAGTGTTATGGAAATAGCATTCCTAGTGTCTTACCTGATGGTACTGGTTCTGCTCAAGTTGTATCTGTGCTGCTGGCAGAGACCTGGGCAATTTGTGTTCTTTCTCATCTTGGGCTGATTTTGTTTGTAGCCAGATGTTGACCCTTAGAAATTGATGTAACCCTCTGTGTTTAAAGGGCAATGTATTTTCCTCACTTGAAGTTGGTTTTTATGTGCCAGCCCCACGGTGCTGTTTGTAAAATAACTTTCCTGTCCCTGATTCTCCCTGACATTGGACTTTTTGCGTCATTAAGCCATGGAAAGCTGGAAGCAGCAAAACAGTTTTCCCACCCCTAGGAAATTAAACAACTCTATGGGAATAAATGGGAATATAATGGGGATATAATATGGGAAAATTTCTAGAAGGGAAGTGGAAAGCAGAACTGTATTTAGAAGGCTTCTTTTCACTTCTTTCAGTATTCCTTATTACTTCTTCACCAAACAACATTAATCCACAAATCAAGTGCACAGAGCTGCACTAATCATTACTCCAACAGATGATGGTGTGGAAAAGTAATTAGCCTTCCATAACAAATTGTTGAGTTATGCCAGGCAGTTTTGCTTTCTGCTTCCTGTGCTGTAAATGTAACTCATCTCAGTATCATTAGGAATTTATGAAGCTGTTCACTCAGGTTTCCATGTTCTCTCAGGTTCTTGAAATATTATTCATTTGTGTACAGCACCAGTCAGCTCGTGTGCACAGGCTGGAGAGTGAAAATCCCATTAAAGTCAATGAATCACTGCACAGGAATAAAATCTTTTCCAATGGTAGGAATTCAATGGAAGTATCGGATTACTTTGATCTCATCCATCACCCTGAGGTGGTTGCAAAGAGGAGTTGTACAGGGGGGTGGTGCAAGCCTGCTGGGCTTCTCAGACCCTTCATACCTGCTGAGCAGGAGTTCAGGGCTAACAGCACTTGGAAGAGCACTTTGAATGCACTGAGCACTTTGAGTCCTGACTGAAATCAGCACTGAAATTGCTGAGTCAGTGAGCAAAAGTGCAAAAAGCTTTAAGGCTGGTAAAGGGCTGGGAGAAGCAAGTAGACCATGGGAGCAGTGTGGTGGCCAGGAACTGTAGCATCAGTAATCGTGGGCATGCTGGATGGTCACGTTGTGTCCTAACACAGAGGGAAAGGGATCTGTATTTTTCTGCTTGAGAGTTTCCATAAAGATGTGGGATAAGAGCATTTGGAGGGGGATTTGGAAAAAAGGTCACGAAAAATAGGAATAATGTGTGCAGGTAGCAAAGGGAGAAAACTGAGGGAGTCAGTGATGAAAACCAGTAGTGAAACAGAGAAACCTTCTGGAGTAAGAGCTGCAGGAAGCCAGCTGGACACAGCTGACATGGCTTTGTATTATAGGGGACTGTGGCTGCTGGAGTGACTTCTTCCTGCCCCATCAGCTGCCTTACTGATGCTTTTAAAAATATGGTCCAGTGCCACATGAGGAGCAGGCTCAGCTCATGGGCAGAGCTGCCTGCACAGCATTGCCTTTGCCTGGGGTCAGCTGGGTGAGACAAGAAGACAGTGGTTCTAACCTGAGACACCTGGCTGGGACTTTTCTGGTCTTGAACGCTGAATATTCCTATTTTCTGTAAAAGTTTTTGTAGCAAATTGCCTAGAAAGCTTGTGATCCCAAGAGGTTTTGTATTGTCTTTTTCCAGATAGCCAATCTTTCCTTATAATGTGGTTGCAGTGCATTTAACTTGAAGTTAAAAACAACTCCTCCCTACAGCAGTCTTGCCAATAAACTCTGCTGGTGGTCCTTGCCCTCACTGAAGGGAGCATGGCTCAGGCTGGGTGCTTCTCCCAGCAGCTTTGGAGCTCTTCTGGGAAGGCAGCTCTAACCTTGAGTTGTGCTGCCCTTGCAGAAAAGCCTTTTCCCATGTTCTGGTACTGAACATCAGAGCTGTGAGGAGAGTGTCAGGCCTCAGGAAGCTTTCTCTCATCTGCAGAAAGGACTTGGAATATCTTTGAAAGCAAAATGCATCTTAGGTACCTGCAGCCTGGACTGGTTGGGTCGGTGGCTTCTCAGATCACTCCTGTGGTAGAAAGAAGTTTCTTAAATTTTTATAAAAACTCCTGTCTGATGGGATAAGGGTTTCTGGGTTTCAGTTTGGTTTGCAGACACTGTGAAACACATGCAGGTACTCTGCTGTAGTCAAGTATCACAGAATCATTCTGGTTGGAAAAAACCTTCAAGGTCATCGAGGCCAACCATAACCTAACTCTACCAACCATAACCTAACTCACTAAGTCCAGTTCTTAAGCCATGTTCCCAAGCACCACATATATATGTCTTTTAAACACCACCAGGGATTCAGCCACCTCCCCAAGCAGCCTGTGCCAGTGTTTAATTACCCTTTCAGTGAAGAAGTTTCTTCTAATATCCAACCTGAACCTTCCCTGGAGCAACCTAAGGCCATTTTCTCCTGTCCTGTTGCTTGTTACTGAGACCAACCCCCACCTTTCTCCAACCTCATTTCAGGGAGTTGCAGAGAGCCAGAGGTTCTCCCCTCAGCCTCCTTTGCTCCAGGCTGATCAACCCCAGTTCCCTCAGCTGCTCCTGGTCAGACTTGTGCTCCAGACCCTTCCCCAGCTCCTTTGTCCTTCTCTGGACTCTGTCCAGCACCTCTATGTCTTTCCTGTAATGAGGGACTCAGAACTGACTCCAGAATTTGAGGTGCAGCCTCAGCAGTGCCCAGCACAGGGGGATGATCCCTGCCCTGGTCCTGCTGGCCACACCAGTATTGGTACAAGCCAGGATGCTGGTGGCCTCCTTGGGCACACACTGGCTCATTCAGCTGCTGTCAACCATCACCCCCAGGTCCTTTTCTGCTGGGCATTTTCCAGCCACTCTTCCCCAAGCCTGGAGCACTGAGTGGGGTTGTTGAGATCCAAGTGCAGGACCTGGGACTTGGCCGTCTCGAACCTCATCCAACTGTCCTTGGCTCATTGATCCAGCCTGTCCAGGTCCCTCTGCAGAGCCTGCCTCCCCTCAGGCAGATCAATACTCCCTCCCAACTTGGTGTCATCAGCAAACTTACTGAGGGTGCACTTGGTCCCCTCATCCAAATGATTGATAAAAATACTAAAGGGAACTGGCCCCACCAATGAGCTCTGGGGGACACCACTGATTCACCAGCTGGGTTCAGTTCTGTTCACTGCAACTCATTGGGCCTGGCCACCAGTCAGTGTTTTACCCAGCCAAGTGTACAGTGGTTGAGGCCATATTTAGCCGGTTTCTCCAGGAGAATGCTGTGGGGAACAATATTGAAGGCTTTGTTAAGGTCCAGGTAAATAACATCCACAGCTTTTTCCATACCCACTAAGCAGGTCACCTTGTTGTATATATATGTATTCCCCCTCCTCTCTCCAGCCCCCTTCCTTTTCACTGCAGGTTTGCACACAAAGCTGCACCAGAAGTCAGATTCTGACCCTGTATTTCCTCTGAATGGTAGAGGGGAACAGTTCTTCACCTCTCACCTCTGCACAGCCCTTGTCCTATGTGGAAGCTGATGTCTTGCAGTGATGAGGAAACAACTGGCAGATAACAAAGGGTGTTTGTTGATGGAGAGAAGCAGCAGGTTCAAAATTGAACCTCTCCTTTGATGAGGAAAGTTGCATTCCTTAGTGGGGGAGGGATCTGGCTGGTGCCAGGCTGCTGCCAAGAATGTGCTGTACCCTTCTGTGTTCTCCTGCATGTTTCTTCCTTCCTCCTTCCCACTGAGGACCAAATCAGTTTATTGGGGATGGGGACAGTGCAGGGTGGAAAGCAAAATAGCAGCTTACAGATCTGGTAGAAATGCAGCTCTCCTCTCAGAGGTGTAATTGGAAAACATTACTCAGGAGTTGATGTGTTTGTCACATCATCTCTGAAGTCTTAAAATATTTGAGTTTTAGCACTGTAATAGGATTTCTCCTTGTGTGTGTTGGTCAGGTAATGAGGCTGTTGAGTTAGTGGGTTTAAATGTGACCCAGATGTGGGGAGGATCCTTCCCAGGGGAACCTGCCTCCTTTCCTGCCTCCAGCATCCCATATGGGAGGTGTGGGATGTGCTGCTTGGGCAGGCAGAGGGCTTTCTCAGCAAGAGAAGATTTTTTGGAGGCTAATGTGAAGAAGTTTCTTCTCACGAGCAAACTGAGGGGAAGAAAATGAGGAGATGCCACTGGCACTTTACTGAAATCTATGGGCTGCCTGTGGATGCTCCCTAGTGTTGTATTTTGCTTATGAAGATCCATTTCACATCCATTTGAGACTGCAGCTACAGCATACAAAGCTGTAACTGGCAAATCCAAATAAAAACAAATTTGATCTCAGCTAGAAGTCATCATTTTAAAAGTGCTGGAGAGACCATATATTATGCATAGAGTTCTGCTTCTGTTTACAAGAGACCTTTTTTGTATGCTGATTTACCTTTGTGTACATAAATAACAACATAAATTGGATTAAATCAGCTATGTAATTGAAAATGTACATTACAGTCCCTTTTACAGAATGATGTCAGCATTTATAAGCAGCCCAGCCAATGTGCATAGACAGTGGATGACAATTTAGCATTAAGATATTTCTCCTCTTGGCCTGGATCTGTTGAAAAACCAAGAGGGAATGAGTTCATCTTTCCCTCTTCTCAGTTCTCCCTGACCCTAACCCTAACCCTGACCTTACCTAAAGAATCTGTTTTTCATGAGGTGTATTGGTGAAAGAAAAAGGCATGGAAAAAAATACCTGCCTAGTGGTTTTGGTGTCTGTGCAGGATATAAATATATCCCTTTGATGTTAGGGGTGGAAATGCAGCTGGATTATTTAAACAGGGCTGAGGTGGCAACCACACACTTCAGGCAGAGGTCAGGCTGACCCCTCTAGTCTGAAAGCAGGCTATGGAAACCATGCTTGGAACCATGGCTCTGGAGTTACCAGAACTGCTTGTAGCTGCAGACAGCTCTTGAGCTTTCTTGAGCTGTAAATGTGGTTTTCCTTTCTCCAGAAAAAAGGGCAGATCCCTTCTTAATGCAGATGTGAGGGTTGTGCTGTTGTGCTCATTTTCCTTATAAATGAATAGGCCACTGAGAACTCAAGAAGGATGAGAGAAAAACTTATTTTAACCCATGCAAACATGAGAAACCTTGACTCAGCATCAACATTTTGTGGCCTGAGGCTGTGAACAAACACTGTCCCATGTGTAGCTGTTGGCTAGCTGAGCTAATCATAAAATCATAGAATCATGGAAAGTAAGGTTGGAAGGGACCTCGGAGATCATCTGGTCCAACCCTGCTAATATTATTGTTTATGTCTCAGCACCCCATTGAGCTGAGACTTAAACCTTTCCAAAGTGGGGGAATCCACCACTTCCCCTGGGAGACCATTCCAGTGTCTGACTGTCCTCATGGTGAAAAATGTTCCTCCTGTGTTCCAAGGGAGCACAGTTGTTGGGCTAACAACTAACATTCAGAGAATGATGTGAAGGACCTTGGCCTTCCTAAGCCTTGTGCTTCTCTAGGTGGATCCATGCAGTTTGGTGCTGCCCAAAACCTCTTGGCTGCTCAGAGCTGGGTGCTTCAACCTCTTGGATCCCAGCTTCACGGGCAATGACTTGGCAAGTTGGTTTCTTTTTGCAGCTGTGTCCAGGCCTTTAAGTATTTAACACTTAGCTCCTTTCTTACATACTGCCCCAGGAGTACTCTCACCACAGAGGCTTTGTGGGGATCTTATTCATAGTCTCCAATGAATAACTAAGACTGTACACCTATTACAAGCTGTTGTAATTAGTAGGCTGACTTGAACAGGAAAACTGGATTAAGGATTTCAAAGCTGAACTATCCTTATACTTTAATTCTTCAGTTATAATTCCATCTTTAAACAGGAAGGGCTAAAACTACTTCCCTGCTCTGTTCTCCACCATCTCCTCCCTTATCTAGCTCTCATTTCCTCAGCCTGGAGAGGTGCTGTGTGTAAATCATAGGATCAGTCAGTTGGAGAGGACCTCTAAGATCATCAGGTCTAAATGGACACTGCTGTCCCAGCTCGTGGTTGCTAAAAAAGAAAGAAAATGAGCTGTGTGTTCTTATTTACATAAAAATAACAAGCCCCTGCTCTGGGGATTGTAATGATAAAGTGGTATGTAAGGTTCTGCCTCTTTTAGTATTTCTTTTACTCTGTTTCAGATATCTCCTGCAGTCAGTAGCAGAAATGGGCCTTTGTGGGGGAGATGAAGAGAATCCTCCTTCATTAGAATTTACCGCCTTATCCCAAATGCTCCAAAACAAATTTAAATCACAGAGTTGGAGCTTTTCACAAGTCAGTCCCTCTTCTCTCTCTTAATCTCTGGTTCCAAAGCAGAATGTGTTCAGGAATGTAAATTCCTTTAAAATTGGCTGCAGTCTGTAGTTTCCAAGGAGGAAGTGTAGCCAGAGTCCATCGTAGGAGACGGAATTCCAGCTGAGCTTGAGCCTTGTGCCTGGTTCAGGTGCTGCCTGCAGGGTGCTGGAGCCTGCCCTGGTGGCACCCAGGCCTCTGCTCTGCCTGGGCAAGAGCAGAAGGACAAATCTCCATCCTAGCTGTGTATGGAGTGCCTGGCTAAGCTGGATGGTGGCTCTGTCTTTCCAGATGTTTTTTTGCTTGTTTGAAGCCGTATGCGCGTGAGAGCTCGAGAAGGAAAAGTACTGTGACCATCTCTGCTGCTTACAGAAACACAAAATGCTGAGGTGGCTGAAGAAATAGTTTCTGCAGAGACAGAGACAAGCTGTCAGCTAATTAAATGCTGATCTTTTCACAACATCCTTATGATTATTTCATCCTTTGTAGGAGACAGATGTTGAATGCTCCCTGTAGGAAGCAGTCGTCCTCGATCGCGCTGCGCCTCGCACAGGACTTGAGTCAGCAAATGACTTCAGCACGTGTCTGTGTTTCATCAGTGCTGCTGAACTAAGGCCTTGCTTTAAAATACACATGTTCATCATTATTTTAGGTATTCAAGGGCCTCATGCTTTAGTTTTGAGTCAAGGAGCAGACAGGGGTTGTAGGCTTCTGTGGGCACTGGCTCAGACCCTAAGTTCAGGTGGCAACACCTACCTCTGCCACAGTGTACAGAAATTTGCAAATCATTGCTGCCTTTGAAGGGGACTTCAGTAACAGTGCTTTCAAGTCTACCACAGTATCAATAATCATGATGAACACATACAGGCTCGGCTTCCTCCTGTTAATTAGACACAGTTAGTTGAAACAAAATGTACGAGTTTTTTGGGTATGATCTGAATAGTGCAGACTTTTGACAGAATGAAGGGATTCCACACTTCATGTCATTGTATTTCTCTTGCTATATTGTGGCCAAATGCTGACACAGGGTTACAGGTAGTTCCAGCTGGAGGTAAAGTCTGATGTGGAAATGAGCAAAATGAGTCATCTGATACCTCCTGTGTGAAACCACAGGAACACTCTCAAACAAGGTGCTTCATTTAGAAGTTAAACTCTCCCATTTTCCTAATTTCCACCTCCAATCATTAATTTCTTAGGGAATTGAAAAACCTTGTTTCTAACCAGCCCTGGCTCTGATGCATGTTGCACAGCAAAAGAGAAATTTCCTGGTGTATTTCCTGCTAGGAGCTGTTAAATTCCCCTGAAACACTCCAAACACCATTATCTGGCCTCTCAAGTTAATATTTCCTCCTGCATTTGTGGGGCATAAAAGGAAGATTGTTTTGTTGCTGTTGACTCAAGGATCCCACTGAATTTCTTTTGCAATAGCAGCTCTGGCAGTGGGTGCTTCCTGGAGAATGGAGACTTCCTTGCGGTAAATGGATCAGGGCAGAACCCTGGGCCATCAGCTCTTCCAGCCTGTCATTAATTCAGGAAATGCCCTGGGCCACAATCATTATTACTGAAATTCTTGCACAAATACTCTTTGCAGAGCTGCATAGAGAAAAGCCAAAGGAAATGAGAGAGCTCTTCAGAACATCATAAAATAAATAAACAATTTAAGTTATGATTATAAACCTGACAAGGACTAGAAAGGGGTACACGTAGAGTACCCAAAGAAGGAAAGCTGGAGCCCTCCAGCTTTCATTTTAAGCATCCCTACTCACTAATTAGGAACTTACTGATATTTAGAGGTTTCCTTCCTCTGATGTTCAGAGCTGTTTGCTCCATGTCCTCAGCCCTGTCCGAACAGAGCTGGAGGGCACGTACTTCACCAGAAACAGCTTGGGCTCCTGGAGCGTGCTGCCAATCCCTGACTGCTGCTATGCTCTCTGTCTTTACCTTTTCAAGGTATGCAGGACTGTTTGGCTCAGGCTGCTGCCTCTGTTGTCACCCACTGCAGTCAGGTGCTTGGGAAGTTGTGCTGAGAAATGGAGCAGGGAAAAGTAGCTGACACCAGCAGCTGGGGATTAGTCAGTCAGGGAATTTTTCCAGTTTGTGTCAGTGATGTTCTGAATAGAGATGAGCACTCCATTCACACTGAATAACTTCTCTGATGAATTTTCCTGGTTTTCTAATTTGCATGAATTGGTCATGAAGAGAAATAAGATCTTGGCTTTTTTTTTTTTTTTTTAATTTTTTTTATTGTCCCTAAAATTATTCTGAGTTTTTTTGTGGACAGTTTCTGGATGGGCTCTCCTGGAGTGCAGCTATGGGTGGTATTTTTAGTCAGTGCTGTGTGCAGTTGTACTGATTGATGCAGATCAAGAACCTGGTCATCTGCTTGGGATTTTTTTTTTCAACCAAAGGTGAAAAACTCAAATATCTAAAAGCTCACAACTGCAGCCTGAAAGGCAAGTGAACTTTGGGGTTGGCTTCATATGGCTATTAACAAGCAGTCCCCTCTCACATGTTAGCTCTGCCAGTGTGTGTGTGGTGTCTGCAATCTGTGCACTTGAGATGAAGATGTGACTCAGATACAAATGTACAATCCTCCTTTGTGACTTCAAACAAAAGCACAGTTTCACCTGCAACTGGTATGAGGTCAAACAGTGTATTTGTATGGGTTGCATTATTAAGGGTGTTTAGCCTTGTTAAGCATTAGAACTCCAAAATGGCACAATAGCTTGGCTTCTCCTTGGTCAGTGTTCCCACTCTGGAACAAAGAACTTTTCATTGCTACATTCTTAGAATTTAAAGCAGCAACCTGTCTTGATGGATGGCTCCTCTGGTATTGCAGTTTGTGGGGTTGAATTGTAGATAACCACCCAGGAGTAGAGAGAGCACATAAGCTAAATTAAGGCCTTACACACACATATGTTTTGTTTGTTTGTATGGTTACAACCTCAGCTCAATTTGGAACTGGCTGAGAACCCACTGCGAGTGCTTCTGTTGCTGAATGCTTGAGCTGCAGCAGATTCAGGGATCCTGCCTGAAGCACTCAAGTTCTCTGACAGGCACTCCCTGCCTACATCCCCCAATAAACACGCTGCTTCTTAATTTTAACTTCAAAATGAAACAGGGCTGGTGGCATTGCCAGCTTCAGAGAAAGGAGCCTACCTGGCCACACGGAAGAGCAGGCAAAGAGTGTGCTTTCCCCCAAGATAAATCAAGGGTAATCAGAACAAGGCTTTCCAGAGCCTCAGCTCTTTTGAAAGTCAACAGACAGCATAAACATACTCTATGCAATATCTGGGAAAGGAAAGTTGAGGAGGAAAATACAGCCAAGATGGTGCTTAAGGGCAAGAAATGTTATGCCTGCTTTGAGTTATTCTTGTAGCTGATAGATGGGTGATTGCATTTGAACTGTTCCACTTGAAACTCAGTGACAGGATAGATCCAAACGAGCCAAATTTTTTTAATGCGGGAAGATAAATTGTTTAGGTTTTTAGTTGGTGAAAAATGTTAAATAATGTATTTAGTTGGTTTTTTCCCCCCTTTCTTTCAACCTGGAGCTAATAAAGGGGGCTGTCATGGAAACGTTGAAGACCAAACATAGTCTGAATTACCTGACCTCTGGCACAGGTAATACAAGGTTTGACTTACAAGGATTATCCAGAACTAAAGCCAGAGGGAATATAAAGTTGCTATTCATTCACACTTTAAACAAAATCTGCCAAACAATCCTGGCTGAGGTTATGCTGATGTATGTCTCCGTTGTATGGTGCATAGTAAAATGAGAACATTCAGTTTGTTTTATCCAGTTTTTCATTGTGCCTTTGGGCAGACACAATTCTTTATGTTTTGCCAAGCAAGCCAGCATGAGGAATTTATGAAAAAAAAATAATGTAGGAAACAGAGTGTTTTCAGGTTGAAATGGAAAGCAGATGCCTCCCAAGGAGTGAAGGCAATATAAGAGAAACTTGTCCTGGATGAATGGTGGGCTGGATTTCTAAAGAGACACAGGTGACTTTGAGGGAAGTAGGAGAGCACAGAAAAAGGCTTTGCTGTATGAAGTTTAAAATGAAGGCAGACTATTGCAAGTGTGATGAACCCCACTTACATTACTGTGGTGTTGGCATGGCAAACTGAGTCCAGCAGGAATGGAAGAGGGTGATGGAAAAGAGGAGAAAAGGATTAGGTGCTGGACCAAAGCCATGAGATGTGGGTTGAACTCTGAGCCCAGCCTGTGCTTCTCCTGCAATCTCCTTTTCATTATTTCCAATGAGAGGAGCCTGAAAGTCTAATGAGTACATGTAGGTTAAAGCCCCTTCCCCAGCTGTGAGCTAACCCGGGATTTGGTCATGGAAACACTTGAGCACTGCTCTCATTTTCAGTAAGATTTAGAGTCAGATGTGCTCCTGAACACTGAGGCTCTTTGAGGAGCCTGCAGGAACCTGCACAGAATAAACCATCCACTGATTTATCTGGGAACAGGTCCTGAAGGAAGCTTTACCAGTCCTAATGACGTAAGTGATAGTTCAGTCTGCACTGAAAGCAGCTGGCTCTGGGGCTGGGTTGTCATTCTCCCTCCTCTAACTCTGCCAAGAAAAATGTTCTTCTCCTCTTCACCTTTACTCATTAAAATGTCTTCCTAGGTCTCTCAGATAAATCAAGTAAAGAACATGTTACCCTGCACAACCAAATTGTGAAATCCAATGAGGGAATTTAAGAGAGCCTCTCAGGCTGTAGGTAAGATAAGGAATGACAGCCTATTAAGGGGTAAGGCTACTTTTTTTTTCTTTTTTTCTTTTTTTTTTTTTAATTAAAACTTTATGAGATTAAGAGATTAGAGCAGAAAAAAAGACCCACTGGAAGACAGGTATTTTTCAGTGTTTGAAGAAATCCATCAAGTTAATTGTTGTTCTGTGAAGTTCATTACTTGCTATAATATATAGTTTTA